>NC_052353.1:48948654-49141912 GCF_009727055.1 Benincasa hispida
CTATTTTCTTGTAAAAACAAGGTTTGTCAACATTCTGTCAAAAAGCCATAAGAAATTTGATTGGCAGTATCAAATCTCATATCTCTCTCAACCGGATCAGTAAAACCTACCACAATCGTGTAATTTCTTCTAAATGATAAGCATTTTTGCTATGCGATAGCACTTTTCCCACCCACTTGCGTATCGCCTACACTATTTGGTTTCCTCCTTCGTCTACCAAATTCACCAAAGACCACGCTTTGGGTTGTCACTCCGAGAATACCCGAGGCTCTTTTCTGATGGTGTCGTCCCCGCAGTGTTCGTGTTCGTGTGGTTTGTTCGTGCTGTTTTTGTTGACGTTGTTGCTGGGCGTGGTAGATCGCTTGGAGGGTTCCAATGCTGTGAGTGCTGAGTTTGAAGAACATCTCAACTGGTATGGCACTCTTTCCCCTTGTTTATTTTTTGTTCATAGCATGTCGATAATTAGTATTTGTTTGCATAACTCTATGTTTTGATGTATAATGTGTATTTCGGTCACGGTGAGATCGGAGCGATCCGAACGTGCTCATGGAACTCTCGGTAAGAGATCCTTCAATTTGTAATCAAAGCTAGTTTTAATACTTCGATTTCATCTATTGCAACAAAATGAGATTTACATTCATGGTGGGTGCATTTCTACACTGTTTAAATGGTTAAAATTTTTGTGGATGTGAGGATTAAATGATATTTCTGGGATGATTAGCCTCTGTTTGATTTAAAATTCTTTACATTTACGGTTGTTTGTAAAGGCCCCACCATTTTTTGGGCATATTATAATCGTTATTGAGTCTATATTCAAGTTTGTTTGAATTTTTGAGTCATTCGTTGATCACATCGTGAAAAGATTTGGTACGCGATCGTTGATTTTGATCGCATCGTCAAGTCGATGGATTACAACAATCGCAAATTATAAGGTCGTGTAGACGATGAGATGCTCGCTGAACGATTGTGTAGGTCAGCAAGTTTCATTGCTTAGTAAGTGACTAAAGATCACTTAGTAATGCAAGGTAAATCGTTTATCTGGTTGAACGCATCAGTTTAAACGATGGGGTATGCAATCAAGAGTTGATCGTATCATTTTGACGATCGGGGCATGCGATCGCTGAGTATCGCGTCGTATAGACGATGAGATGCTCACGTATTGTTTAACGCGCGCGTGCACTGGATAGTCGTTTAGGTCAGCAAGCTTCATCGCTTAGTAATTGACTAAATGATCGCTTAGTAATGTAAGGTAAAATCGTTCAACCTTCGTCGTGCTACCGCGATCAGGCTTCGCAGCCTCGTCTCGTCTATACGATTGTTTTAATTATGTTCACGCTGAACGATAGTTCTACCCACGGCGTTTACTACACGATGAAGACTCTTAATGGTTCAAGACCCGATTTTCTTGTGAACGCGTTTGCTCAGATGAAAAAATGTAATAGATAGGATTTTTTTCATTTCGATTTTTGTAAAGGCTCATCCCGATCCATTAATCCTTTATTTATTACATGTGATGTATGCTTTTTATATGTCATATGGTATGCACATATAGTAAATCCCACCTTAACGTTATGCAATGGTCATGCATCATCTCTTTATTGTAATTGTTATAACATAGATGTTATATTTATGCATGCATAAAAAAGCATTGACATGCATCATCTTTATATTCTAATTGTTATAGTATAGAGGTGAATGATAGCATGTTTGCTTGGTTGTTACACATTATATAAAATTTATATATAGTAATGACCGGAAATTGCATAAAGCATGACACATAGGTTACTTTATAAATGTTATAAACCTCGTTGTGCGCAATGTTTTTAGTTGTTTCTTTTTAAAAGTTAAAGAGAAATTAGAACTAAAAGAAATAAGAAAGAACATGCATTCTCACTTAGGGATTAATTCATGGTTTTAAAGTGTTTAAAAACTTAGATCACATAGACCAAGATCACGGTTTATAATGATTAGCAACCCTAAGGCTTAATCTTTTAATCAATTTAATAGGATATAAATTGACTAATAAAGGGTTAAGTGTAGCAAATCTATCTATAAGGGACCTTTTGTCTAGGGCGGGTTTCTGTCTAGGCAGGGTATTTAATTGACGAAAATATAACACCCCTATCTGGGAACTTACATGGAAAGGTAAATTAGATAGATTTGATGCATGCATGCAAGTTAAGGATAGTCCATTAAAGTGTTTAAATGTGACTACTTGAACTTGTTAATATTTCATAGACAAACGTTGTTTATGAGCAGAGTTTAAAAGGACGACTTAGACTAAAATCAGTAACCGGATTGTCTAGATTAATCAAACCCTCGTGAGAACATTCAGTGGGAGGTACTTGGGGTATAAGATTCACTTAAAACCTTCACGTTTCTCTCAAATAATCCATACCGTGAGATCCACCCTCGGTCTCGCGGCACCTTTGGTGTGTCCCCCAATGGATGGTGTTTGGGTAGGTCAATATCAAGGTAGATGGAGAGAAGTTTTCATAGTAAGTGGGAGTGGGAAGTGCGACAACATATCCCTCGGTCTCCCTCGTTTGGTTGAATAAAGTTATTGCACATCACCTCGAGGCACCCTGGGAGTGTCCCCTAAAGAATGCAGTTTTGCGCATTTCTTTATTTGATCTCCTGTAAGAGGATAAGGTAACTTAGTCTCTTGTCCTAATTTGCTTCTTTCCTATGGTGGGCTCATTAGGGAGGGACTCTGGCACTGAAAGCAAGGGGTTACACTTACGTGGAATGGTTAAAGGTTAACGATTATGGACCAAAAATGGTGGTTTTGGTTTAGTTCCGAGTTGGTTCTACCTAATGGTTGAGAATGTATCATCCCAGTGAAGGGGCAACTGATCATCCACTGGGGCATTTGTTTGCCTCACTAGGCATCAATTGCAAATTTATAATATAGTTTATAACTTAGGGTACTTGAAACTATTTTGCAAACTGATTGGTTTAAAAGTGATTTAGCAAAATCTAATTAAAGTTTTGTTCGTATTTTCAACAACTTTTTCAAAATGAAAAACGCTACGTTAGCATTGCTAAGCACCGAAAAACTTACTGGCGACAATTTCGCAATATGGAAACACATGATCACGACCATCTTGATCATCAGGATCTCATGTTCGCTCTTACGGAGGCTTGTCTGTTGGATTTTATATCCTAAACTGGTAGTTTGTAAATTAATAAATATATTCTGTTTTGTTTTCAATAAAATTGTTATTGAAATTGTAGTCTTGAATCCAATAAACTAAGTCTGAGGCTATTAATGTAGTTTGAAACTTTATGTAGTGACATAAATGTGGATCACGTTCAAATATATAGCCAAAATGGTCTATAGTAATATAAATAAGGTTGGGCGCTTGTTCTGGGGACACTATGGATGCAGCCCACTTTGTTAGTTAATACAAACGATGTGATCCTGAATCGTTCATATAGAGATATGTGAGTGAGGCATCCTATACAATGAGTTTGCATAAGACCGAACATGAAATAGTCACCTTTTACGTTCTAAATGTCGTTTTATGTAATAAAACTGACTTACTTCGTTAATTGATGACTAGGTAACTTAATCTTAATCCTGAGCTAACTATGAAACTCCTGTTCACTCGAAATTATCCTTAGATCTGCATAGGTGAGGGCAACTCGTTATCGCTGCCCAGTAAGCCTCCATTTCAGAGGTAAAATCAAGTGGATAGCTGGGAACATTAGGGTACAAGATGGAATTCACTCCTACATGTTATTAGGGATAGTAGATAGGTTGTTCCCTTTAGTACTGAATCCAGGTCTTGAACAAGGGGCCCCACCCTCTCTTGGCCGAGAGGGATCGGTTTATATGTTGAACCTTAAACCAATTGTTCATTAAAGGATCAGTGAAATTAAGGAACAAGATGTAGTCTTGGGGTAAAATGGTTTTTATGACCCAACCAAGATTATGAACAACCTGTGAAGGATTAGCTTACTAATCATGGTTATATCAAATGGACACAAATATATCTATAGTGAGGGGAGTGCAACTACGGGACTATAGTGGAATGACCCGTTAGTTAACGAATGTTGATTAGCTTCGTCTAAAGAGTTTAGTTAGCTAATCTCGAATCGTTGGAGCCCATGATTTATAGGTTCATTAGGTTCCCCTACTAGCTTGTATGGAATAAACTTAGAACAGTATGATAGAATAATATGAAATGTTCAAATTAGGTGAAGAGAGAGAAACCGACAAGTATATGTGATTAGTGGTCGAATTTTTCATTTTTGAGATACAGTTTTAATATTTAAATATCAAGAATATGAATACATTCATGTTCGGAAGCTCAGAAATAATGGAAATGGTCAAAGATGTAAAAAGTCAAAGAGTTGACTTTTGACTTTGAAAAGTCAAACTTTGACCGACCATATATTCAAATGTGATTTGAATTTCGAGAAAATGAATGCAGATTCATGCTCGAGAGGTCAAAATTAGTCAACACGGGAAAAATCATAAAAAGTCAAAATGTTGACTTTTTGGTCAAAGTTTGACTCTGACAAAATGACTATTTTGCCCTTTGACTAAAGTTAGTGGGAAAATCCAAACTTTTGTTGGATAATTCCACTAACAAAATAGTGGGATAGGTGTTGGCTTATAGTGGAGACATTAAGTCCACTTAGATAGTGGATTCTAGGTGTTGGGTTTTTATGGTTTTGTTTCATGCAATTGTTGCATGGCTCTTTTCTATAAATATGGGCTTTGAATTTGGATTAAAAACTTTTGCCCATTTTTCCAATTTTAGTTTTAAAATTTGGGCTGGAAAAATCACAATTTTGGAGAAAAATTCTCAACCCAAACCCAACCCAAAATTCCATTTCTTTTTCCATCTCTTTCTCTCTCTCGAGTTCTTCATTCATCGGGTCCCACAACCCGGTTCTGAGTCCAAAGGAGTGTAGGTCAACTCTAGTGGTGGTCCGGAAGAGTTCGGGTCGAGATTCAACGAGGAAAAGCGGTTTTCGGGAGCTTCAAAGATTATTTTTAATTCACTGTTTTGCATGTTTTTTTCTTTTAAATCAAAATCAATTATTGTGTAATTAGATCCTTTTTCCACTGCGTATATCTCGTCTTCCATCATTGTCCTCCTATTCCAGCTTCGAATGTCGTTCGAAATGTTCGGGTGGCATACAAGAGATGGACAAGGGCGAATGAGAAGGCCCGAGCCTACATCTTGGCAAATCTTTCTGAAGTCTTGGCCAAGAAACATGAGCCTATAGTCTCAGCGCGTGAGATCATGGAGTCCATGCAAGGGATGTTTGGACAACCATCTGAACAGCTTATGCATGAGACACTTAAATACATATTTAACTCCAAAATGGAAGAAGGCACCTCTGTTCGGGAACATGTGCTAAACATGATGGTCCACTTTAATGTGGCGGACTTGAAACGGTCTATCATCGATGAGGACAGCTAGGTTAGCATAATCCTGCATTCTTTGCGGGAGGGCTTCCTGCACTTTGATAGCAATGTGATTCTTAACAAAGTGAAATATAACCTTACAACTCTCCTCAACGAGTTGCAGACCTACCAATCTTTACTAAAAAGTAAAGAGATGCAGAAGGGTGAGGCAAATGTTGCTTCATCCTCTAGGACGTTCCATAGAGGTTTGACCTCAGAAACGAAGTCTGCACCTTCTACTTCTAACTCTATAAAGGGGAAGAAGAAGAAGGATGATAAGGGAAAAGGGAAGACACCTGCTAACCNGAAGTCTGCACCTTCTACTTCTAACTCTATAAAGGGGAAGAAGAAGAAGGATGATAAGGGAAAAGGGAAGACACCTGCTAACCCACCACCTGTCACCTCAAGGAGGCGTCCACAGGTTGCTAAGGGAAAGTGTTTCCTTTACAACCAAGATGGACACTGGAAGAGGAACTGTCCTCGGTATCTAAAAGAGAAGAAAGCAGCCAAGGCCAATAAAGGTAAATGTGATTTACTTGTACTTGAAACTTTTTTAGTGGAGAATGATGATTCTGCCTAGATAATTGATTCGGGTGACATTAACCATGTTTGTTCTTCTTTTCAAAGGATTAGATCTTGGCGACAGTTGGAGGCTGTTGAGATGACGATGCGAGTAGGAATCGGGCACGTCGTTTCAGTTGTTGTAGTGAGAGGACTCTAGTTAGCTTTACAAAATAGGTTTCTTATTTTAAATGATGTATATATTGTTCCTGAACTAAAGAGGAACCTAATTTCTGTAAAGTGTCTATTGCAATGTAAATATACTATGTCGTTTAATGTGGATAAAGCGTTTATTCATAAAGATGGTGTCTTTATTTGCACAACAAATCTGGAATCGAATTTATATGTGCTAAGATCGTTAGCCATTAATTCCCTCCATAATACTGAATTGTTCAGAACTGTCGTAACTCAATCAAAACGTCGACGAATTTGTCCAAAAGAAAATGTCCAACTTTGGCATCTACATTTAGGGCACATCAATCTCAATAGGATTGAGAGATTGGTGAATAATGGACTTCTAAGTGAGTTAAAAGAAGATTCTTTACCAGTATGCAACCTTGAGGGTAAGATGACTAAACGATCTTACTGGAAAGGTTATAGAGCCAAGGATTCTCTTGAGTTAGTACATTCTGACCTTTGTGGTCCTATGAATGTGCGAGCTTGAGGTGGTTACAAGTATTTTATTAGTTTTACTGATGATTACTCAAGATACGGGTATGTTTATCTTATGCAACGAAAGTCTGAATCCTTTAAAAAGTTCAAAGAGTTCAAGGCTGGAGTTGAAAACGCATTAGATAGACGGATTAAAACACTTCGATCGAATCGAGGTGGAGAGTTTTTGGACTCGGTATTCTAGGACTATTTAATAGAACATGGAATCATTTTCCAACTCTCAGCGATGGGTACACCTGAGTAGAATGGTGTAGTAGAGAGGAGAAATAGGACCTTGTTAGACATGGTTCGCTCGATGATGAGTTACGCTTCCTTACCGAACTCGTTTTGGGATTCGTAGTGGAGACTGCGGTATACATACTCAACTATGTTCCCTACAAGAGTGTTGCAAGGACACCTCTGAAGTTGTGGAATGGGTGTAAAGCTAGTTTACGTCACTTCTACATTTAAGGTTGCCTGCACATGTGCTTGAGGCCAATCCCCAGAAGATAGAACCACGGTCGAGGTTATGCCTCTTTGTAGGCTACCCCAAAGGCACATGAGGGGGTTATTTTTATGATCCGACGAAAAATAGGGTGTTTGTTTTAACAAACACTACTTTCCTAGAGGAGGATTATATAAAGAAGCACAGTCCACGAAGTAAGGGTTACGTGAGCTTTCCAATGAAACTACTGAAACTTCAACAAGAGTTGTTCAAGAGCCTGCTACATCAGCAAGGGTTATTGATGGGAGTTCATCCAGTAGGTCAGTTCCACCTCAAGAGTTGAGGGAACCTCAACGTAGTGGGAGGGTTGCGACCCCACCCGTTCGCTATCTAGGTTTCACAGAAATCCTTCCTATGGTAGCAGATGGCGACGTTGAGGATCTGTTGTCTTATAAGAAGGCAATGGAGGATGTTGACCGGGATGAATGGGTCAAGGCTATGGATCTCGAGATGGAGTCGATGTACTTCAACTCAGTATGGGATCTTGTAGATCAGCCGGATGGGGTTCGCTCTATAAGTTGTAGATGGATTTACAAGCACAAATAGGGTGCTGATGGGAAGGTAGAGACCTTCAAGGCTCGAGTTGTGGCAAACGGTTATACCCAGGTAGAGGGAGTCGACAATGAGGAGACTTTCTCGCCTGTTGCCATGTTAAAGTCGATTTGCATCCTCCTGTCTATTGCAGCTTATTATAGTTCTAAGATCTGGCAAATAGACGTCAAGACGACCTTTCTGATTGGTAATCTTGAGAAGACCATTTATATGGTACAAACCGAAGGATTCATAGCCCAAGGTCAAGAGCAAAAGGTTTGCAAACTGAATCAGTCCATTTATAGACTGAAATAGGCGTCTCGATCTTGGAATATATGGTTTGATACGATCAAGTCATATGGCTTTGACCAAAACGTTAATGAACCTTGTATCTACAAAAAGATCATCAACGCTTTAGTAGTCTTCTTAGTGTTGTACGTAGACGATATCCTACTAATTGAAAATGATGTAGGTCTACTGACTGTAGTTAAAAACTGGCTAGCGACCGAATTCCAAATGAAAGATTTGGGAGAGGCTTAGTTTATTCTAGGTATACAGATCTTTCGGGATCGCAAGAACAAAGTGCTAACACTGTCTCAGGCATCGTACATTGACAAGATGTTGCTCAAATACTCGATGCAAGACACTAGGAGGGGCCTACTGCTGTTCAGGTATGGAGTCACTTTGTCTAAGGACATATGTCCTAAGATACCTCAAGAGGTTGAGGAGATGGGACAAATCAATCTAACCCAGGCCATTTTAATGTTGTTGACCCGTTTACGAAGGCTCTCACGGCTACAGTGTTTGAGGGTCACCTACGAGCATGGGTCTATAGGATCGCCCGCGGTTAGACTAGGGAAAGTAGGAGATTTTATTGTACTGGATTTTTATGCCCTAGTTTATTGTTTTGTCCTAGTTTATTGTACACCCCACTTCGCTTTAGGACAAGTGGAAGATTGTTGAAGTTGATGCCCTAAAGTCTCGTGTCCTGTAGTTTATAAACAGTTTGTATGAATGCTTGTGTTGTTAATATATGATATTTACTTCACATCTTGAATTTTTGCTCAGTTACATGTTTTATTTGCTTTACCACAAACCAATAAACATAAAATCCCTAGTTATTTGTATGTGACTCAAGCATGTATGTGGTGACATACAAATGGATCATGTCTTGAGTGATAACCAAAATGATCTGTAATATATGGATATAGAAGGGAAACTTTATCCTGGTAACGCTACGAATGCGGCCCGCTTTGTGGAATGGTCACAAGTGTTGTGACTTATCACAGATGGTCTGATCCTGATCATTCGTGTTGGGGACATGCGAGCGGAGGCATCCTATACAAAGAGTTTGTATAAGACCTAACCACGAAGTGTTAACGTCTCATTATATAACACTCTTCATGACAGAGACTTCACTTCACTAAAATGACCATAGGTAACATGACCTCAATCCTAAGTGAGTTGGGAACTCCTGCCATTGAGGGTGGTCCTTTTATTTGTATGGGTGCGAGTGGCCAGGTCGCCGATTCAAACCTACCATTTTGAGGATTTATTTGATTTGGGAGCTGGGAACTCAGCTACACAAGATGGAATTCACTCCTTCCTCGAGGTAGGGGTAAGTAGATAGATAGCTCCCTTAAGGGTTGATTCCGGGGATTAAACGATGTGGCGCCACACATATTCTCTTGGCCTGAGAGGTTTCACACATAGTTGGACTATGTTGTATTGTTCATTAGAGGAATTAGTGGTACTTAAGGAGTGAGATGTAACTACAGGGGAAAAACAGTAATTTGGCCCAGCTGTACTTACGAGCATCTGTGAAGGGTCGTCGTACTCATGATTAGTTATATCCGATGGACACAAAAATATATATGTGGTAAAAAGAGTTCGATTGTTGGTCTTTAGTGGAATGTCTGACAGTTAACAGATGGTGGATCTCGTGGCTAAAGAGTTTAATCAGCTATTCACGGACCGTTAGAGCTTCGAGCCACAGGTCCATTAGGTCCCCTGGGTAGCTTGGATAAAGCCGAGAACTAGTGTTTGGGTTAATTTGAAATGTTCAAATTGACAAGAGGTAGTTCGATTATATATGATATAATTGGACTGGTTAATTATATATGATATAATTGGCTAAATGTATGAGATACATTATTTTGGAGGAAATTAGATATAAATATGATTTATATCAAGTAGAGGAGAAAATACTATAGTAGATATGTGATATCAAACTATAGGTTAAAAATATAATATGATTATATTTATTATTAATTAGTTGATTAATTATATGATAATTAATCCAAAAATTCATGTTCGGACGTAGGTTAGTGGGGCAACGTCGGTTATTGTAACCGATGAATTAAAATGAAAATAGTTTTCATTTTGATCAATCGTCTAAAAGAATTCAGAAAAGTGCGTTGTTGAAAAAGAAAACAATTGCTTAAAAATTTTGATAGCCTATATGATAGTCCTCTCCGCCTAAACAATCGTCCTCCTCGCACCTAAACGATCGCACACTATTTTCTACACGATTGCATAGCTTCTCTAAACGATCGTATAGTGTGCCGATTTTGTTAAACGATCGTATATCATTTCCTAAACAATCGTTCAGTAAAACCTACATGATCGTGTAACTTTTCCTAAACGATAAGCATTTTGTTATGCGATAGTGCTTTTCCCTCCCACTTGCTTATTGCCTACACAATCTGGTTTTCCTCTTTCCTCTACCAAATTCACCAAAGACCACGCTTTGGGTTCTCACTTCGAGAATACCCGAGGCTCTTTTCTAGTGGTGTCGTCTCCGAGGCATTCGTGTTCGTGTGGTTGACAGTGTTGTTTTTGTTGACGCTGCTGTTGGGCGTTGGTAGATCGCTTGGAGGGTTTCACTGTTGTGAGTGCCGAAGTTTGAAGAACGTCTTCAACTGGTATGACACTCTTTCCCTTGTTATTTTGTTTTTCATAGCATGCAGATAATTAGTGTTTGTTTGCATAACTGTATGTTTTGAATGTATAATGTGTATTTCGGTCACGATGAGATCGGAGCGATCCGAACGTGCTCATGGAACTCTTCGGTAAGAGATCCTTCAGTAAGACACCTTTGCTTATGCACAGTGTTGTATAGACTGAAACTGCTCGATGAAAAACTATTTTTCTCTTCTCTTTTGTTTAAATTTTCAAGTGGAGAATTGTTGGATGAAATTTTAATTTTCAAAAATAAGAGGGAACAACCTTTGGTTGGGGAGTCTCACATTGGAAAATTTTGATTTGGAAACCACCCTTTTGTACTCCAACCTTGGGCTTTGGGTTTGGGGCTCAAGGGGTATCCATTTTTTTGAGGGAGTGAGGAGATTGATCAATATGGGTACGGTAGATGTCCCACATGCTGTCTCTTATACACATCTAGATGTGTATAAGAGACAGCCCACGCACCTTCGTCGTCCGATCCGATTAGGCAAGGTGAGTGTGTGATTATTAATTTTAATAAAAATATTTTTATTTTATTTTTTTTATTATTATTATGATTTAAAACTAAAAAAAAAATCTTGGCTCTCCGCGCCCGTCTTCCGGCCGAGTCTTCAAGTTCGCCCTCGCACGTTGTGTGGTTGTCCGCCTCTTTCTCACTAATAACTGGCAGGAATGCCAGTTATTATAAGTCTTGTATTTAGAATTATGAAGGCTAGCAGGTAGAAAACACAGTGATAATACTTAGAATTTGTGAAAATTGAGTTTTGCATCGATAAGCACCTAAAACCTCACTGACCCAATATTATGCGTTATTCCGTGCCAAAGTGTCTATTTTTGTAGCTATCGCAGGAATCAAACACATATGTTTGTAATAAGCAATCACAGACAAACGCATGCGCTGAAGCCAGACGACCACAAAAGACGAACGCAGACAGCAACCCCATGCGTCCAACATATGGAGAGCGCGGTGAACAAATAGAGATTGCAGCCATGGAGTGACAGCCATAATAGAAGATCACAAGATGGGTAGAATGCGTTGATAACTTCAGCTAAATTAAGCTCGAACGCATACCTTGGGAGTATCAACAAGATAAGGCGATGTGACAACACCCATACCGCGACAAAAGCAGCAGTGAGCCATACCTTCATCATTATAGCTGTCGGCATCCAAATTCTATAAATAGCCCTTGAGACCTTCATTTTGAGACATCCGAGCTTCTGCCTCAAGGCAGAAGTTAGTGATCATAGATGAGAGCTTGAAAGAGATTTCCAGTGAGAATTCTTCATCTCCACAGCCCAGACCGAGTGATGATCGGAGCATTCACCAGAGATAGAGCTCGAGATAGACATCTCCACCATTCAACCATGGCACCACCGGTAGCCTTGACGCAGAGTCCTTCATCTCCCTTCTAATCTCTGTATTGTATTACATTTTAGCTTGAGATATTAAGATATTTTGTGATCAATTCAAATCTTACTTTCTTCATTCCTGTTTTCTTCATCATCATCATCTCTATAATAGTTTATCTTCAACGTTTTGTTATCAATGCCAATCGCATACTTAATTGTGTAGCCTAGAGATAGGATGCATGTAGCAACCCACCGAGAGGTGTGCGTTGTGCAAAGTATAGTGAGTTAATCCTCTTTGCTTGGTGAAAAGCTGTGGCAACACCTGTCTATAGGATGTTGCATTGCTTTTCTATAAGTTAAGTAGCCACGTCTAACTGCCTGAGAAGGTAAGGGATGGAACGCACTAAGCATGGTTCGTATTGTTCCTAGAGATAGGTACAATCTTATGCTCAACGCAACTATGCACTATAGAGATATAGTCATGCGGCTGGCCACCTAGAGGTGTGATGCGTTAGTGCAACGAGCTGGGATTACTCGAGCGATTTAAGATAGTAAACGTTACTGAGCGTTATTGGTTGTTGTGTCGCTACCTATTCTCATTGCAAGTCTTCTATTGCTTAATCTATTTAGCTAGGAGTAGAGTAGTGTGTAAATCATTTTAAACCTTCTTCGCTTTATTTTTATTCTTATTCATCGCCTCAAACACATCACTTCACAAATATTATTGAGTGACAAGTCCCCGTGTTCGACCTCGGATTACCTGAGAAACTTGCGTTTGTGTTATACTTGGCACAAGCGTAAGAAAACTTGTGATAGGAATGCGCGATTATTGCATGCTAAGATTAATGCATCATCATTCCGACGCATGACCTCAGACACATGGGAGCAAACGCATCAGCCATTTCTAACGCATGATTCAATGTACAACCCCATTCGTCCTTAAAAATAAAACAAAACAAAACGTATTCCTTAATAATCCCAACACTCATGCAACAATTCCACGCTGAAGGCCTATAAAAGGTGTAACCTTCAGTAGTTAAAAGCACAGTTTTTCACTTCCTTTCGAAAGTTCTCCTCTCTTACTCTTCCACTTTCATTTTTCGAGTAGTGAGTCAGAAAGGGTGTGTGTTCCGGTCGATAACGGTGCATTTTCGATCGGGTTTTCTTTCTAGGCTGTTTTATCTTGGGGACAACGTGGCAGTATTCCTGACCTGCTTGCACACTTGAGCAGAGCCGTAAAATGTCTTAAAGAGAGCGAGCTCCGCGACTCAACCTATAACGTGGTTCTGTTTTTCAGGTTTTATTCTTTGCTCGACTGTTGTGACCTGACCATTTGTTGCTGTCCTGTTTGTCGTCTGAGAGTCTTGCCGTTACCAGCAGTGTTCAATTTCATCGTTTTTTGTTCAATTCCACAAGAATCATCTAGAAGAGTATGAGCACAAAAATCACTAACGAGTGATTTCAAGCTCTTTGGTTGATCAAGGTAATTTTTTTCACCAATCTTATGTGTTTTTTTTATCTTTTTTATCTTCTACTATTTCAATCTATGAGTTATTTTAATCTTTTTTGTCGGCCATACAAGAATCATCTAAGAAAGTATGAGTATGAAATAATTAAGAAGCGTTCTTTGGTTGATTGGGTGCGGATTTTTACACCATTTTTTTTTCTTTTTATCTTTTTTTTATCTTCTGCCATTATAATTTATGTGTTCTTTTCATATTTTTTTGCCAGTTGAACAAGAGCTAGATATGTTCATGGGGCGGGACAGGGAAGGGGAAGGGGACGCGGGATGGGGAAGGAGACGGGAAGCCTTGGAGATTGACAAAACTAGATATGGGTCATTTCCAATGCATTATTTTCAAAGATTAATTTATAAAGTTTCTAATAAAAATAATAATATTTTATGTGCAAAGATATACTTAAAAATTTAATCTCATAATTTCTAAATTTTAAATATTATAGGGTGTTTGGGGCAAGGAATTAGTTATTATAGTCCTAGGTTATTTGGATTATAATAGTTTATGTTTAGGGTATAGATTATTTTAGTTTGGGTTATAATAGTATGTGTTTGAGGTGTAAACTATTTTAGTTTGAGAAAAAATTAGTAAACACTGTAGCACATAATAAAAAAGTGATGAATTTAAAAATAGTAAATAATGAAGCAAATGAGGGTTTTGAAATAGTGTTGACTATAGCTAATTGAGAATTTCAAAATAATATCTACTGTAGTAAGATGTGGTTATTATAGTCTTAGAATAGTCTTTGCCTCAAACGTTCCCTACAAGTTTAGCCTTCAACTTAAATATTATAACATTCATGGTCATAAAAATAATAAAATTTTAAATATTAAAAACATATACATATCTTTAAAATGTATTAAAGTATGAGAAAGTTGAGAAAAAAAGTAAAAAATAAGTAATAGGTGATATATATATATTATATATATATAATCTATTCACAAAATGTGAGTTTAATTTTTAATAAACTCACATAATGTGAATTTATTATATATAAAATGTAGTATTATATATATTATTGATGTGTGTTATTATATATATGCCATATGTGGATTAGTTTAGTATATATATTCAGGGCAGAGTCGAGGCCAGCAAACGTAATCCCCATCCTTGTCCCCTTTTAGTTAACAGAGAAAAAAATCTCTCACTTCCTCCCTCATTTTCCGTTTAATCAGGGATTCCCTATCCTATTTGGGTAGATCTCCACGAATTAAATGGACATCTCTAATCAGAATCATCTAAGAGAGTAATAGTTTTTCTCTTCTCGATTTGAGGTATACGGCACCTCTCCAACATAACCAACATGGGAGAACATTCTCACATTTTAAGACTCACAATCAACCATGTATGTTGCTCAATTGTTTCGCTCACGTAATTTTGAATATATTTATATTTATATATTTAAGTATACAATTATTTATTTTGGCCTACGAAAATAATAATTATTATATACGTAAATATAATTTTGCTTTTTTTTTCCTTGTTTGCTACTTATAGTCGTCCATTCGTAGTTGGATTTTAAAATGCAAAACTTAAGTTTTATATATACTGTTATTTATCCTTTCTAAAATTAGTACATGTTGTAAATAGTTTTACAAACAAATACACATTAGGCAAATTATTAGTTTTAATTTAAAAAAAGTTTTCACAACACAGAACGTCTCTTTTTTAAAAACTACATTTTCGAACCTCTTTCTTACTTTTTGAGATTGTAAACATCGTATTTGGTCAAGCTTTTTTTAAAAAATTATTATTTTTATTATATATATATATTTGGTAATTTTTACTTATTAATGATTTAAAAAGAAAAGGACGAAATTCTTTGACTTTTGTTTTAAAGAGTTATGCTAATAAAAAGTAAAATAACTTTCGTGACATCCGTTTAAACATCCCTTATTTCATTCCTTTAGTTCTCAACCATTTAAAGCTATTTTAAGCCAATGGCTTATAAAAGATGTTAAACATAACATAGAAAGGGGATAGAGATAGAGATTAAGAAAGAGATTGAAAGATTGGGAGAATGGAGAATGAAAGATTGGGAGAGCAAAAAGAAACAAAAATCCTTATACACATAGGGAAAAAATGATGAGTTCACAGAGGAATAAAGGAAAAAAAAGGGCAAATTGCGGCAAATGTTCCAACAACCACAACGACAAAGTTGACTATGAATTTTAAATAAAATTAACTATTGTCTAAGCTAAGGTCCTTAAGCTAATTGTTTAATTAATCATATTTTATTTAATCTTATTAACATTTTTTAATAAATATGTTGTAATAAAATTATTTTTTTTACAAATAGGGACCATTTTTTTATAAATTAAATTGGATAACAAAAATATTCCAAACGAGTATTGTAGGGTGCTAATACCTTCCCTACGCTCAACGACCTCCAAACCAAACTTCGATTTAATAGACCACATTTTTTCCCTTTTAAAATAGGTGAACAATCACACCCATAATGGTTGGTGGCGACTCCAAATGATCTTTTACTCCTTTTGGAAGGATGTCAGTTGCTCCGCATCGTGCTAACATAGTGACAGAGATTATAAATGGAGGATCCCACGTGGTGAAAATACCATTTTGTCTTCATTCAAGTGTCTTCAAGTTTAGCTTTTTCTAATACAACTTCTCGAACCAAATTTCAATTTTAAACCTTAAAATTCATTTTTTTTTCATTTTATTTTTTACCATCTTTTTAGCTAAGTTTCAATCAATTTTTAGGGTAGATTTGTTGTTATTTTTACTGGAAAATAAAATTTCATGGAAGTTCTTATAAGGATTGAAAACTTTCATGGATTGAAAATTTTCTAGTAAAAAAGTACTTACAAGAAAAATTGAGGAAAATTCAATAAATTCCAATTCTTACAAGAAATTAAATAAAAGATTTATATGGATTTATGTCACATTGTGGTGTGATGTTGGCCATGTTGACCCACTTTGACCCTTCTTTTCCTCTTTCTGTTGCCATTTATGATGTTCTCTTTTATTTTTATTATGTTTTCATTTTTTTTCCCTTCAAAATTAAATTTAATGTGGATTAAGAATCTCCTTGTCCTACCTCTCTAATTTTGTATAATTTTGTCCGTCTACATGATTTTAGTTGGTTTTCTTACTTCTTTTTTCTTTTCTTTTCTTTTTTTCATTTAACCATGTTTAATAGAGTCCAATTATGACAAAGTTTCACTGTCTATCTGCAATAAATCGTGATATACTACTATTTATATATATTCGTGTCATAATAGACAGAGATAATAGTCTATCGCAATCTTGCAGATAGACCGTAATATTTTATTATTATTTATAAATATTTTCAATAATTTTATTATTTAAAATAATTTTCCTACTATTTAATGTACCTTTTTAAAAGCTTTTAAAAAATAAGATTATTTTATCTTGTACAGTTTGTTGTTAATGGAAACAACTAATCTTTACTAGATTTTTTTTTCTTTTGTTGTTGAGTTCAACAAGTAAAGGTGGGGAATTAAAACCGCTACACTCTTGGTCGATAGTATATATCAAACTACTTTAGAGTTTGATAGAGTTTTAATAGTAAAGGGGGAATTAACGATCGTACAAATGTCTAATTTTAATAGAGTTTCTATCTTAAAAATATCTAAACATAAAAGATATACCCTTTCTGGGATCAATAGAACTACAACATATTTAAATACAAAATATAATAAAAATTTCAAATTGGCTATAAATAAAGGAATAAGAATCTAATCTAATAAGTCAAGATTAAAAAAAAATAATAATAATATATAGTATAAAAACGAAAAAATAGTTTTTGTAAAATAAAAACATTGTGCTCTCACAATCATAATTATAACTTAAAAAAAAAAAAAAAAGCAGTTTCTATACCTTATCCCTGTATGAAATTAACAAATACAAATGCACAGTATATAAATCTGCCTATCTATCTTCTACCTTTATGATAATAAAATAGATAGTATGTGAAATTAGTGAAATCAAAATTATAATTGTTAATACCAAACAAAGCACGACCTTTATACGTTATGCTAACAAATAATATATTAAATAAAAATATGAAAAATTGTCAGAAGTAACATGTTTAGGTTTTTACCTTACAAACCTAGCACATTTTTTGAAAATTTGTAAAAATAGTTTTTCTTCGTCCATCTTGAACGAGATCGGCCACTAAGAATTAGTTGAAAAGTCAAGTTATCGATTGTTTTGGACTTTCTCAGTACATCTCGCCACCGAGATTTACAAATTTATTTCTAAAATTCCAAATAGGTTTTCCAATGATCAAAATAGATTTTTCAAATTGATTGAACATTTTTTAATTTGGGAAAAGATCAAATTTTGAAAAAAAAAATTAGATAAGATGTGGGATACAAAAAACTTTACCGAGAAAACTCATCTTACCGAGAAAACTCAAATGTATAGAACTAAGGCATTATTTTGCGTGCGATTAATACCGAGATGCACATAATCTTGATGTGTAATGAAAGCCCCAAATAATCGATAAGTTGGAAGGTGTTGATTTTTTATCTAAAGTCTCGTGGTCGATCTCGCTCGAGATAGACTGAAAAAAACTATTTTTACAAGTTTTTTTTAAAAAAAAAATGCTAGTTTTGTAAGGTAAAAACTTAAATGCGTTATTCCGAATAATTTTTCCAAAAATATGTTTTTGTTAAAGAAAATAAGAGAATACCACTAAACATTCTCCCTAATCCTCTCTGCAATGAAGAAAAAACATAAATCGGCATCCTCCCCTAGCTGCTTGTGCATTGTTTGTAGACAGTGTATTTGAGATATGTAAGGACTACACAAAAATCATGCATAGAGAGTGTATCTTCTTCCTAAAGTCATCGCTGCCGCTCAAATTCCACCGCCCACAGTTAGATTTGAGTGTCACCGTGACTACTCAACTCGCCAAAGTTCATCCTATTCTACTGCAATTCAGCCACACCGACCAACCACTCTGTCCAGATTTGAGCGCCATTTATCTGATCCACCGTCGTGATTGTCCAAATATGACCATACTCGACCTACTCAAATCCGTTGCTTGTGGTTTCTCCATCCTCAATTACTACCTATTGTTGTCATTCTGGTGAATTTACCTCGTGCTTTCTCTATCATTGAAAGCTCTTTTTTTTTTTTTTTTAAGAACTCTCGTTGGTGTCATGTGCAGAATAACGAGAATATAAATTTAAACTAACTAATTTTAGGGAAATTATTTCAAGTGCTAAAATAAAATTTTAGAACTATTAATAATAGACGTTGATAGATCTATTATTGATAGTTCTAAATTTTGTTATATTTTATAAATATTTTGATTCATTTTTCTATATTTAAAAATAATCCTAATTAAAACCAAATATTTCTCAAAATTTTAAATTTAGTAAAGATAAAATAACCCGAAGAAAATCTAAATAAAATCTTTATTTTTCTAAAAAAAAAAAAGATGTGGCGAGTACTTAGAGGGTAAAAATGGAAAATAAAATAAATTAATTACACCCTATTAGAATCGGTAGACATTTTTCCATTAAAAACAAAAATTTGATATTTTTCAAAACCACCCCTCCTTTTAAGACATATTGCAATTTCTCTATTTTATTTACAAAAAAACGACTCCAACCAAATCTTTGATTAAACGACCTTACCGCTATCATTTTAATCAGATTTTGGTTTCTCATTTCGTCCTTAAATTTTAAAATGTATCTATAAATTTTAATTTTAATTTCCATTTTGATCCATTTTTATTAAATTTTAAATCTTATTCCTATTTGGTCCCTAAATTTCAAACCAAAAACACAAATCTTAATTCATTCTATCGAATATTTTAGAATAATAGTCCTAATTCGTCTTGTAGATTAAAAAAATTCATAAACCTTTAAACACTCAGAATTATTTTATTTCAGTGTCAAAACTGTCTTTTTCAATTAATTCTATAGGATAAGTTCAAATAGTAGGCAAAATCCTATCGTAGATTAAGAAATTTCAAAAATCCTTAAAATAATCTCAAATTTGCAAATATTTTATTTGTCTAAACTTTGTATAAAGCTACCACTTTACTCCTCTAACACAAGCTTAGATTCATTTAAAAATCTATGCTAATCTATCTCATATGACTTCAAATACTTGTATCAAACAAAAATGTCTATTTTTCTTGTTAAAATGAGTATAGAATAACAATATTTAACATATACACATACTTTGTCCTTTAAAGTCGGTGTTCAAATCCTCGAACTATCCTTGATATACTAAAAACAAATCCAAGTTTTTATTTCATACTTCATCAAGAAAAAGTTGTGAATCTTATACAAATTTGAATTCAATTAAAAAATCCACATCAACCTATCTCTTATACAACTTCAAACATTTACATAAAAAAAAATAATAATAATAAACAATATAGTTTAATAGTAACTGACATGTGCACGTACTTCGTCCCTTAAAGTCAAGGTTTAAATCCTCGTACCTCACGAGATAAATTCACTAAAAAAATAGTGAATCTTACTAACAATTAATTTCATATGAAAAAAATACAAAACCAATCAAAATGAAACCAAAAGACAATACTAAAATGGAATTTAAACATAAAAACTATACTCCATCTCTAGAATCATAATTTAACTAAAAAAAGTCTAAGAAGGAATCAAAGAAAAATCATTCCCTATGGGAACTTTTATGGTTCTAAACTCGAGGCATTCATTTTAAATCAATAATTGAAAGATATGGTAGCTGTTATCCATTGGAAAACAAGGGCCCCATTTGAGTAAATAAAGGGCGGCTATGAAACAAGAGGCTATTGGCTTAGCATTCATTCCATCTTTTATTACAAAACAAAACAAAAGATATACGTCTATGAAACTTGTCCTGCCAAACAGGGACTTCCTCAATTGACCCACCACCATTGTTGAATTTGTGGAAACAACAACAAAAAGGCAGCAATTTTTAAGAAACTTGGGGTTAAAAAAATCATTTGGTTGGTACCACAAGTCTTTGCTGGCTTCCAATTGATGAACATTTACCCCCTTTTTGACATTTCTCATTACCTGCACCTTACACACCAAACTATGTACCAAATTACCAAACTTCTATGTTTTCATTTAAGAAACCTACATACTTTTAATTAAAAACATTGATGTTACATTATACAGGTTGATTGAAACTTGTAGGAGTATCGTTTTAGCAATTTTACATAAGCTTTTTTCGAAATGTAATGTAATTGAATTCGATATACAAGTTAGAGGGCAGAGGAAACTTTAGCCTTTGATATGAATTAGAGATTAGTGTTCAGAGACATACTAGGAGAAATAGGGAGAAAGTTTGGCTTCCTTTTTAACAATGGTGGTGGATCTGGCTTCTGTGGCTGCCTCCTGCAGCAGTTTGACAACTCTTCTCATTGAGGGACGGTGGATGGGAAGCGAGCTTGTGCAAAGCAGTCCCACGTCAAGGACTCTATATATTTCGTCCTTGTATTCAGAACCGAGCTTCGGATCAATCACTTGATCGAGTCCTCTGCCGTCAACGGTGGCGTAAACCCACTTTGCCAAGTCTTTATCTCCAAATTCTGGATCATTTGGTGGCCGCCCTGTCAATAACTCTAAAATCACCACCCCAAAGCTGTAGATGTCACTCTTTTCGTTTACTCTTAAAGTATAAGCATATTCTGCATCAAGCATATAACAGTCAAAAGGTAGGCAAATTCTATAATCCCAATATGAACAAAGAAATCCCAAGGAAAATGTTCATTTGTAGAAGCATGACAACATCTTAGTTAATATGAAGGCATTCATGACTCATAGATTCATCACAGGTTAAATTTAAGTAGACAAGATCATAACATAACACAAGTTTATATTATAATCTTAAAATTAAATCTATGGACCAATCAATAAAAGCAGTAAGAATTACTAGTGTTTCAAATCATGAAAAGAGTGTAGAGAAACCAAGCTGGTACCTGGTGCAATATAACCACAAGAACCAGCAATGACAGACATGGATTCTGATCCCTTGCCAGCATTCAAAAACTTTGCCAATCCAAAGTCAGCAACTCTAGCTCCAAACTCAGAATCGAGCAATATATTGTTGGATTTAATATCCCTGTGAACAATTGGAGGAGCACAATCATGATGTAAGTAAGAGAGTCCTTCAGCTGCATCCAGAACTACTTTATATCTTGTAGGCCAATCCAGAAAGCGTTTTTTGCTGCCGTGCAACAAGTCTCCTAAGCTTCCATTAGGCATGTACTCATAAACAAGCAGCTTGCAGTTGCCTGTGTTGCAGCAACACCATAACCTTACAATATTCTTGTGACGAATCTTCCCTAAAGTCTCAACTTCAGCTTCAAATCCATCTTTTTCTGAATCCAAACTTGTGTCCTCTTTTCTTGCTCCTTGCCATAGCTTCTTCACCGCCACGACCTCGCCATTTTTTAGCACAGCTTTGTAGACTTTACCAGATGCTCCACTTCCAATGACTTTGTCTTCACTAAGGCAGTCTGCAATTTCATATTCACTAAAACCAAGTTTATGAAACGATCTCCACTTGGAAATGGCAATTCCTTTCTTACTCTTCTTGAATTCCTTATACTTGAAGAAAAACCAAATGACCCCAACAACAAAAACAATGATAGCTAGTAGAAAAATGGATCTGAGAAGCCAATAGCCTTGGTTTTTTCCTTTTCCAACATGACGACAAAGACCTGGGTCGTTATTGCACAAAGCTGGATTACCCAAAAAGCTATCTCTGTAAATATCCTCTGCATAAAGAGGAGGAAGTACTCCTGATAACATATTGTTCGATAGATTTAGCAAATTCAGTTTCAAATTCTGCAATTCAAGAGGTATGCTTCCACTGAGATGGTTACTAGAGAGATCGAGATAATTAAGCACAGGTAGGCTTCCAATTTCACTCGGGATATTGCCAGATAACCTGTTGTTTGCTAAATTTAACTCGTTTAGCCTTTTCAAAGCTCCAATTCCCATTGGCAACTCACCAGAAAGTTTGTTCTCGCTTAGATCGAGTCTACTCAACAAGCTTAACTTCATCAAAGTTCTTGGGATTCTACCGGAAAACATATTGTCATTACCTGAAAGTTCAGTCAGATTGCTTAACGACCCAATCTCGTGAGGAATTGGCCCTGAAAATTGATTTTCTGATATCATCAAAATAGAGAGATTCTTAGCACTAGATATCATCGAAGAAATAGACCCAGAAAGAGAATTCTCAACGAGCTCAAGCAAATACACGTTGGGCAGACCCCAAAATTCATCAGGAACCGCACCCGAGAGTCTGTTGTTCCTCATCCGAATCCTGCTTAAGCTCGAGCATTTTCCAAGACTTGCTGGGATTCTTCCGGAAAACGAATTATAAATCAATATAAGCTCTTCCAATGTCCCTTTTGCGCACAAGTTTTCAGGGATTTCGCCAGAAAACCCGTTGTATGAAACATCAAGATGAACTAATGGCGAGTTTTGGCCGAGTTTACTGGGTAACTGTCCACTAAGCTTGTTGTTAAACAATTTGAGCTCACTCAAGTAAGGGGAATTAACGACACTCTCGGGCAAAGGCCCTTCCAATCGATTCTCGAACAAATTTAGCGACTCAAGCTGTAATGCACAAAGTTCATCCGGAATTGTTCCAGTCAAATGATTCATCGACACATCAATCCGTCGAAGTGAAGTTAAATTAGACAGTCCCAAAGGCAACTCCCCAGAGAGTGAGTTGTTAAACAGTTCAACTTGAACTAAACTTTTCATTTGAGCGAGTGAAACCGGAATCGACCCACTGAGTCTATTATTAGACAAGTCAAGATTCTTCAGCCGAGTCATCCGGCCAACGGTTGCCGGAATCTGACCAGAAAGGTTACAGTTAGCAAGCCAGAGAATCTCCAGCTTCGTCAAGTTCCCGAATGCACTCGGTATCTCACTCCGCGTAAACGGATTATAAGCGAGTTGAAGCTCTTTCAAACTCGAAATGTTACCCAAACTCGCTGGAATAGTTCCATCCAAGAGATTATCAACCAAATTCAGCGTCTCCAGTCGCGTAAACCCACCAAAACTCGTCGGAATCTCCCCGGAAAAGTTGTTTCCAGAGAGATCCAGAGACCGAAGATTCGATATCTTGGATAACGCATCGGGAATAGAACCAGCAAGAAGATTCTGAGACAAGTTAAGCGAGTGGAGGCTAGAACAGGAAGCGACATCGTCAGGGAGAGAAGCGTTAATGGTATTGTTTGAAAGAGAGAGTGAAGAAAGAGAAGGAAGACGACAAATAAAAGTGGGAAAGGGTCCGGCGAGCTGAAAATCGGAGAGGTCGACGGCGACGACAGAATGAGTGAAGGAATCGCAGGTGATGCCGGACCAGTTGCAGGGAGTGTCGTCGCGAGGGTTCCATGAAGAGAGGGAGTGAGTGGGATCGGAGAGACCGAGTTTGACTCGTTGAAGATAAAGTCCTTCTTGATTGAGGGAAGAGATCAATGGAGAAGAAAGAAGAAGAAGAAGAAGAAGAAGAGAAGGCATTCTGCAGAGTTATGGCGAATGGGATTCAAATTCAATTATGGGAATAAATGGGAAAGAAATATGAAGCGTGAAAAAGGTGGCCCATCTAAGCAAATTTAAAAAGATATGGGAAATTTTAGATTCTCGGCCCCACTTTGTTATTTCTAACCAAACTAGTCCTTCCATTTTTTAATTTTTTCACATTTCACCAAATTTTACTTTGTTACTTCCTTACAAACCACTTCCCACTATTTCAATATTATGGCAAATTCCCAAAATCACCTTTCCTAACTATCTCTTGTTTTTTATTTTTGAAAATTAAACCTATTTTCTCTAATTTTTTTACAATAACTTGCATCTTTCCTACGTCCATATTAAATTCTTAGCCAAACTAGTTTTTGTAAGTTTTAAATTTGAACTTGAGTTTTTAAACCATTGATAAAAGAAAGATAACAAATGAAGAAATTTGGAGGTAGAAATAATGTCTATAGATTCAATTTTCAAAAACATAAAACAAAAAACGAAATGGTTACGAAACGGCATCTAAATTTTTAATTTTGGGTTCAATAAGTTTTTTTCTTTAATAATAAGTCTATAAACAAGGTTTTATACATAAATATTTTTTATTATTTTTTTTTAAATTTATATATAATAAGTTATTAATTTGCTCAATATTTTTTTTAAGACTTGGAGATTTATAAGACATACAATTAAAATTAAAAAATATATATATTAGAAACTTTATAACTTCAAATTCAGAGTGATATGAAGTGTGAAGCCAATGATTAATGTAATATTAAGAACTCAAAATCTTGTATTTATTGATGATCGAATGGCTAAAAGATGTTTTTGTATATTAGAAATGTAACGTAAAAAGTCACCATTGAAATCGATTCATACATCAATAAAACTATTATTATTGCACCAATTTTGATTACTAATCAATAAATATGACCTTATTTGTAGCTAACAAATGATTATAATATTTTGATTATTTTTTAATTTTTTAATAGTTTGAGTCCTGGAGGATTATAATTAATGAGTTGATTATAATTGTGTTCGGCAATTGCGCAAGACGCGCACATTTACGAGAAGTTCTAGAAAATTACTATATATATATATATATAATATATATATATATTATATAATATATATAATAATATATTATAATATATATTCCTTTTTCGAGAAACAGCTTTTTGATTTGTAACCCTCCCTTTGAATTTAACAAAGCTTTTGAAATTATTTTAAATTTTATGATTTGAAATTAATTATTTTATTGAAAACAATAAAAATTTAAAATGAACGTATTTAAAATTTTATGTTTAAAAGATAATAAAAAAAGAAAAGAAAATTAGGAATTTACTAATATATCCTTGTAATTATGATGTGAATCATGATTTGAAATTACTTCAAATTTTAAAATTATTTTATTTCCTATACTACAGTAGGATTGATTTGAAATCAATTATGAATTGAAATCGAGCAAAATCATGAGGTTCTAAATAGACTAAGAGTTTGTTTTCTGTTTATATAATAATTTTTATCATTTCACTTATTTAACTTTGCTCATGTTCATATAATATCTTTTAGAAATTATTTTAAATAGAAAGATCGTTAGAAATATTTTTAAATATAACAAAATATCACAATTTATCTATGTTTATCCATGATAGATAATAGTAATTTATCAGCATACTTAAGTATCTATTATTAATAGACAATAATATTTTATTTTATTTATAATTATTATAAAGAGTTTGTTTAAATATTACATTTCATATATAACATATATAGAAACACAAATATTAAATAATAGAATAAAACCATAATTGTGCCATAAACACGCTTGCTTTCCACATAAAAGAACAAATTTATTTATTCATATTTGTTTAGTTATCTGAATTAAATTATGAGTTTAATCTTTAAATTATAATTTTGTGTCCAAAAAAACGCTTTAAACTCCAAAAAGTAATCATTTCGTTTATGTCATAAAACTTTTAACTTTATATCTAAGTTCAAAAATTAATAGAAAGTTGTTAAATTTTAATTTTGTATCCGATATGCCTAATGTATATGATATATTTATTTTTTAAAATGATTTATTTATTAATGTGTCTAATTTTCAAATTAGTATCTCATAAATTTAGAAAAAGATGTGGTTATTAAATTATAAAATTTTCCATTTTTATTATGAATTTTGAGTTTAATTTGTACTTTGTTCTTAAGTTTTGTATTGTTTTATTTTTACTGATTTTGATTGTAGTTTTCATTTCATCCTTTAATTTTAATATATATTTACAACCTTATCTTTGAGTTTTTACTAATATTCACTTTAGTATTTGGTGTCAATTCTTTCAGTTAATTAATTTAAGATAGTTATCAAATTTTTTTTACTTCATTTTAGCAATGATGGAAAATTACTGGAAAACTAATCTAAAATTCTAAATACAATTATTTAATTATTCTAAATTAATAAATAAACATTAACACTAAAGATTAAAAATAAATACTTAGCAAAAGTTTGAGATTAAAACTTAAAAGTGTGCGAGATAAAATTGAAACAAATTCAAATTAAAGTTAAAAATGCAACATTTTGAAAACTTATAACCGAATAAAAACTAAATTCAAAATTTGCAAGTAAAAATGTAACATTTTAGAACTTATAAACAAACCAAACAAAAATTAGATTCAAAATTTTGAGACTAAAAATATTTTTTCTTTTCCAGAATTTTATTTATATTTAGCATTTGTTTTGAGTGTTGTTTTCAAATATAGAAAAATGAACAAAAATATTTACGAATATAGCAAAATTTTCCTGTTAATCTACAATGGGTTGTAAAAATAGACTCCTATTGTGTCTAACTATATTATGATAGATACATATAGTAGTCTATCGTAATCTATTACCTATAAAGTGTAATATATTTTTTTTTTTTTGGGTAGAATTTTTTGGTTGTGGTTCTAATCAATTTGACATGAATGTACAACACTCCATTAAATGAAACTTAGATGAAGTAACATGATGAGACGACCGATAGTCTACGATACCCTTATTATTATTATTATTTTATTATTATTATTATTATTATTATTACCTTTTTGGAGGAGAATAGTATTCTATGCTCATTAATTATATATGAATCAAATAAATAGGCAGTCATGTCAAACAGTTGAGTCATAGATATTGAAAGTAGAGCTCAAATTTGTCTTTTTTTTTTTCTTTTTATTTGGAAAATGATGGATTTTTTTTTTAATCAAATCAAGCCAACTCATGAAAAGTTGGTAGAAAATTACGATAAAATTACTAAAATAGTTAATAATAAAATATTGCAGTCTATTTGTGATAGATCGTATAGGTAGTAATAGACTACTATGTATCATGATAGACACAGATAATATATCTTGATTCATTTTCTTATATTTGAAAAAAACCCTTTAATTAATTTAATCTAATCAAGAATTAAAAAAAAAACAAAAAAGACTAACTACCCATGTCAAACTAGATCAACTTTTAAAGTATAAAATATCGATTACGATTTTAAATGTTGATGGCTCAATCTTCTTCTTTTTTTTTTTTTAAACTTAAATAAACTACCAAGTAAAAGAAGATTTTGGGGAAAAAAAACGAACGGCTTACCGTCGAACAAGACCAAATTTGTGATTTTAGAGTATAAATAAAAAATAAAATCATTTATCATATAATCAAATTGAATGGCTTAAACTTATAAGTATGTCAAATTAATTATTCAAACAAATTCATCCTAACAACTTTGTTTTAATTCAACAATAGATCAAATGAGGATTTTATTCAATCTGCTCTGGATTGAAAAGTACATACCTCTAGTCTTCAGTATACATTGATATCAATTGAGTCAAACTCTTTTTGATACCTAAATATAACCATTGTTCTTTTAATAAATCGTCATATATAAAACGTAACCAAATATTACACATACATTTAATGAATATAAAATACATATCTAACATGAGATCAACTTAGCTTGAAAAAGACTAACACTAGAGTTTTGGGATTATTTACTTATTTATTTTTGCAAAAGATTCAAACTTATGGGTTAAATTTAAAATTGAAAACATTATCATAAACAGATCGAATGATAATGAAGAAAATCCAAAAATCTTGAACACGTAGCATGAAGAAGGTGGGGCCTTGAGTAAGTGAATTGACAATATTACAAAACTTTTAAATACTTACTAAAGATATAACGACTTTTAGCTATGGAATTATTGATTTTAATGAGAGTTGCAAAAATAGCAATCAGGTCTAAAGTATGTAGATATATCACAATATAAAATAATCTATAAATATATTAAGATTTAAATTATGTTTTCAAAGCCTATTAGTGTGATACATTATGTCGCTAGTAGAGGTTAATTAGTGATTGATGGGGGTGTGCATGGTTCGATTCAGTCCGATTTTGGGTCGAACCATGAACCAAATCGAAGTGCTTGATTCTCAGTTAAACAACATCGTTGAAAATTGGCTTCCATCGGTTTCAGTTCCTAAACCGAACCAACCTGAATCGGTTTAGGTCGATTCGATTCGGTTTTTAACCGATGATTCAGTTTTTTTTTTTTTTTAAAAAAAAAAGAAACAAAATATCATTTTCCATTGCTACCTTGTGCCTTTTGTTTCAACTAGATTTTTACTATTCCTTGTTACCAAAATCTCAATTAAATTTGATCTAAATCTAAATTAAAGTTCATCCAAAATTTCAATCAAAGTTTATCCAAATCTAAATTAAAGTTCATCCAAATCTTAATAAAATTCATCCAAAATCTCGATTAAAGTTCATCAAAACTCTTAAACAAAGTTCATCAAAATCTAAATTAAAGCTCATCCAAGTTCAAACATAAAATACAATTCATCCATCTAGTCTAAGTCCCCATTCAAAGTTCAAACACAACCTAAAATCCAAGTTCAAACATGAAATTAAAGTGCACAAATTACAAATTTTTGAAGTCCAAACACGGTAAAATTGAATTCTAGAAAAAGCAAGCCCAAGGTTCCTCCCACTCCATTCTTCAAACACTTTGATTAACTAGTAACTACCGTGGATGCTTCGTCTTCTCCACTAATGATTTCTACAAAAAAAAAAAAAAAAAAAAAAAAAAATAAAGAGATATTAAAAAGTATACTTAGATTGAAAATATTGTCTGACTTAAGCTTAGATTGAAAAAATTGCCTGATTCAAGCTTTCCAATACGGTTGGTTTTTATCTCAATTGTCTCATCTCTATGTATAATTGGTGTAGAACACATNAAAAAAAAAAAAAAAAAAAAAAAAACAAATTAGTTTATGAAATATAAATAAAGAGATATTAAAAAGTATACTTAGATTGAAAAAATTGCCTGATTCAAGCTTTCCAATACGGTTGGTTTTTATCTCAATTGTCTCATCTCTATGTATAATTGGTGTAGAACACATCCAATTTTGTGTACAAACAAGAGCTTCAATCGTGTTTTAAGATAGTGTACTCCGGTATAAGTCTAAAACCTGACCTTCTGTGCTGAAAGCGGACTCTAAAACTACAGTTGAGATAGGAATGAAAAATATTGTCGGGGTTGATGCTCTAAATCTCGTTGGGTTCTGTAGAGACATATAGATGGATCATGTTTAAGTGATAACCTAAATGGTCTGTATCAGATGGATAAGACTAGATACCTTATCTTGGTGACACTACAAGTACGACCTGCTGTATAGATGTTATAATTGTTGTAAAGTACTACAAATTATCTAATCCTGATCACTCATGTAGAGAAATGTAAGTGGACATGTTCTATACAAAGAAGTTTGTATAGGACCAGACCACAAAATGACTAGTCTCATTATATAACACCGTTCATAATAGAGACTTACATTTCACTAGGATGACCATAGGTAACATGACTTGAATCCTGAGTAAGTTATGAACTCCTACCTATAAATTCACTTCTTTTCTAACGTTGGGGTAAATAGATAAATTATTCGCTTAAAGGTTGATTCTGGGGCTTGAACAATGCGATGTCACACCCTCCCTTGGCTCGTGAGGGGTTTAGTCATAGTTGGACTATGACTTATTGTTCATTAAAGGGATCAGTGGTACTTAAAGAGTTAGATGTAACTATATGGGCAAAACGGTAATTTTGGCTTAGCTGTACTTACGAACAATTTGTGAAGGGTCATCACATTGTTGACTGGTTATATCCAATGGACATAGAAATATATCTGTAGTGTAAAGAGTATAGATGTCGGTCATTAGTGGAGTGCCCGACAGTTAAGGTATGTTGAACAATTTAATTAAAGTACAATTTAATTAAAGGAGTTTAATTAATTATTCAAGTAGCATTGAAACTTTAAGCTACAGGTCCATGAGGTCCCCTCTATAGCTCAACAGAGATTCATTAGAATTGAGAGAATTAATTATATGTGAATTAATTTAATTTAATTATATATGATATAATTACTATAATGTATTTGATATATTGTAATATAAAGTTTATTTGAGAGGAAATAAATATTTGAAGATGATTCAAATATTAATTATGTAAATTGGATTCATATAATTAAATTTAGTATAAATTAGATTTATATTAAATACCATGCATTAATGAGGGAATTAAAACTATATGTTATGTTGTATTTGATACAATATAAAACTATAGGTTATATGTTATATATGATATAACATATATATATATATATATAATAAGTTAGTTATTATATATATATATATATAATTTATTTTTAATTTAATTTAATTTTAAATGAAAAGGAGGGGAATAATTTCCTTCCTCTTAATTCTCTCTGTATAATCACGAAGAGCGGGGGAAGTTATTGCTTTTCTTGACGTGATTTTGATTCATCTTCAAGACTAGAAAGTTTTTTTTTCGCTTTGGCAAAAATCTCCCAAACCTTCTCCTCTCAAAATCCTTTCCCCCATCTCTTCCAAAAACCTAAGAGCCCACACCTCCTTAGAGATTCTCATCCCAAAAGAGAATACATAAGGCTCCAATTGGTGGTGACTATCTTGAAACGTGTCTGTTCATGACAGATTTGAAGAAGGATTTTTTCGTGAGGAAAAGTTATTTTGGTTTTTTGGCCCTTAACCTCAAACTAATTAATTTTAATTAATTAATTAATTAATATTTTGATGATGACAAATATGTTTTTATTTACAATTTGAGTGTTTTGAAAGTCTATTGCATAGAGCTCGGAACAACGATTCTAATGCAATTTGAATCGCCTAAATCAGACCTCAAATGAAAAAGGTATGACCGAAACATGTTAATGAAAAAATCTCGAGCTGATGACGTAACAAAATTTTTTCTGATCGAGGTGGACCAATTAAAAGGTGTCACTTAGAGCAATGGAGGACAGGCATATAGTGGACTTTTGATTTTTGGATTGGTTTTAAAAAGAAAATGAATTTAATATTATTTTATGTTTGTGTCTACCAACTAGTTTTAGATACATAATGGATTTTTGCCTTTTGTTGGGTTCTTAAAAAGAAAATGAGTTTAAAAAGAAAAAGAATTTAATATTATATTTTGTTTGTGTCTAACGGCTAGTTTAGTTAAAATCTCCACCATTGTTTTTTCTCTTCCAAGATCTAATAGTCCAAATTAAATTTAGTTTTCAACAATTTTTCTCTCTATTTAAACTCATATTCTTCTCCAAATCATAAGAACAATTTTTATTATTTTCAATCTTCCATAACTCATTAAGCCACCATTATTGCTCTCTTCAAGCTTTAATTTTTCTTCTTTTCATCTTCTTCTTGAGAGAGATATTTTATGTTGTGAAGATTGATTAGTTGTGAGCTAAAGTTTGTAAACCTACTCTTGTAGAGATTTTGTCAAGTGTTCTTTTTATTTCTACAAACATTTTGTAAGAATTGCTCTTGATCCCGGAAAAAGAGTTGTTGCAACGGTTTGATCCTCAACCATGGAAAAGATCGTGTTCGTTCTTGCTCCCGAAAAAGGAACGTTGTAGCGGTTTAACTCTAAGCCGTGGAAAGAGTTAAATTCGTAGTGACATACCCAAAAGGAACTTGGATAGTGGATGTAGGCCCGTTGTGCCAAACCACTATAAAATTCTTGGTGTCAAGTTCTCTATCCTGCTCCTCTTTAATTTTACAATTAATTTGTTAATATATTTTATTACTTGAAATTAATTGCAATTTTTGTTCTTGAAATTAATATTGTCCATATTGGATTGTTTTGGTTGGTTGTTTTTTAATCTCTACATCCATTATTAATCTTGGTATGAGAACCAATTTGGGTACTTTAAAGTAGTATTATTAACTTCTATTATTTTGAGTTGAATTATCTTGCATGAAATTATTGTTTAAATTACTTGTTAACAAAAATTTTGTTAGTTTATTTAATTGGGCCCACATTAGTCAAAAGTTTTCATTAAGTTAAATAAATCCTATTCACACCCCTCTACGGTTGCCATACCGATCCTATAAGTTCTTCAAGGGTAAGTCTTTTCTCACTCTAATTCTCTCTTTTCTATTTATGATTGCATACTGTAAATTTTTGTGAATTACATGACTATATTATGTAATTTTTCCAATTATGTGTTAAATATAAAATTGGAACGATCCCCGCTTCCACTCAGGATCTTCATAGGTTCCTACAGATATATCCTTAGCCATTTTTGTTAGATTCGTGTACTTTCAAGAATTTGCTTTCCACCATGTTAAGATGTCAAATTGACTATCTACAAGGGGATAAACTGATACTTTTAGAGTCTTTAATTTTTCGCATGGCTCAAAAATATACTTATCAAATTCGGTCTTACTCCCTTGATTATCTTTTGTACTCAAGTGTTCAGAAAATCTATAATCATTACATGCAACTCGAGATTCATCATCATTGTTCTTCTCTATCAAATTCTCCAATTTCTCAATTTGATTTGTTGCGCTATCCTCCTCCTCATAAGCACTTTTATACTTATAATACATCCACATCTTCAATTTTTTCCCAATTTCATTTGCCATGTCTTCATCATATAAAATCGTAAGTATCATAAATTCCAACTTATAATGAAGGTCTAAAACAACAACATACAAAAGAAGATTTATCCTATCATTTTTCTTCCAATATTTGTCAAATTTTGCTTCCATTCTTCTCACCATTGTAGACAACAAAGGATTATCACACATTGAATAATCTTGAATTTGTTATTGAATTAAACAAATTTCATGGAAATAGAGATTTGATGTTACAGTCAAGAAATAGAAATTCACATGGTAACATCATGAAATAATTTCAAGAACTTGATTAAAGTACGTGCATTATCCCAATCTTCACTTATAATAGAACCACTTCCTTTTTTCTTGTCGTTTTCCAAAAATTCCAAAACATATTGTTCATCCTCCACTCTAATCTTTCAAATTCTTTTTGAAAATTTTCAGCAACGTCTAACATAACATATGTGGAATTCCATCTAGTAGGTGTTGGGCTTGATGCCCTAAAGTCTCGTGTCCTGTAGTTTGTAAACAGTTTGTACGAACGCTTGTGCTGTATAATATACGATATTTATTTCACATCTTGTATTTTGCTCAGTTGCTTGTTTTATTTGCTTTACCATAAACCAATAAATATAAAATCCCTGGTTATTTGTATGTGACTCAAGCATTTATGTGGTGACATACAAGTGGATCATGTCTTGAGTGATAACTAAAATGGTCTGTAGTATATGGATATAAGAGGGAAACATTATCTTGGTAACGTTACGGATGTGGCCCGCTTTGTGGAATGGTCACAAGTGTTGTGATTTGTCACAGATGATCTGAGCCTGATCATTCGTGTTGGAGACATGCGAGCGGGGGCGTCCTATACAAAGAGTTTGTATAAGACCTGTCCACGAAGTGTTAACGTCTCATTATATAACACCGTTCATGACAGAGACTTCACTTCACTAGGATGACCATAGGTAACATGACCTCAATCTTGAGTGAGTTGGGAACTCCTACCATTGAGGGCAGTCCTTTGATCTGTATGGGTGCGAGTAGCCAGGTCGCCGATTCAAACCTACCATTTTGGGAATTCGTCTGATTTCAAAGCTGGGAACTCAGCTACACAAAATGGAATTCACTTCTTCCCTGAGGCAGAGGTAAGTAGATAGATAGCTTCCTTAAGGGTTGATTTCAGGGCTTGAATGATGGGGTGCTACACACCTTCTCTTGGCCCAAGAGGTGTTCACATATAGTTGGACTATGTTGTATTGTTCATTAGAGAAATCAGTTGTACTTAATGAGTGATATGTAATTATAGGGTAAAACGGTAATTTGGCCCAGCTGTACTTACGAGCATCTGTGAAAGTTCATTGTACTCATGATTGGTTATATCCGATGGACACAGAAATATATCTGTGGTAAGAAGAGTTCAACTGTTTGTCTTTAGTGGAATGTTTGACAGTTAATAGATGGTAGATCTCGTGGCTAAAGAGTTTAGTCAGCTATTCACGGACCGTTGGAGCTTTAAGCCACAGGTTCATTAGGTCTCCTGGGTAGCTTCGATAAAGTCAAGAATCAATGTTTGGGTTAATTTGAAATGTTCAAATTGACAAGGGGAAGTTCGATTATATATGATATAATTGTACTGGTTAATTATATATGATATAATTGACTAAATGTATGAGATACATTATTTTGGAGGAAATTAGATATAAATATGATTTATATCAAGTAGAGGAGAAATTACTATAGTAGATATGTGATATCAAACTATAGGTTAAAAATATAATATAATTATATTTATTAATTTTTAATTGGTTAATTATATGATAATTAACCCAAAATCACGTTCAGACATGCGTTAGTGGGAACAATGTCGGTTATTGTAACTGATGAATTAAAATGAAATTTGTTTCATTTTGAATCGTTCACCCGAAAAAAGATCGAAGTTTGCATTGGTGTGAAAACGTAGACGATCGCTTAAGTAAATCGAGAGCCTATACGACAGTCGCTTAGCGCCTAAACAATCTTCTACCTAGCACCTAAAGAATCGCACACTAAGTCCTAAACGATCGGTTAGTTTACCTAAACGATTGTATAGTGTGTCGTGTTTGCTAAACGATCGCCTTCTGTTTTCTAAACGATCGTTCAGTAAAATCTACATGATCGTGTAGTTTCTCCTAAACGATAAGCATCTTGCTATACGATAGCTTCTTATTCCTTCCCACTTGCTTATCGCCTACACGATCTGTTCTTTCTCTTACCTCTACCAAATTCACCAACTATCATGCTTTGGTTCTCACTCTGAGGATACCTGGGGCTCTTTTCTAGTGGTGTCGTCCCTGCTGCATTCGTGTTTTTACGATTGTCCGTTCTGTTGTAGTCGACGCATCTGCTGGGCGTTGGTTGATCGGGTAGAGGTCATCCACTGCGTTGAGTTCCAAAGTTTGAAGACCATCTTCAACTGGTATGTGAACTCTCTCCTTTGTTATTTTTTGTTCAAAGCATGTCGTTAATTGACTGGTTGTTTGCATAACTGTGCGTTTGAATGTATATTGTGTATTTCGGTCACTGTAAAATTGGAGCGATCCAAACACACTCATGGAACTCTTAGTTAAGGGATTCTTCAGTAGGAACATCGAAACAAAGTGAATTTTTACTAGCTATTTTCTCATTTCTCACGCAATTTTGAAAAGTAGCTAGTCTAGATGGTGAAGATCTTACGTATTGAATTGCATGTCGGATTTTGAAAATTGAATCATTGAGTTCTTTTAAGAGCATCCCCACAATGAGATTAAGAATAAGAGCACAACATTTTACATGCAAATATTCTCCATCTAAAATGGCTCCATTCTTCTCAGTTTCTTCTCAAATAATTAATGGTCATATCATTGGAGCTAACATTATCTACCATCACACTCAAAACATTATCTATCCCCCAATCCAAAAAACATTTTTCAATTTTTTTTCTCAATGGTTTCTCCTTTATGATTTGGAATCAAGTAAAAGTTTAAAATCCTTTTTTTGTAAATTCCAATTATCATCCATAAGTTTGTTATGAGAACCATTGTTGGGTTATTCAATCTTCCCTAGGCCCAATTACTCATGATCAACACCGAGATGATGAAGAAATAACTAAGAAAGGCTCTGTCAAACCCTCGGTGTTAAATACTCGATGCTCGATAAGTTTCTACTCGATACTCGATGCAAATTTCCTTCTATCCTTGATGAGTTTCTATTCTTTGCTCGATGGAACTCGATTACTGATGATCAATACTCGACCCTACTCGATGAGTCTTGATCTTTACTCGAAGCAACTTAAAGACGAAAATGACTGTCTCGATGCTACTAGATAGAAAAAAAACGATGCGTGATTGAACTCGATACGATTGAACAAGATTGTGTTTACACGATTTATAGAAACATTGAAATTGATCGAAGGAAGAAGATAAAGAGAAGAAGAAGAAACACACAGGATTACGTGGTTCGGCTAAGATGCCTATGTCCAGGGAGGATTCACATTCTTTTTCACTGGAAGATTGCGTACAACTTTTGTTTTGTTTATAGAAAAATAGAAAATTATGAACTACTATGTTTTGTTTTCTGATCAGTGGTATTTATAACATATACTAACAAATTGTTACAAGATAAAGTTAGTTATAAACTAAACTAGCTGAGGTATTTGAGTCACGATTTCTTCAAAATCTCCACCTTGACTCTAATGCCTTGCAATCTTCTGATCTTCCTGATTTTGACCATTCTATCTACCTTGTGTTTGGAAGTTTGAAACCAACCCATTCTAGACATTTGACCAATTTAAGCATTGAAACTGGTTTTGTCAACATGTCAGCTGCATTCTCTAATGTGTGAACCTTTAAGATTTCTATTTCCCCTATCTCTACTTTGTCTCTGATGAAATGATACTTTATATCAATGTATTTAGTTCTAGTGTGGTATTGTGGATTTCGGGATAAATGGATAGCACTTAGGTTGTCACAATAGAGTTTTACCATTGTTTGATCTATTCCAAAGTCTTTCAGCAATCCCTTAAGCCACAATGCCTCTTTAATTGCTTATGTTAAAGCCATATATTTAGCTTCTGTTGTAGATAAAGCTACTATAGGTTGTAGTGTTGCTTTCCAGCTGATTTGATTAGGACCATAAAGGGATAGGTAACTTGTTAGAAACCTCATTTTGTCCAAATCATTAGCATAGTCAGCATCCACATATCCATATAGTTCAACTGATTTTTAGTTGACTAGTTTTAAGTTTTTAGACCAAACTAAGTATATTTGGATCCATTTAGTAGCCTCCTAATGTCTCTTACCTGTGTTAGACATATATCTACTAACAAGGCTAACTGAATATGAGAGATCAGGTATGGTAGAAATCATTAAATACATTAGGTTTCTGACTGCCTTACTATAGGGTATAACTGACATCTGTTTTTGATGTTCTTGGTCAGAATATTTAGGAGAGTTAACTGAGGATAGCTTGAAGTGCTGAGCAATAGGTAAGCTTACAGGTTTAGCATCACTCATATTGAACCTTTTTAGGATCTTCTCACAATAGTTAAACTGATTGATGCTTAAAACAGACTTCTCCCTGCTCCTTAGGATTTCAATTCCTCGGACCTTGCTTGCTTATCCCAAGTCCTTCATATCAAACTCCCTTTTTAAGAGGTTTTTAACACGGGTTAGATCTTCCTTGGACCTACCTGCTAGTAAACCTTGTCTTTATAAGAACTTGTATTTACATAAACACATATGTCAAATGAACTTCTTTTGAATTCAATGCTAGATATATAGTCATTAAGCCTTCTATACCAACACTTAGGTGATTGTTTTAATCCATAGGTTGACTTGCTGAGTAAGCAATAGAGATTTTCTTTTCCTTTAACTTCAAATCCCTTAGATTATGTCATATAGATTGTCTCTTTTAGATATCCATGAAGGAAGGCAGTTTTCACATCTAATTGAAACAATTCTAAGTTATTTTGAGCAATTAAGGATAAAAGAAGTCTTATGGAGGTTTGTTTGACAACTGAAGAGAAAATTTCTAAGTAGTCTATTCCTTCCCTTTGAGTAAACCTCTTTTCAACCAACATTGCCTTATACCTAGGTTTCTGATCACAGGATGCACCTTCCTTAAGTTTGAAAACCCATTTAGAGGCAATTGGTTTGTAACCCTTAGGTAGAGGAAATAAAGACCAAGTGTCATTCATATTTAGTGAATGCATTTGCTTGTTCATAGCTTTTATCTAATCCCTTGCATCAGCACAACTTGTTGCTTATTTAAAGGTTGTTGGTTCTTGGTTTGTAGAAGCCACAACAATATTTAGAACCAAATTCATATTGTTCATTTCAGTATATCTAGCTTGAGGGATAATGGTTCTCTTTTGTCTATCCCTAGCTAAGGCATACTGACTCAAATCAGGTTGCTCATTTACAGTCTCCTCTTATTCCTCTGCATCTTCCTCAGTTTCTGTTGGTTGTTCAGTAGGTAACTCTACCTCAATTCCTGTGTAGATGACTCACCTTCATCCTCAAGTCTTTTCTCCTTTTGCATTAACATCTTCTCTTCTCTAAAAGTGATGTCTTTGGTAATTATGAATTTCCTCTCTACTGGTTGCCACATTTTATATCTTTTGACACCCTCTGTGAAGCCTACAAACATGCACTTAACTACCCTGACTTTCAACTTTCCCTTATCTTGGTGAACAAACCCTACACATCCAAAAACCTTAAGATTGTCTAGATTAGGAGGATGATTAGTCCACTTCTCCTCAGGGGTAAGCAACTCTAGAGATGTGTGAGGGCACCTATTCAAGGTATACATTGTGTAGGTGCAGTTTCTGCCCAATAGTTTTCACTTAGGATAACATCAGAAAGCAAACATCTAACCTTTTCCATTATATTTTTCTGTTTAACCTCTCAGCAACCTTTTCTGTTGAGGTGTATACCTCATAGTTCTATGCCTAGTTATACCATTCTCACTACAGTATTTGTCAAAGTATTCATTGCAAAACTCAAGCTCATTGTCGATTCTAAAGTATTTTAACCTTTTAGATGTTTGGGTTTCTATCATAGCTTTCCATTTTTTAAACTTCCCAAAAACTTGGTCCTTAGTTTTAAAAAAATATATCCAACTCTTCCTAGAAAAGTCATCTATAAAGGTTAGAAAATACCTTGAGCCACTAAGGCTTGGTGTAGGAGATGGTCTCCATGGGTCAGAATGAACATAATCCAATGTTCCTTTGGTGGTATGCTAAGATTTTGTGAAACTTTGTCTCGTTGTTTTCCCTAGAATACAGTGTTCACAAAAGGAAAGGTGCTCATTGATCCCTTTGAGCAGTATACCTTGTTTAGATAGTGTTTGCACACTAATATGGGATAGTCTTTTGTGCTACAAGTCTGCCTCTATCAAGCTTGCTGTTGAAACAGTGTAGGCATTTGTCATCATCTTTACTCCTCTTACAATATAGAGGTCATTGACTTTTTCACCAACCAACACTACCTTAGAATCCTTAATCACCTCTAGGATTCCATCTTTCCACTACACTCACACCCAATGGAGTCAAACATACCCAAAGATATCAAATTTCTCTTGAGTAAAGGTACATGTCTCACATTTTTTAGAAGCTTGATTGATCCATCCTTTAGCTTTAAGGATACTGAATCAACCCCTTTGATCTTGCAAGCTTCATTATTCCCCATATACATAGATTCTCTATCTATATCCTTGTTGGTATTAAACCAAGGTCTGAAGAGTGTCATATGGGTATAGCCAGAGTCAAGTATCCAATCATACTTCCCAAGAGGACTTATTTGGTTTGTTTTGTTTCTAGTAAAGACTAAGGCATCAAAATAGAAGTAGAACCCTTCAACCATTGAAGCTTCTGTCTGTTTTCCTTTCTGATCCATCTCTCTTTCTTGATTTTTCCATTTTAAGTTATAGTAATCCATCATCAAATGTCCTTTCTTCTTACAGTAGTTACATCTTAGCTTGGTTTTGGGTTTATGCTCTTCTCCAGACTGATTTATTGCCCTTTAGACTGATTCTGCATGTTCTTGCCCTTGACAAACAACTCTTCTGCAATAGGCTATTCCTTTTTTATTGACTGAAGCTTCAACTCTCTAGTTCTTAATGCTGAAATAATGGCATTAGTGGTAACTGATTCTCTGCCATATTTCAAGACATTCTTTACCTCCTTATACACTTCGGGAAGAGAGTTCAATAAGACAAAGGCTTCATTGCCATCACCAATCTTTTCGCGAAGGCTCTTAAACTCAGAAACTATTCTTTTAAACTCATCCAAATTTTCTGATAGTAGTTTAGCAGAATCCATCTTAAAAGTGAAAAAATTTTCCCTTGATACATCTTGTTGGGAAATCCTTGGTTGCAAAGAGACCTTCCAACTTGACCCACATTTTGTAGGCCGTGTCTTGATCGATCACGTGTCTCAAGATGATATCACTGGAATTAAGAACTAAATTTCCATAGGCTATAAGTTCCATGTCTTCCTTTTCTTGAGCTGTTAATATAGGTGGAAAAGTCGACGGGTCTAAAAGGACTTTATGAGCTCTCTGTTGTCCAAGAATAGCTTTGATTTTGGCCTTCCACAGACCAAAATCACCATTTTCATCGAACTTCTCTATTTCAAATCTAGCAACAACCAGACCTGAATGAGTATCGAGAATGATTTTCTTGAGTATCTTGATGCTTTAAGAATGACGATCTTCAAATGCTCTGATACCACAAATTGTTTGGTTATTCAATCTTCCCTAGGCCTAATTACTCAAGATCAATACTGAGATGATGAAGAAATGGCTGAGAAAGGCTCTGTCAAATCCTCAATGCTAGATACTCGATGCTCGATAAGTTTCTACTCGATACTCGATGCGAATTTCCTTCTATCCTCGACGAGTTTCTGTTCTTTGCACGATGGAACTCGATTAGTGCTTATCAATACTCGACCCTACTCGATGAGTCTCGATCTTTACTCGAAGAAACTCAAAGACAAAAACGACTATCTCGATGCTACTCAATACAAGAAAACAATGCGTGATTGAACTCGATACTCTGAAATTGATAGGATTTGATAACAAGATTGTGTTTACGCGATTTGCAGAAAGATTGAAGTCGATCGAAGGAAGAAGATAAAGAGAAGAAGAAGAAAAACACACGATTACATGGTGCGGCCAAGGTACCTACGTCCACGGGAAGATTCACGTTCTTTTTCACTGGAAGATTGCATACAACTTTTGTTTTGTTTACAGAAAAATTGAAAATTATGGACTACTCTGTTTTGTTTTCTGATCTGTGGTATTTATAACATATACCAACAAACTGTTACAAGATAAAGTTAGTTATAAACTAAACTAGTTAAGGTATTTGAGTCACGATTTCTTCAACCATATAAATAACATTTTGAATTGAGGTCCATGTGTTCGTCGTCAAATTAACTTTCAACCCTTTCTTCCCAATAAATTCTTTCAACCTTTTTTTTATCCGTGTAAAGTTGAAGACAATCTCTTGTAACCATCCATCGTGATGGTACAATAAATTTAGGTTGCAAAGTATTAGAATATTCACTAAGTCCTTGCGACTCAACCACCTTAAATGTCATCTCTTCAACAATAACAAATTTTGCAAGTGCTAGTCTACATTTCTCGGCGCTAAAAGTTGTGGCAACCCAAGTATAACTTCCTTTTCCTTCCTTTTCTATTTTTTCAAAACACAATAGTTTTATTTTAGCATCATTTATTCTTCCTAGATATTTTTTGCACTCAGTATGAATATGCTTTAACATGTTTGTGGTACCATTCTTTTGAGTATCACATGCATAGGTAACACCACAATAATTACACTTTGCTCTAGGAAAATCAGACTTACCTTCAACTTTTGTAAAATGTTCCCACGCACTTGAGGTCTTATTCATAGTAGTTGCCTAATTTTTCTTCACCACTTTTGTTTCAATGGATGATGAGTTTGGTGGGGACTTCCTCTTGTCGTTTTTCTTTGTGCTCGAACTTGTATTTTCTGTCACACCCTCCATAGAAAACATCTGTTTAACAAAATAAAAATGGCATTAATGATTTTCTAGAATTTGATATTCTAAAATCTCAGTTTTTTTCTCTTAAAAAATTTCCACAAAAAACAACAGAAAGAATTAAACTAATTTTGTAAATAAAAAACATTAAAATCAACAGATCCATTAATTTTGAGAATGATACCTAAGATGGAAGATAGAACCTGAGTGGTGGTTGACGTGAACTATGGAGAATGACTTTTGAGCGACTAAATGAATGTGAACGACTTTTGAGCGGCGGCTGGATGAACGACTCCGAGCGGCGGCTGGAAGAATGAATGATGAACGACTGGATGAACGTGGGTTCGCGCTTGGAGTCGATGGAATGAACGTGAAAGTTTTCGCTTGAAGTCGACGACTAAGGTTGGAACATGATGAACGACGTCAAAGGTTGCATGCTTAGAGTGGAGTCGATGGCTGGATGGAAGAATGAAGTGGAGTGGAGTCGACGACTGGATGGAATGAAAGATCAGAGTTTTTTCTTTTGTATATGCTTGGGCAGGGCTTATAAGGTATATGCTTAATAGGGTCGACAAGTTAATAATTAATTTAATATTTAATAAATATTAATATAATAGGGTCAGTTCAGTTCGATTTTTTCTCCGATTTTTTAGGGTAGTGAACCGTGGATCGAACTGAATCAGTCGGTTCTGCTACGTAATGAACTGTTGGTTAGGTATTTTTAAAAAAACCGGATTGAACCAATTGGTTCGGTCTAGTTCACTGATTTTCATCGGTTCCTGCATTCTCCTAGTGATTGATCATATTTCTAGTAGGAATCTATTAGAGATGGAGTCTATTCTTGATATATTTTGCTATATTTGTTGTTCTTTAAAAATGTAGTAACATTTAATTATCCTAAAAGTGCTACCTAATACAGTTACTACATATATATATATATATATATAGAACATTCATTTGGATTTCATGAACTAGAGTGTTAGTGATAAGGACCCTCCAAATATCTTCACGGCTATATGATATTATCTACTTTAGGCATAAATCTTTTCTGGCTTTATTTTTTAGTTCTACCCTAAAATATGTCATAGAAGTTAATTGTCCTCATACTGTTAAGAAATCGACAAGTAAAGAATACAACAAACGTAAAAAAATAGAGAAGATCAACACACAGATTTACATGGTTCACTAAGAATGTGTTATCTATGTCCACGTGGCAAAAGGAGAACAATTTTATTTAATAAAATGTTATAGAATACAGAATACATAATGAATGACGCCTTTAAGATTGGAGAGTTTATATAGTGCACTTCTCTATACCCTAGGGTCATAATCGTAAATAAACCATGAATAATTAACACACATCAAATATAAATTTAACTTTGGTTTTGGTGGCATGATCGCTGTACTAGGTCGTTCAAAGCCCAGATAACAAATTCAAGGCATTATGATATATATACTCATTATATTCCTTTGTGTAATTAATATAGAACTTTGATTGTATTCCCAACCTAAATAATATAATAAAAAAATAGTTGGTAAAAAAGATAATAATAATATAAGAAGAATTTTCCACGATTTAAATGGGCCCATGTAGTGGTTATCTTATAATAACAATAATTTAAAATGTACGTTACGCTCCTCCCGTCCTTCCAGTCTATATCTGCATCTGTCAGATTATCTTCTCTTCAAATCTTCCATATGAATCCTTAAAAATACAGCCTCCAAAAAAACTTTTTATATCTCCTTAATTTTGTATTTAATTTTCATCTGGTTCCTAAATTTCAAAATATAAGACTAATTTTTAAATCCTTAGTTAATTTCAATTTAGTATCTAAACTTCAAAATGGTATAATTTTATGTTTGAGATTTAAGTTTTATTTTAACTTTAGTCTTTAAGTTTCAAAATCTTCACTTTAACTTTAAATTTACATTAAATACTCACTTCGCTCTATACGGTTTATGTCAATTAGTTAATTTAAGATAATGAAGTTAAATTTTAAAATTAATTTTAAGGATGAACTTTGTTATTATAATTCTTCAAAATTAAGTAATAGATATTAACATTAAAGACTTAGTGAGTAATTAGTGAGAAATCAAGATCAAAACTTTAAAACCTTGAAACCTAGAAATTAAATTGAAACAAATCTAAAAGCTCAAGAGTAAAAGTATAAGATTATGAAAAGCTTAGAGACTAAATTAAAATCAAACAATAAAATTTAAGGACTAAAAGTGTATTGTTTTGAAACATAGTGACCAAATGAAAAATAGACTAAAACCTATAGACAAAAAGGTTTTTTTTCTAAAATATTTAAAACCCAAAATTGAATGATCAACTATTTCAATTTCACTCTCAAATTTTCAATTTTATTAGTTAACAAATTATAAAAAGATTGTAATTACTACAATAAATCACTCATTTCCTGACGCTTGAAATCGCCAGGAAATGGTAAAAAATGCATCGGAAGATTCACTCCCGATGACATACCGGTCGTCGAGAGTTTGGTCGGGAGATATCCATCGAGAACTCCAGATACTGAACGCATCTTCCAACATACGGTAACGAGAGTTTGGCACTCCCAACGCATCTTCCAACATCGTGGAGAGTTTCTTCAAACTCCCAACGGCTGGTAAGCCATCAGGAGTTCAATTACAGTAATTCAAAATCGGAATTTAAATTCCCGATGGATTACCAGCCGTCGGGAGATAGCCATTTTTTAAAATTTAAAATTTAATTTTTTTTTAATTTGATCTGAATAACCTATATAACATTATTAAACAACTCAAACATATTCACATAAAAAATACAACAAACAAACAAAGTTTATAGTAATCTTTATTACCTAAAATAGGGAAAAGTTACAAAATAATTTACAAAAGAAATTTCTTCACAAATACATAAAAGAAAGAACATAAAAACAATGTCTCGAATACAACATCTCCAACAAATGATCTCGAACACAACATCTCCAACAACATTCCAACCTAATCTCCAAACAACATCCTACAACAAAACAAAAACATTCAAATGTCATAAACTTCCACAAACAAACAAAAAACTCCAAGTTCAACTCCAAAACATGTATAACCAATCTCAACCCACCCCCCAGAACATTCAAATGTCATAAACTTCTACAAACAAACAAAAAACTTCAAGTTCTACTCTAAAACAAGTATAACCAATCTCAACCCACCCCTACAACATTCAAATCTCGGAAACACCCACAAACAAACAAAAGACTCCAAATTCAACTCCAAAACAAAGTATAACCAATCTCAACCGATCCCCCACAAAATTCAAATTTCATAAACACCCACAAACAAACAAAAAACTCTAAGTTCAATTCCAAAACAAGTATGACCAATCTCAACGCACCCCTCCATGCCCCCCTCCCCACCACAACATTCAAATTTCATAAACATACACAAACACACAAAAAAACTTCAAGTTCAACTCCAAAACAAGTATAACCAATCTCAACCCACTCCCTACAACATTCAAATCTCATAAACACACACACACAAAAAAAAACCTCTAAGTTTAGCTCCAAAACAAGTATAACCAATCTCACCCACTCCCCACAACATTCAAATTTCATAAATACCCACAAACAAACAAAACACTCCAACTTTCCCTCCAAAACAAGTATAACCAATCCCAACCCACTCCTCACAACATTCAAATTTCATAAATATCTACAAACACATAATAACTCCAGTTGTTTGGCTATCAAAACGGTAGAATAGCCAACAATTCATTATCATAAAACTACTAGTAAGACATAATTACTTTGTTACCATAACTGCATGATAGCAACATATTAGACAACTAGACAATGTAATAATAATATCTAATTTGATGGCCCTTCTCTCTGCGATCATATCATATCTTCAATCATTTTTTTTTTTTAATTTCTTCAATTTATCTTGCATGATCCTCTCTCATTTGTTTTTGAACATCTGGAAGTTCCTTCAAATTGACTTTCAATTCCCCCACCTCCCTACTTCTCATTCCTTGAGTACATGACGAACTCGCTGAGCTGCTACCCCTTTTTAACATAGATTTAAGGCTCCAACCTAGGCCTTTTACATGATCGAGTCGTCTACCCAAAACTGTCTCACAAATTTCGTCCCCTGTTAGTAGTTGGGAACCTTCTTCATTGGGGTTGGATTGTAATGCTAACATTTTATTTTGCATATATTAATTAAGTGCGTAAGTACAAGCGATTGAACTTATAAATGAAAAACAAAATAAAAATAAAAAAAAATTGATTACATGTGCATCCGCAGCTGCCTGATTCACGAACTTGCCACCTATAGAATGTGTTTCTTTAAATAGGTCAACACATCCTACTTCTCAACCTTCTTTTTCATGTAGCACATATTGAATTTGTAAGAACGACTTCGATCCGCCTATGTGGTCGAACCATAATTTCTCTCTATTCTTCCTATTCGTCTTCGAAATTTCCTACATTTGAATAAAAAAAAACTAAAAGATATTCTATAATAGTAAATGATACATGTCCTAAATTATTATAACTTGAAATTCTTCATTCTCAAAGCGGTCACACAAAAAATGCCAATCTTCTAGTCTATTCTTAAGCGAGCTAGGCGAGTTGGTACGTGCTTGCTGAGGGTTGCTACATTTCCTGTAATGTATGTGCAAATCTGCTCTGAATTTTTTGAACGAGTTTTGCATTTGATATTCAACAAAAATATTAAGTGGTTCATCAGATAAATCAAACATGAAATGAGGCTACAAAAGAATTAAGGAATAATTAGCATATATGATGTTTATGACAATGTAAAAGAACAAACTTATAAACTTACCAACAATTGACTTTTAGCCGATTCTAAAAATTCATTTGAAGCATCAGCAAAAGTATGATATCAAACTTTGATATGCATCAACTTCACTAAAAAGTTCAAGGACGAAAATTGCGAACAACTAGGGTATAGTTCATTACGTGCTTCAACTATTAAATCCTCAAATAAGTTTGTGGTATATCTTTCTTGACTATTAGAGGATGTCTCATTCTCGATCTCTTCTTCATTTGCATCTTCTTTGTCAATTGGAACTTGTAAATCATTTATAAGATTCAACATTTCATTTTCTTCAACACCATTATACTCTATGTTAGTTTCTTCATCATTATGTATAGAATAAGTTGTATGTCTTTCAAAACTTCTAGACAAGTTGACCGGCTCTCCATGATATACCCATTCACAGTATGAGGGGGATATTCCATATGTTAATAGACGTCACTCCACACTCTCTAATGACTCCCACATTACATTCATACAATTCTTGCATGAGCATCTTGTTCGTTTGGAATCATTAACATGAAACTTTTCCACATCTAAAATTGGATACTCCTTCTCTATACTCAACTGACTTATTTCTATGTTTGATCCATTCTTTATTCATCCTTAAAAATAAACCTTTTATGACCCAACTTGTAATCCAAAACAAATTATAACATATGTTATGTAGATAATGAATGGTGGTTAACTTTTAGAGGCTTATATATGCTCATGGAAATAAGAATAGAATTATGAGAGACTTATGGATGCGTTTTTCAACTACAAATTATAGAAAACAAAATCAAGAAACGATTATGATTCATACAAGTTTAACTTTTAGATAATTGTCACAAGAATTACGAAACTCCTATTAGAGATAGACCTAATAACAATAAAGCATTATCAATCATGTATAAAAAATAAAAGTTAAATATCATTGATATATAGTATTTTTTTAATTTATTGGTAAGTTATATTGATAATAAAGTAACATCATGTCTAGTGGAGTAAAGTAACATGAACCCATTTTAACATTACAAAATAATAACAAAATTGAAAAAAAAAAACTTGAATTTTAGAGAAATAAGAAAAAAAAAACCAAGGCAAATTAATCTAAGATAGGATTCCCAAATCATAACTTTCAAGACATCCAACACTTTTTTCCCAAATGATTAAAAATTAAAAATTAAAATTAAAAAATCTAAATCACAAATCACAACCCTCTCCATTGTGAATTCATAAAAATCAAAACATAATTCATAATTCATAAAAATTAAAACATAAATCAGAATTTGTAAAAATTAATAAAAAAAAAAAAATCTACATCTCATCTATGAAAACAAAGAGATTTGACGAAGTTAAGAGGAATAAAGATATTACTGGAGCAATTTGTGTTGGAAGACGATGAGGCGTTCGACAGGGAGAGGCAGATCGAAGAGTACTTGGAAGACGACGAATCTTTCGATGACGGAGCAGCTGACAGAAGATTTTCGACGACGGAGTAATAACTTTTGACCACGGACGACAAACGACGGGAAGTTGACGGATGCTAGACGACGCGCAACTGACAGACAATAGCCTTTGACGGACGAGCAGTTCGCATTTGCCTATTCTTCATAATGTGTACTGCTAGGGTTAGAAGAAGACTGAACGAATTGGGAATTTTATAAATGAACTCTCAAAGCGGCAGCATATATCGTCAGGAGATATAAAGGAACTCCCGACAAATAAAACAGTTCATTGGGAGTTATGTAAGAACTCCCGACGAGCATAAGCATCGGAAGTCCCTCACGTAAAGTGTCGGGAGTTGGAAACTCCCGACACGTCACTTACATAGTCGGGAGAGATTCTCTGTCCCAACAATTTATCTCTCGACGGTCATTTTAGGCATCGGGAGAACTCCTTTTTCTTGTAGTGAATTAAATGTACAAACCACTATGAAATTTTAAGGTGACTCGACAACCAGATCATAGTTGTCAAAGCTGATGCTCATGCACTTATTGTAACAACAAATAAAATAACAACCAATAAAATAAATAAAAAAAAACACATGGAGATTGGTAACCCAATTCGAAGATAAACCACCTACTTCTTGGGGACAGTATTCCCAGGAAAGATAATTCACTAATATTGAAAAGTTAAGCTTTTACAACATAGTACTTATTCGTATAGTAACGACATTTTACAATGACACACATAGAGCCTAACTCAGGATCACCTAGGCTCTTCCTAGATGTGAGACTCCTTCTCAATGGAGTTTAAGCTCCCCCTAAATAAGTAATTATTAGTGAAGATCACTTCGGCTCCCTTTGGTGTATGAGAGTCTATCTCTTTAATCCAATATTTTCCACTAAAAATGAAGATGATTCACTGATAAGACTTAGACTCCCCCTAAGTTGAAGAACTTTTTTTTTTTTATTTGCACAACAATGTCCTAGGCTCCCCCAAGACCGATAATTCCTTCTTGAAATACAAGTCTTAGGCTCTCCCTAAGATGACCATGAAATCTTCTTTGTACAAACGGCCACCACACAAAGCACAAGACCATCAAAACAAATATAGAATTGGCAACCTTAATAATGCAAGAACTTCCAAATAAATAAGCACATCGGAGAAAAGGAAAAACAACACAAACGAATCGACTTATCAACTAGAAAGAAAAAAATCCATGAAAAATAATTATGTAGAATATTCCACATAAGAAAAAATATATTTGTAGAATAGCATATTGTGTGATATCTTTCGTGACAACTTCAACCGCAAAACAAAAATCCTTAAATAAATATTCAACCAACAAAATAATCTTTAAGACACTTCCTGAACTATTAAATGTTCTCGAATATAAGATTTGTTAGAATCAAATTTAAACTCGTTACATGAAATCAAGATAGTAACTCAATACCAAAGACATCAAAATTTTATATTATTTAATATTATTTTTTTCTAATTTTATAAAACTAAGTTAAATTAAAAAAATCTTATAAATACAACATAAAATTATTACGTCATAGCTCAACCGATATACGAGAGTGTAGTATTATTTTCCTGAGATATTTGAGTTGGAACTCCCCTAACTTCTCTTGGACTTAAACAAGAGGGTTTGGTTATTACAATCTTTATAATTTATTGGTGAATTGTAAGATTTATAATATTCGAACAATTGACAAAATTGAAAGTGGCTTTGACAGTTTTTTTTTTTTTTTTTTTAAAAAAAAAATTACGTTTTGAAGGAGAAAAGTAGATATTTAAGTTTTAAGAACTAATATTATATTGTAAAAAAGAGGGGGTGGGGAGAAAGAAAAAAGTTTGTAAATGGTCCTAACATTATTTGCTTTAACCAAACTTTAATAATGGGCTTAATTTATTTGTTCAAAAAAGCAATTCCATTAATGTTGAACATTAGTTCCATAATTGTTTCCATTATTTATTACAACAACTTTAGTAATTAGGTTTCAAATAGTTAATACAATATATATCAAATGACTAATGTGGGGTGGTCAAATTATAGATTTCATTTATCAATGTATTATTTCATTTATTTACAATATTATTCACATTAATTAGTGTGTGATAGTTGATATGTACAAAAAAAAAAAATTCATATAAATGATTAATAATTTGATCATAATCTTCTTTATATTTGAAAATAATATCACATCAATAACCTTTTTAGTTTTTACACATTGATATTATGACAATTCTCATAATTTATTCTAACAAAAAAAGATATTTTTCTAAAATATTTTTAAAGTTAAGTATTATTAGAACAAATTTCAAAGTTTAATGATAATAATGAAACTATTTAAAAAGTATAGGGTATATTAGAAACGTAATTTAAAATTAATGGATATTTTATATAATTTAACCCTTTTAACAATTAGGTCATACTAGTTAATAAAAATACGTGAAATACAAGTGAAATCATGTAGTTTCAATTATATATATAAAAAAAAAAAAAAAAAAATAGAAGGAGTGACTTTTAGCATATAATTAATAAATATTGTTTTCTTTCTAAATATCATAATTTCCTAAAAATTAGATAAGGTAACCATTTTTATTATAATGTTTGTCATATTATTTGTTTTTTTAATAAAAATTCTTCTATATTATATAGGACTATAAATTACGATAGTAATTAAATTATCAAATAAATATGTTAATATCGGTAAATTTTCAATATTTATGATTAAACTATGTACATTTTTAAAAACAATATTTGACATTTGAATTTGTTCATTCATCAGGGGTAAACTTTAGTTCTAATTATTTTTCTACAAATGCAAGAGCAAAAGGAATAAGTAATAATTGTCCCCTCATAACTTCTATTTAGTATGGATATCTTTCAATTACAAAAATAAAGAGCAAAACTTTAATATCTTAATTTTTTTTTATATAATTTTTTTACGGAGAAATTTACCTTTTTGTCCCAAGTTTTAAGCAATAAATGTGTTTGGTTATTGGTGTACAAATAGTAACTTTTTAGTCCCCCAAAGTTCTAAATATATGTGTTTGATCCATACATTTTTAAAATATATTTTTTAGTCCTCAAATTTCTAAAATGTTTTAAAGGTCTCTAAAGTAATTTTTTATATCTAAAATAATTATATGAAATATTAAATTAAAAAAATTGAGAGAGATAAATAATTAGGAAAATTTTTAAAAATAGAAAAATAAAGGACAATATTTACACAATTAGCAAAATTTAATTATAGTTGTGATAGATATTATTATTAAAGTTAGATAGAAGCTTGATAGACATCTATGTATCAATATTGTCCTTAGGTAATATTCTTTAGTGTCACTAATAGAAGTTTATAATTGATAGAGATTGATAGGTGTCTATTAGTCTATCATTGATACTATTGATAGAGGTTAATAGAAGTTTATTAGAGATGTCCAATTTTTCCACCGGGATGGGCTCCGCAAGGCGGGGATTCCCGACTAGGCGGGGAATGGAGGAGGGAGTGGGGGGAAAAAATTTCTCGTGAGCTAAACGGGGACGGGACGGGGAACACCCCGATTAGCTTTTACATATTTATTTAGTATAGTTATCTAATGTTATGTTATTATTATTATTATATAAATATTACATTTAAATTTCAAATTTGATTATTTATTGGGAACATAATGAATATGTTTAAATTTATATTATATATGTGAATAATTTGATTTGTATTTATTTATTTCTACTAAAAAAATTAATTAGCTTTTTCAGGACAAAATTTGAGTAATTTATCTTTAAATTGAAATTGTCAGTGTCTATCAGTATTTTCTTTTTGCTATTTTTATAAATAGTTTAACATCTGTAAAAATTTCTCAAATGTATATGAAAATTTTTTAACATTATTTTTTTTTATCTAAAATGCCATATAATTATTTAAAATAATAAACAAATATTACTTAATGAATCTTTTAAATATAATATTAAAAAATTTAAAAATTACAATCTAAAAATTTAGAGACCAAATGCATCTATTATTTAAAATTCGAAGATTAAAAAGATATCTTTTGGAATACGTATATTCTTCCATATTCGAAATTAAAAATGTTATTTTCCCTTTTCTTTAATATCCAACAAACTGATATTTTACACCTAATCACATAGTATATTAATTTAATCATAAGTTTAGAATAATTAGTTAAATAGATAAATGAAATAAAGAGATTTTCCCATTACTTTAGGGAATGATTGAATGTGAAAGCAATAAAGAGAGAAGAAAACTATTTTTTTTTTCTTTAAAAAAATGGGGGGCAGGAGAAAGGGAGTGCTGTGATTTTGATGTGAGTCAAGTTTGAATGTAATCATAATGACAAAGTTTGAATGTAATCATAATGACAAAGTTTGAATATTCAGAAATCCTAAATGTGAAGTATTATTATTTTAAACAAGTTGTTGCAATCTTGTTGTGTAACAATGACTTATTACCCCCACCAAATCCCTACTACCACAACTGCCCTAAATTTTACTTTAGGGAATAATAATATACAGAAGTGTTTAAATAACTCGACAATTCGGACTATCCAATCCAAAATATAAGGATCGGGTTGGATTAGTTTTGTTCTTCGATTAGATTGGATTAAATTTTTCTATTTTTATTTGGTTGAATTTGGTTGTGGATTGACTAAAAAAATTTGGATTGATCCAACCCAACCCGAATTATATATATTCCTATTTGTTTAAAGTTTGATTACTTTGTATTGATTAAATTGTGAATTTTTAATATATATTTTTTAAATTGTTATGAAATTTATTGCAAATTTTAAACAAAGACAAATATCATAACAATTTTGGTATTTACAAAAACCTTTAAAATCTATGATATTTGTCTTTGTTTAAAGTCTGCAATAAATATTACATATTTTTAGTATTTAGCATTTAAATTTTATGAGATTTTAGTTTTTAGTCATATGTTGTATAATAAATTGACATATTTTCATTAAAAATAAAAAATAAGTTATAATTCGACAACCCAACCCGAATTTAAAGGGTTTGGTTGGGTTGAGTTGGGTTAGAAACTTTATTTGGTTCGTTGTCAATCTAACAAACCTAAATTTTCGGGTTGGTCCAAGAGACACCATCAACCCAACCCAACCCAACCCATATACACCCCTAATAATATAGATTTAAAAGGTTAATTTTTACTTTTTTAAAGTTAAACAATACTTCTAGTCTCTAAACATTCATGAAAATAACATTTTAGTTTCTGAACTTTAATTTGTAACGATTTAGTCATTGTACTTCCAATTTTGTAATATCTAGTTCCTGACTCTGATATGAAATAATTTAGTCTTTATATTTCAAATTTGTAACAATTTGGTCCCCAACGTAAAACATTCACTAAAATAGATCTTATTTTTTTTATTAATTTATGATGAAGACTTTGTATTTTATAAAAATATTATGTCCCTAATTAGTTTATCGATTTATTTATGTGATAAATCTCATTAAGAAAATTGAAAAGACATGGACTAAATCGTTACAAACCAAAGTTTAGGAATTAAATTGTTATTTTTGTGAAAGTTTAGGGACTAAAAGTGATTTTTAACCAAAGTTTTAAATTGATTTTAATTTATTCTTAAGTTTCAAAATATTACTATTTTACCCTTAAACTTTTAGTTTATTTCAATTTGGTCTTTAAATTTCAAGATTTATACTTTTAAACTTCAATTTTTCACGAACCACTCACTTTGATTATTTAGTGCTATTATCTATTGATTTAATTTAAAATAATTTTTAAAAAAATAGAATTAATTATGTCTCATTATATTTTCCTCACTAAATTAAATTTCAAATTTCACTTCATAATGATTTAAAATTAATTAATAAACATTAATGTCAAAAACTAAAAATGAATATTTAGTAAGATCGAGGTTAAAATTGCAGATTTTTAAAATTAATAACCACAATGAAACAAAATTCAAACCTTCATAAGTGAAAATATCACATTTTGAAATATAGAGATTAAATAAAAATAAGATCGAAAACCTAAGGATCAAAAATGTATTTTTTTTAGGTTAAACTATAAATTTAAACACAACTAAAAGATTAATATTTCATTATACATCAACTTCTAATTCATATCAAAAGACCAATTAATTTTAAAATATTATTTTTTTAAAACTTATCAAAAGCTTATTATACACAAAATTAGACTTCATGGTTGGTTAAATATAAAATCAAAAGTTTAATAACTTTTTAAACACTTTTGAAAATATATAAAAATTAAATAAATAAGAATATCAAACTTTATAGATGGAATCTTTTTCCTATTTTGTTATAATATTGCCCTTAAATTTAATATCTATATGTATTTTTAATACATGGTAATTCAATTCTAGCATAATTAAGTAAATAAGACGTCACCTTTTCTAAAATAAAACATTGAGTCTCTACCAAACACTGTTTAAAAATAAAAAACCAAACTGAAAATTGAAAAAATATCCAATAATGTAATAGTCATTCTCTAAATTATCGATTTTTTTTCTCTTCTACTAATACTATCAATAATATAAAATTATATTAAAAAATTCATTTCTATTTTAACACTTTCAACAAAAATGGTTGAAAATACTTTCTAATTGAAAATAGTTTGAAAAGAAAAATCTAAAATAAACTTGAAAAATGAAAAGTCATTTTCTAACCACGTGTGTGTCGGCATGTTCCCTTCAATAAATGGTGGAATTTACTCATCTCGTAGTCCACATAAGTAGCCAATTGTATGATAACATTTAAAATAGTGGTTGATATGTCAATATATTTCTGGATAGGATTAAATTCTATTTAGTCTCGGAATTTCGAGTGTTTTATTTTGATCTCTAAATTTTTAAAAATGTCTATTTTATTTTTTAAATTTTTAAAAAGTGTTATTTTGGTCTCTTCCTGCTATTAAAATTCGGTTAACTCTTAAACGTAATGGTGAGATGACTTTGTATTTTTTGATGATTAGGTTACCAAATAAGTTAGCCATGCTAAAAAATCTAGTGTTTCAATTTTAAATTAGGTGGTAAAGTGATTTTCTATGGGAGATTTCAAAAGTCATTTTCTATTCTGACACGTTATTTGTTAATATTTTACTTCACTTTCATCTTACTCAACCTATGCTAGATACAATTTCATCTTTAAACATATTTCATCTTTAAAGTGTTAACATAATCTTAACAATACGGACCAAAATAAACACTTTCTAAAAATTTAGGGACTAAAACAGACGTTTTTGAAAGTTTAGAGACCAAAATAGTACAACACTCAAAGTTCATGGACCAAAATAGAATTAAAATTTTGTGGATATATCCATAAATCTAAAGATTCGATATCGATATTAAATATAAGTAGATATCTTCAATATCTTAAATATATCATCTATTTAGTTCAATATGAATAGAAATACTAATGACAATATTCATAACTTAGTCTAAGAAAAAAAAACATAACTATTAATCTAAATAAATTTTATACATTTTCGTGACTTTAAAAAATATCAGTCGATATTTGATATTTTATTGATACATCCATAAAATTATACAACAATTTTTTTTTTTCATTTTTTATGATGTAATCAAAGGTTTAAAATATGGACATTGACAAATTCTTAAAAAGAAAATATATATCATGGTCGATGAAAATTTCAAAATCTTAATTTAAAAAAAAAAATGTTGATGAAATATCGAAAAAATATAAACGTGGATGAATATTTTTGAAAAAAATTATCAAAACAAAAAGTTTAAATGAATAAATAAACAGATTTGCAAGTTTATTATCTATATTATATCTTCTTTAGTAAATTTTTGTTAGTTTTTTTTATTATGTTTTTAAATTTTTCTACGATATAATAAAAATGTTGATTCATTCTTCATATTAATTTTAAAGATAATATCAACATAGAAATATAAAAGTATTGACATGTCAACGAAAATTAATTAATATCATGAATATTCTGTCAATGTATGAATTTAGATTCGATCATACGTTGATAGTGATTTTTTAAAATAAAATCTCACTAAATGTGTTTTAGGACCATAATTTTTTTATTTTATACATAATAGATTTCTAAAATTTCAAATTTATATTAATGATGTCTTTGGCACATTAAAAGAATTTTAAAATTTAAATATTGTATATAAAATTTAATGTTGTGTCTAATTTTTTCTTTTTGAAGCATTTAATATCGTAATAGGCCTTATTCCACATTTATAAAATCAGTATAGCTATTAGTTATAACTATTAGTCTTATATTTTTAATACCTTTGAAATCTATTAAATGCAAAATTTAGAGTTTATAGATCATATAGATATTTATAACGAGTTTAATAGATACAAAATTAATAGTTTAGAAATTTATTAGACAAATTTTAAAAATGTAAACATATTGTTTAATATTCATATAAAAGTAATTCGAAATGCTTGATCTAAAATATATTAATTATTACCTAAATATAAAAGAAAAATATTGAAGCTTTAAATATTTGTCGAAGTTTTTAAAATAGCAATAACATTTTAAAATAATTTAGTAAAAGATAAAATTTTATTAAAACTTAAAAATTAAAGTAACATCTAAATACATAGGTTGGAAATTTTAACAATGATATTAAATGATGGACATGCGTGTTGACATACAAGTTGAAAAACAATATATACTTAATTTAAAAGAAAAACTTTAAAAAATGATATTAAAAAAAATGCTTTGTCCAAGAATCAAATTATTAAGTTTAGGAATTGATTCAAAATCATGGAGGGATGTAATTAAATTGCTACTCCTAGAAAATTTAGGATTTAAATGGATATACAATAATTATAAGAATATTAAAACAAAAAATTATTTATTTAGAATTTCAATTAATACAACCCCATCATTTGAGAGTATAAATAGATACTCTTTCTATTTTTTTTTTTTATTGACTAAACATTGACAAGGATGAAGATGGACAAATGAAGTCAATTAAGATTATAAACACTATTTTTATCTCCAGATTTTTAAAAAACCAAGTTAAAATTTGAAAACTAGAAAAAGTAGCTTTTAAAATTTTAATTTTTGTTGGTAGAATTTGGTTACTAATTTAATCATTATCACAAATAGAGAGCAAATAGACTTAACTTTTAAAAAAATAAAAAATAAAAAACAAAATGATTACTACGGGGTCTATATTATTATAAACACATGTTTTTCTAGAACGTTATCAGTATAGTTCAAAAAAATAAGTAACTAAAACAATCCATACGAGAATATATATATATTTTTCAAAGTAAAACAAAACAACTAACTATTTCAAAATTTTAAAACAAGTGAGGTTGTTGGGAAAGCTAATGTCCATTTATTAATATTTTATTCTTTATTTTTGTTTTTAAAATTAAATTTATAGACAGTACTTTCATATTCAAATTTCTTTATTTATTATCTATATTTTATTAATAATTTAAAAAATCAAGTCATATTTTGAAAGCTAAAAAAAGTAGCTCTTAAAAAGGTTTTTTAGATTTTAGAATTAGCTAAGAATTCAATTATTATTATTAAGAAAAGTGCAAATCATTGATAAAAAATGAAGAGAAAGTATGTTTGTTTTTTAAAAATAAAAAACAAAAAAACAAAAAAGTTATGAATGAGATTTAAGGTCAGTGAAAGTCTAAAAGTACATTGTTATAATGGAGACGAAGCCAATTGAGGTGCAACCATCGGAACACTAATTTCTAATTTGGTTTGAACAAATAATTGAGCTCACAAATCATGATTAAAAAAAGTCAAATAAATTAATGCAAAATACAAAGAATATTATTAAAATTATAAAAAGAATCCAAAGATCAAATTAGGCCTTAAATTACTTATTATAAAAACATAATATAATTTGATACAATTTAACCATTATTATGCCTATCGGAGGTAGTGTAAACATGTAAGTTACTATAAACAAGGGTAACATTTGTTCTTTCTTTATACCGTTACAGAATTTGGTGATGTAATTGACCAATTTCAGTAATGCATATTGTACTCTTTGAATAACTAAAAATACTAAGAAACAATTTCCCAAAAATACAGCTTTAAATATAAGTTACTCAGAAAAATTATCGGAGTGTAAGTAGATTCAATTCGGTTCGATTCTATCAGAATCTAATGAAAATTAATGCAACCCAAATCAAATTCGTTCGGTTTAGGTTTTCACACCCCTAAAAGGAACACTTTTATTTTCCAAAAACTATTGAGTTATTTAGGCTCTGTTTGTTAACTATTTTATTTATTGTTTCAGAAAATTAAGCATATTTAATTTCGATTTTTATTTTTCTTATACAAAAGAGTTGAATTCTTATCTAAATTCAAAAAAATAAAAACAAACTAAGAATAATATTGAGGTGACAAACATAAATTCTAATTCAACCACCCAAAACTAAAAGAATAAACTAAAAGATATAGATGTCATATACTCATAATTGATAATTTTGGTTGTTCATTTATCAAGCTCCCAACCAAACAGGATACTCTTCAGGGTTGAAGTCTGAAAATCTATTCAAAACCCTACTTTTTAGCTAACAAGTTCTTTGTTCAACTTCTCAAACCATTCCACACTATTACTAAATATCCCAAACCTATATACCATCTACCAAATAAATAACACAAACTCGAAAACTAGAAATCTTCGAACCATTATGACTTGGCCTAGTGGTAAATAAAGGGATAAGAGGTCATAAGTTCAATCTATAATAGTTTTTTGAACCGATTACTAGAGGTCGAGGGATCAGGGGCACACCTAAACATCTCAACTAGGTTGACACCTCCTTAACGACCTCATCATGTCTCGGTTCCAAAAATGATGCATTGGTTAAAACAAATATGTACAAGGTCGGAGTTCAAAGAAGTAAAAAAGAGGGGATACGTGGAGGAAAGCCTTCCAATTTAGTGAAATACAAGTAGCATCATAGTTTTTAAATCAATTGGATTTAGTACTCCATTGCGCGGCAAAATAAATAATATCTTCCATAAGATGATTAGCAAGCTTCTCTATCTTGGAATGTTCTGTTGTTCCTTTCCAGCTAGAGGCACCAAAGACAGATATCAATGAGATTACATCACAAGATTTCTTCTTGGAGATCAAACGAATATGTGTGAGAACATAGAACATATCAATCAAATTATTAGGAAGGGGATGAATAGCAACATCATTTAGTACCAACAACTCTCGGCATATGGACAGGTAATGAAGATATGTTCGTCTGTTTCTTCATGGGATTCACACATTGATGTACCAATTTGGATTGAGCGCCATCTTGAGGTTACGAGCTTGACAGTTCTCCATCGTATTAAAGTCCTTATGAATAGTCACTCACTTAAGATTTAATATTTTACGAATTTCTTTGATATTCAAATATTATAGGATCGGATTGATTGTCTCATGAGACAATAGAGAAGACGACAAAGATTTGGTTTCTAAGAAGAGAGTAGAACTAAATTGAGTTACATAGGTACAGGAACACAATCAATCCATATCTATGCTATCATAAAACCATTATCCAAAATTCATTGGGAAAAATAATAATAAATTGTAAACTTCGAACAGTAGTTACAAGTTCAAAGAGATTCATCATTCATTCATAACACATCAAGAAACAGATTATTGGATTATGATCAAGAAATTACGTGAAATAAACCATTTTTTTTTTTCTAAAACTATAAATCATATCTCAACTCATAGCAACTCATTCTTCTCAATTTCTTATGATGGTTTACATTTTTGTTAAGTAAAAGAGTTGAATCTTAGTCAAATTCTAAATACAAAAACTAATTTTGTTTTTCAAAACTTGACTTGTTAAAAATTGGTATATTAAACCAGAAATCGAGAATGAAACTTTGATTTGAAATTTGGATAATGAAATATGGTACTCCAATATTATTTTTTAGATAATGAAATTTGGACTTTGGATTTTCGTTTAAACTTTGATTTGAGAATGAAATCTGGGATATGCCCAAAATTCCAATTTGATTTTGGTTTTACTGTTTTTCTTTTTCTTAAAATATACTTTTGATTCATGAAGTTTGAACTTAGTATCTATTGGTTTTTGAAATTTCAAAACGAACCCTTTAATTTGTAACGACTTGACTTCCGATATATCTAATTAAAGTTATTATATTATTACATATACACAATTTAAAAACGAAAACTAGTCGATGAAATAAAAATATTTTAAGCTCAATTACTCCTACAAAAAGTCAGGTTACATACCTAGTAGCCAAAACAAATTAATCTCCATTCTTGATCTCTTTGATACAGCTCAGAAAATACATGAAAATAAAAAGAGAGAGTGAATGTGAGATTCATTTTGTAATGTATACTTGAAATTTGGAAATTCTTGCTGAATAAAAAAATGAGGTTTACCTGCTGAGTTCGTTCTTTAACTTGCTGGTTCTAATCAATCTCTTTATTTTCCTTCAATTTTCTTCAATCTAAAGTGAAAGAGAATATTTCAAAGATTTGATAACAAAGTACATAATTTAGTGATACAGTACTTAAAAGCAATAAACAAACATGCAATAATGTTTAAAAGAATATTAGAAATTCAACCGAATGTATTGCAAAGATCTTTTTTGGATTTTTAAATTGAATCCTCATCTCGATAATTTTAGAAAATCGAACTTTCAAATATGTGTAGCGATATTTGGTATTATAAATTTGAAAAGATTAATAATAATGTAGTTTACAAATTAAAGTGAATATATTAAATTGACAACATGGTGGATGTTTCTTTAAATTTATCTATCAGAATAGCAAATGGAAAAACGTTAAAAGAAAAAATTATTGTAATGCAATGACCAAAATAAACTTGTATAAATAAAAGAAATAGATCTTCTTTAAAAAAAAAAAAAAGAAATAAAAGAAATAGATTAAAAAAAAGTAGAATACAAAAATTAAAAATGAATGATTTTATTTTTTTGAAAAAAATTTAAAAATAATAACAATAATAATTAATACTATATAAACATTTTAAAGCTTTTAAAACTCTGAAATCTCAAAAAGAAATTCCTAACTTCTCTTAGTTTCTCTCAATGGTCTTTTTTTAATTCAGAATTTCTCAGACCTTCAGATCAATAGTATAAGCACTATGCCAGTTAAACTATATTCTTGTTGACTTTAATTCATATTTTTTTAGCACAAAATCTCTTCTTCTCCATTCTAAAGATATGTTACTCTTTCTTCAATTTAAAAAAAAAAAAAAAAAAAAATTCACCCCTCGAGTTATAATATATAGTATGTATGTATGATTATATATTTATAGCATGTTCATGCATCATATAATATAAATGTTATAATATATGTAAATATACATTAATAACATATCCATGCATCATTTATTTTATAAGAGTTATAATATATAGTATGTATGTATGATGGTTGTATGTTATTAATTATTTCATTACTTTAATATATAAGTGTTCTGTATGTTTAGTATTGAAATGGAATTGCATGATGCATGACACTACTTTAGGTAATTTTATAATCGTTATAATTTTACTAAGTACGTCATAACATGCAATGAATGATTTTAATTTGTTTCATTTCTTTTATAAATGTTATAATTAAATGAATTAGAAACTAAAATCAATAATTTAGAATTGCATGTAAACCTTAGGTTAAAATCTTTTTTTAAAATAGTTTTAAAATATGATTCACATAGACCTAAGATCATATTTTTAATAAGATTAGAAATTAAGTTTAATCTTTTAATCAGTTTAATAGGATTAAATTGATTCTTAATTAAAAGATTAAAGTTGTAGCAAATATATCTATAAGGGATCTTTTGTCTAAGGCTAGTTCTGTGTAGGCTAGGGTACTTAAGTTGACGGAAACGTAACACCCCTACTTGGGAACTTACCTGAAAAGGTGAATTAGATAGATTTGCTACAATCATGCAATGGTTGGCTGATGTTTATTAAAGTGTTTAATAAACATTAATCAAAGTTGTTTAACCATCCAAAGTAAATGTTACTTTTTGAAAAATTTAAACAATTACTTAGTTAAAATTAGTAGCCGGATTTTCCTAAGTTAAATAACCTTAGGTAAAACGCTCAATGGGAGAAAAATGAGGTACATGATAATTCATTTTACCTTTTCACGTTTTTCGCTAAAAGTTCACACCGTGAGATCTATACTCAGTCTCGAGGCACCTTTGCTTGTGTTCCCCTACGAATGGTGTTTGTATAGGTAAATATCAAGGTAAATGGAGAGAGTCTTTATAGTAAGTTGGAACAGGATGTGTGTCAACACATCCCATAGTCTCTTTATTAGTTTGTAGTAAAGTTTCATGCTCGGTCTCAAGGCACCTTTGTTTGTTTTCCCATACGGATGGCATTTGCATGATTCTTTACTTCAAACTCCAGAAATAGATAAGGTTGCTTTAGTTTTTGCCTCAATCGATTTTTCCTATGGTTGGCTTATTAGAGCGAAACTCTAGAATATAAAATGAGGGGTTACACTTACAAGAAAATTTTAAGCGAGTTTAACAATTTCTGGACCGAACAATGGTGATTGATAGTTACAATAACAAGGAATTATTATGTCTATTGGTTGGGATAGTCTCATTTCAGTTAAGGGGCACCTGATCACTCTACAGTGGCTTTTGTCTTATCTCACTGAAACATCATTGCGATGTCACTTAAGGGGCATTGGATTATTTTGCTAAATTTGATTGGTTTTTGCAAATGGGTTAATGGATTGAGTACTAATATAAATAAAATATATGGTTTCAGCAAATTTCGTTATGACTTTTGCTACATTGAATTTACTCGTTTTTGACAAACTTACCGACGAAAACTATACAACATGAAAAACACAATCAACACAATACTAATTATTGATGACCTTTTTTTTGTCCTTATGGAGGATTGTCCTCCTATTCCTGCTCAAAATTCTACTAAAAATGTTTGGGAGGCATACAAGCACTAGATAACGGCAAATGAAAAGGCCCGAGTGTATATCTTGACAAACGTTTCTGAAGTCTTGGCCAAGAAGCATGAGCCCATGCTCAATGCCCCTGAGATCATGGAGTCCCTGCGGGGGATGTTCAGATAATTGTCCGCACAACTCATGCATGACACTCTCAAAAACATCTTTAATGCTCGTATGCAAGAAGGGGTATCTATTAGAGAACACGTTCTCAACATGATGGTCCACTTCAATATGGCAAAGATGAATGAGTCTGTCATTAATGAAGCTAGTCAGGTTAGCTTCATACTGAAATCTTACCTAAAAGTTTCCTACAGGTCCATAGCAATGTTGTTATGAACAGGATTTACTACAACCTGGCCACTTTGCTCAATGAGCTATACATTTCAATCCTTGATGAAAAGCAAGGAACAAAAGGATGAGGCAAATGTTGTTTCATCCTCTAAAAAGCTCTACAGAGGTTCAACCTCTGGAACTAAGTTTGTACCTTATTCTTCTGGCACCAAAAAGTGAAATAAGAAGAAAAGTAGAAAGGGAAAAGCTAACTAACCAGCTACTGCCTAAAAAGGTAAGAAGACCAAGTCTACAAAGATAATATGCTTCCATCGCAACCATGAGGGATACTGGAAAAAGGAATTGTCCCAAATACTTGGCAAAAAAGAAGAAGACCAAGTAAGGTAAATATGATTTACTTGTTTTGGAGACTTATTTAGTGGACAATAAGGATTCAGCCTGGATAATAGATTCATGAGCCACTAACCATGTTTGTTCTTATTTCAGGGAATTAGTTCCTAGTGACAACTGGAAGCTGAGGAGATGACGATGTGTGTTGGAACTGGACATGTCATCTCGATTGTGGCAGTAGGAGGATTTCGATTTTATTTACAGAAATCATATATTATATTAGATAATATATATGTGGTTCCAAACTTGAAAAGGAACCTTATTTCTGTAAAGTGCTTATTATAACAAAAATACTCTATTTCATTTGAAGTAAATAAAGTGTTTGTTTACAAAAATGGTGTATATATTTGTTTTGCAAATCTCGAAGATAATCTTTATGTGCTAAGACCGTTAGCAACTGAAGCCCTTCTAAACACTGGAATGTTTAAAACTACAGTAATTCAAAATAAAAGACTTAAAATTTCTCCTAAAGAAAATATACGTGTTAGAGAAGGGAAAATTTAAAGAAAAGATGGAAACTATTCTTGATATGTTAGAGAAGGGCAAATTCACAGTCGATGTAGCTTAACCCAGTACTACGACTGGGTCAAATCTGCCACTGCATCCACCAATTGAAGGATTTATCCATAAGTACACTGCATATAATCCTTTTTACAATATTCCCGTTGAGCAGTTGCATTTTCCCTTCTCAACCAAGAGTGAGCCAGCTCTTTTGGCTAGCCAAACAGGTTTTCGACCCGTCAATGAGGATCCATCAAAAGTTACGATCATAATTCCTAACCTAGATGATCTCGAGGTGAGAAAAAATTTGACAAAGGAAGAGCCTAAAACTTCTTCTAATGGAAAGTGTGAAAATCTAGAAGAAAGATTGAGAGTTGTAGAAGGAACATACGTTTTTTGAAACATAGATGCTACTCAGTTGTGCCTGGTCCCAGATGTTGTTCTTCCAGCAAAATTTAAAGTTCTAGAGTTTAAAAAGTTTTACTGATCCTCATGCCCAAAAATTCATATTTTTATGGATTATAGGAAGATGGCAGCATATGTTCATAATGAAAAGTTACTCATACACTATTTCCAAGAAAGCTTGATAGGGCCAGCTTCTTGGTGGTATATGCAACTAGATGGGGCTCGTATTAGTACATGGAAGAACTTGGTAGATTCCTTCCTAAAAATACAAGCACAATATAGACATGGCTTCGAACCGTCTAGATTTGCAGAGGATGGAGAAAAAGAGTACAAAAAGTTTCAGAGTATGCATAGAGATCAAGGGACACTGCTGCACAAGTATAACCTCCTCTAACAGACAAGGAGTTGTCTGCTATGTTCATTAATACTCTAAAAACTCCCTTTTATTGCAAAATGATTGGGAGGCATCAAATAACTTTTCTGATATAATGACAATTGGGGAGAGGATTGAGTATGGAATTAAGTTGGCAAAATAGCCGATGTGATGGGGACTTTAACTTCTAGTACAAAGAAAGTTAATTTTTCAAAGAAAAAAGAAGAAGAGGTACAGATGGTAAATAGGGTAAATCATAGCATCGTGGGACAATCATTGTACCCAAATCCTATAATTCCCTATTACCTCAATAGCTATTATGTACCACCTAACCCATACTATCAACCGTATGTTAATCATGCGACAGTACAATATTATCCTCCAACTGATCAGAACCCACATCCTTATATGAATTAGGGACACCAACCTCGAGGCCAACGAAAATTATTATGCTTGAGGACAGGAGAACAATAAAGGAGGCCAGAAGCAAACAAGTTTGATCTAATCTCAATGACTTATACTGAGCTTTTGCCATAACTATTTCAGATTAATCAACTAGCACCCGTACTAATTAATCTGTTGCAACCTCCTTACCCAAAGTGGTATGATCTAAATGCTAGTTGTGATTACCATGCAGGAGCAATTGAGCATTCATTTGAGAATTGCACCACACTTAAGTACAGGGTACAAACATTGATTGATACGGGATGGTTAAATTTTAAGAAAGACAACCGGCCTAATGTAAATAATAACCCTCTTCCAAACTACCATAATCTGCAAGTAAATGTTACAGATGTGCAGGAGGTTGGTTCAAAGGATGTCGAGATCATGATTACATCCAAAGAAGAGCTTTTTTAAATATTGTTCAGTAATGCATTGATCAAACAAGAGAATTTTCAAGTTGATGTCCCTGATAACGAGTATGATGATATTTTGATATGTTTATATCATGCTGGGGCAAAAGGTCACTCTATTGATCATTGTCCCAATTTCCACCAAAAGGTGAAAAAGTTATTAGATTCTCGTTTCTTATCAGTATCCTAAAAGATAGTCAAACAACAAGAAGACGAGTATAAAGTTGACGCCGCAGAAGAGATCTAAACAGGTGAATACTTGAAGATTTATCTGTAGCAAAAACCATTAACGATCTTCTATTGAGAGAAGCCTAATACCACCTATTCCAATCCAAAACCAATTACCATACATGTTTTGTCTCCCTTCGAGCATAAAAGCTCAAAAGTAGTGCCATGGAATTATGAGTACATGGTAATTGCTGAATCTGGACCAATCCATGTTGACAATGTTAATGAAATTGGAGGTATAAAACGTAGTGGAAGGTGTTATACACTAGAAGAACTATTGAAGCACAAGGATAAAGGAAAAACGAAGATCAACAATGCTATTGATTACAAGGTAGAGGAACCCAAGGTGGTAAGAAGTTTAGAAGCAAAAGAGCCAGCATTTAAAGATGATATCCAAGAGTTTTTAAGACTTATAAAACAGAGCGATTATAAAGTGGTTGAGTAGTTGGGCAAAATGCCTACTAGAATTTCCATCTTGACCTTATTATTATCCTCAGACCTACATCACTAAACTCTAATGGATATCCTGAACCAGACTTATGTTCCACGAGATATTACAATAGACCATCTAGATAACATCGTCAGAAGCATAACAACATCAAGTTCTATAACTTTCACCGATAATGAGATGCCTCCTGAAGGCACAGGTCACACAAAGGCTTTGCACATCATAATAAAGTGTAAAAAGTTCGTTGTGGCAAAAGTTCTGGTTGATAATGTCTCTTCTTTGAACATAATACCTATGTTCACATTGGAAAAGTTACCTGTCGATATGTCACACCTCAAACCAAGCACCATGATAGTAAGAGCTTTTGATGGAACGTAGTGAAGTGGTTAGGGACATAGAAATCCTTACACAAATAGGCCCATGTACCTTTGACATAACTTTTCAAGTCATGAATATCAACTCAGCTTACAGTTTTTTGTTAGGGTGTCCATGGATTCATTCAGTTGAAATAGTCCCTTCATCATTGCACCAACGACTTAAATTTGTAATCGATTGCAAGCTGGTAGTTGTATCTGGATAAGAAGACATTTTTGTGTCAAGGTCGTCCTCAATGCCATACATAGAAGCAGAAAAGGTTTTTGAATCCTCGTTTCAATTCTTCAACGTTACAAATACCACCACTTTGAGAACAGGGAGAAAGAAGTTGCAGTTTGGAAAGTTACCTTTAGAAGGAAATGACAAGAGTTTAGATGACTTGTTAAGGGTGTCGAAAAACATGAAAAGGTTTGGTCTGGGATATAAACCAAGCAAGGAAGAGATGATTATAGCACGAAAATGAGAAAGGGAAAATCGAATGGCGAAATTTGAGCGTCACGACTTCAAAGGCAGTTAAGCTGCATTCCCCACCTTTATTAGTCATTCAAGTTAACTGGCGCGATTCATCCAGAAAGTCAAAATTTTGAAGTGATGGCAGTAATAGAAGATAAAAATTAAGAAGATTCTCTAGTCTACTTGTGCCCAGCGAACTCTGAACTAAATAATTGGACTATATTGGAGCTACAATCAATTGTTAACGATTTATCAAAGTAATTATTTGTTTTTTTTTATTATTTGAATGTTTTATGTTCTTTATTATTCATTTCTCCTATCAATAAAAGTCGTTGTTTCTTTCTCATCTTCTTTTTAGTTATATTTATTTCTTTATTTTCCTGTTCATCACACTAAATAATCATAATTTTGAACAGTGATATTGAAATTGAAAGCGCAAATGATCTTAGATACGAACTCAGTTCTTTTGCACATGATGTTGAATTTAATGAAGGAATAAGTAATGATGAAGAAGATCTTGAACTTTCCCCTGAGTTATTGAGAATGATTGAAGAAGATGAAAAAAAAATGTTAGGACCTTATGAAGAACCAACAGAGAGTTAATTTTGGGGCCCAATCGGAGAAAAAAGAAGTTAAAATTGATACTAATATGTCATTTGAAAGTCGTCAAAAGTTGATAGAGTTACTTCATGAGTATGCTGATGTCTTCGCTTGTTTATATCAAGACACCCCAGGTCTAGATACGGATATCGTAGTGCATCATTTATCACTCAAGCCTGAGTGTAAAACCGGTGAGGCAAAAGTTGCGCAAAATGAAGCCTGACATGTTGGTCAAAATAAAAGAAGAGGTGAGGAAACAAATTGATTCAGGATTTCTAGCAGTAGCTAAATATCCCAAATGGGTGGTGAATGTTGTTACTATTCCTAAAAAGAATGGGCAAGTAAGGATGTGTATTGATTATAGAGATTTGAATCGAGCAAGTCCTAAAAATAATTTTCCATTACCTTATATTGATGTGTTGGTAGATAATACTACTGGTTTTTCCACCTTTTCCTTTATGGATGGATTCTCAGGTTATAAACAAATCAGAATGACACAAGAAGATCGAGAAAAAACTACGTTTTTAGCATTATGAGGGAACTTTCTACTATAAGGTTATGCCTTTTGTGTTGAAAAATGCTGGGGCATCCTACCAACGTGCCATGGTTATCTTATTCCATGACTTAATGCATAAAGAAATTGAAGTCTATGTGGACGATATGGTCGTTAAATCTAAACTAGGGAGGATCACATAACTATTCTAAAAAAAATTATTTGATCGATTGAGAAAGTTCAAACTTAAGCTGAATCCAAATAAGTGTACATTCGAAGTAACATCAGGGAAGTTGTTGGGCTTTGTTGTAAGCCAAGAGGGGATTAAGGTTGACCCTCATAAAGTAAAAGCTATCCTAGAAATGCCACCACCATGCACCCAAAAAGAAGTCAAAGGATTCTTGGGGAGGCTAAACTACACCGCGAAATTTATATCACATTTAATAGCAGTATGTGAGCTCATCTTCAAGCTACTTTGTAAAAATGATGTCGGGGTTGGAATTAAGACTGTCAAAAGGCATTCGAGAAGATCAAGCAATATTTACAAAATCCTCCCGTGTTAATTCCCCAGACTCTAAGCCGTCCACTTATTTTGTATTTACTATTATTGGGGTTGATTCCCTAGACTCGAGTCCTGTAGTTTGTAAATAGTTTGTACGATCGCTTGTGATGTATAATATATGATATTTACTTCACTTCTTGATTTTGCTCATCTAAATATTTTATTTGCTTTACCACAAAACAATAAACTAAAATCCCTGGTTATCTTTATGTAACTTAAGCATGTATGTGGTGACATACAAGTGGATCATGTCTTAAGTGATAACCAAAATAGTCTAAAGTATATGGATATAGGAGGGAAACCTTATCCTAGTAACGCTACGGATGCGCCCACTTTGTGGAATAGTTACAAGTGTTATGACTTGTCACAGATGGTCTGATCCTGATCATTCGTGTTGGGGACATGCGAACAGGGGCGTTCTATACAAAGAGTTTGTATAAGACCTAACCACGAAGTGTTAACGTCTTGTTATATAACACCGTTCATGACAAAGACTTCACTTCACTAGAATGACCATAGGTAACATGACCTCAATCCTGAGTAAATTGGGAACTCCTGCCATTGAGGGCAGTCCTTTGATTTGCATGGGTGCGAGTGGCCAGGCTGTCGACTCAAACCTACCACTTTAAAGATTCATCTGATTTGGGAGCTGGGAACTCAGCTACACAAGATGGAATTCACTCCTTCCCCGAAGCAGGGGTAAGTCGATAGATAGCTCCCTTAAGGGCTGATTCCAGGACTTGAACGATGTGGCACCACACACCTTCTTTTGGCCTAAGAGGTGTTCACACATAGTTGGACTATGTTTTATTGTTCATTACCGGGATCAGTGATAGTTAAGAAGTGAGATGTAACTACAAGTGCAAAACGATAATTTGGCCCAACTGTACTTACAAGCATCTGTGAAGGGTTATTGTACTCATGATTGGTTATATTCGACGGACACAAAAATATATCTATGGTAAGAAGATTTCAGCTATCGTTCTTTAGTGAATTGCCTGGCAGTTAACGGATGGTGGATCTCGTGGCTAAAGAATTTAGTCAGCTATTCACGTACCGTTAGAGCTTCGAGCCATAAGTCCGTAAGGTCCCCTTGGTAGCTTGGATAAAAGTTGAGAATCAGTTGTTGGGTCAGTTTGAAATGTTCAAATAGAGAAGAGGGAGTTCGATTATATATGATATAATTGAACTGGATATAATTGACTAAATGTATGAGATACATTATTTTGGAGGAAATTGGATATAAATATGATTTATGTCAAGTAGAGGAGAAAACACTATAGTAGATATATGATATTAAACTATAGGTTAAGAATATAATATGATTATATTAATTAAATAATTAATTGGACGGTTATGTGATAATTGACCGAGTTTTTCTCCGAATTCATGCAAAAGTGGAGAGTTTGATTTTAGTTCTTGTAACTGATGAATAAAATGAAAATAGTTTTCATTTTGGATGAGACACAAAAGAGATCCAAAAAATCGCTCATGGTGTGAAAGTATACGATTGCTTAGCGTTGAAAGGCTATACAATAGTGTCCGTCTTCCTAAACGATTGCACACTCGCGTACTAAACGATCGCCCGCGATTTCTAAACGATCGCGTACGTTTACTACACGATCACTTAGCGCGCCGAGCAGAACTAAACGATCACTTACCATTTGATAGATGATTGCTTAGCTTAACCTACACGATTTGTACCTCTTTCTAAACGATCAAGCACAACTGACTATACGATAGTCTTCTACTATCTCCCACTTGCTTGTTCGTTCTACATGACCGTTTTTCCTCCTTCCTTCTACCAATTCCATCAAAGTCTACCCTTTGGATTCTCACTATGAGAATACTGAGGGCTTCGAGTGGTGGTGTCGTCCTCGGTTGCTGGTTGTTCGTGCGCTGCTAATCGTGTAGACGACCGTGCTGCTGCTAGGCGACTACTTGCTGGACAATAAGAAGTGTGAGGAGTTCATTCACGTTGGACTGAGTTCGATTGAAGAAAGTCTTCAACTAGTACGTTCTCTCGGTCATTTGTATTTTTCTTTTAAAGCATGTCTGTAATTTGTGTTTACAATGCATATCTGTATGTTAGAATGAATGTGTGGTAATTCTGTCACAATGAAATCGGAAAGATCCGCTTCCACTCATAGGCACTCTTATTTAAGAGTTCCTTCAAATGTGACAGAAAATTCAATAGGATGTGTATTAGGACAACGTGATGATTCAGGCATAAAGAAGCAGGCCATGTTATTTGATGGAGCTTCTAACGAATTAGGACATGGAATAGTTGTCATTTTAGTGTCACCGGAAGGAAAGTTATTCCTTTTTATAGTCAAGCTAAATTTTGATTGTACTCATAATATGTCTGAATACGAAGCATGCTCTATGGGTATTCAACCAACACTAGATATGAAAGTCAAGAAGCTTCAAGTTTTAGGAGATTCTATGTTGGAGATCCACTAGTTAAGAGAAGAATGGGAGACAAGAGAGGCTAAACTTCTCCCATATAAGAAGCTAATAATGGAATTGTTCGAGAAGTTTGATAAAATCACTTTTGGTTATCTACCAAGGGAAAATAATCAGATAGAGGATGCTCTAGCCACGCTAGGAGTGTTGTTCAATTTAGTTCTTAATCAAATTGTCCAACCTATCAAAACTGGAAAGCGAGATGCACTAGCCACGTGCATGACCATTGAAGAAGTACTTGATGGTAAACCATGGTATTATGACATTAAAAAGTACATCAAATATAGAGAGTATCCACAGAATGCCTTAGAAAATGACAAGCGCACACTCAAAAAGCTAGCAATGAAATTCTTCTTGAATGAAGATGTACTTTACAAAAGAAACCATGATATGGTGTTCTTAAGATGTGTAGATTTGACAGAGGCAAATAAGATCATGGAAGAAAGTGATGCGTTTTTAATGCGATGAAATAATGGTGTAGAATGCAATGGAGGAATATGCATTGTGCAAGCAAGTTTTCTCAGCAAGACCCAAGTATAAATCCTACTGAGTTACCTGGTAAGCCAAGGGTCGAACGCAGGGACTAAGGAAAATAGTATGCGATGGTAAATTTTGATTACTTTGCGGTGACAATTAAATCAATGAGTTGGTTGGTTTGTTGTTTAAGGTATAAAGAGTATGCGGCGGATTTGAGAAAAGAGTCATTATGCGAAAGATACGATGAGTATGTAGAGGAAGGGTTGAGAAGGTCTTTAGCTAGCGTTTCCTGAGGATGCGTTCAAGCTATGCGATCATGGTACACTCATGCGACAAAAATTCATTTTCCAATGCAAATGCGATAGCTCCTAGTTTTAGGACGCATGCGATGTATGCGATGATGTCTATAGAGCTTATTCCTAAGTCTCTACTTTTTGCCCATGCGATGATGAAAGATGCACACATGGACAAGGTGACCGCATACAATCATATCCTAACTCTCCCGAGCTTAGATTCTAATCTGACTTTTCCAAGCCTGGATTCTATCCTTAGAGTACCCTCTTGAGTATCTCTAGAGGACGAAAGACGCATACATAATACAAGATGATCACATAAAGTGAAGATCCCAGGTTATGCTAGCTAAGTGATTCTCAACCCATTCGACAGATTTAGCTACTCATGCGTAATGTAAAGAGAGTAGACTGATATAAAGATGCAATTTTCATTTTTATAAATAAGTTTAGAATATAAAATGGCAGTGGAAAAATAAGGATAGAGAGTCTGGTAGCAATATCTTACTTCCCAAGGCTTTTACACTGAGTTATCTCTATTCTACCCAAAAGATGTTCTTGCTTCCGCAAGAGTTGACCCTTTCTCTATTTTCTACGCTTCCCAATACTCTTCCGAGTTCACTAGGACGATCTCTCAATGTAATCTCCCTTTACTCGCTTCTGCCTTCTATGTATGTAAAATATAAGTACAAGGGGAAGAAGAACTCTAAATCGAACTATCTGAACTCCTTAAATGAAGGTGGCCTTTAGTATTTATAGAGCTTTAGGGTGAAGAACTTTTGGTGGCCTTCAGTATTTATAGAGCTTCAGGGTGAAGAAATTTTTCTCTTGAATGATTGCACTGATGGGATGTCATTAATTCTCTGTCTGATGCGCCGAATATTTGTCACCAAAAAGTTGAGTGTACTTGCTACAACATGTCGTTAACGAATTGTCAACTTAATTCGGAATCGACCATCATCAGCTTTTTGTCCCATCGTGATTTATTAAGCTTTCATCCAGATGCGCCCAACTTGATGCGCCGGCTCTATGCGGCCATCTTTTTGAGTAGATTTTCACGAACGCAAACAATCGCATAGCCTTGCGGTCGCAATCTCTTATGCACTCGGATGCTAATTTTCTTGGATCGCAATTTCACCTTGTGTCAACGCATTTTCCTGCATAAAATACATAAGTTAGCTTGTTTTAATGCGATGGACGCATGCGATCGAAATGTTACAAACTTAATGCTTTTGGACACAATATTATATATTTTTACCGTCGCAATCCTGCATTGTTTTATATCTTTACGCTGTAATAACGTGCATTTCTGCTCGTTATGAGAAAGCACGAAGGAGTTTGTCGAATCCATGCAAATGGACACATGATGGCTAGACAAGTATTGAGAGCTGACTATTATTGGTTAACAATAGAAGCAGATTGCATTAAGCATATGAGGGAGTGTCATAAATGTCAGATATATGCAAATAAAGCATATGCATCTACTTCTCAGTTAAATGTCTTGACAGCTCCTTGGCCTTTTTCCATGTGAGGATGGATGTGATAGGTCCTACCGAACCTAAAGCCTCAAATAGGCACCATTTTATTTTGGTAGAAATTGATTATTTTACCAAGGGTGGAAGAAGTATCTTATCGAAAGGTGATGAAGATAGTGATGGTTAAATTCATAAATAAAAAAAAGGAGATTATATGTCGTTATGGTCTTCCTGAAACTATAGTGTCTAATAATGCCTGGAATTTGAACAAAAAATCAATGAAGGAGCTGTGTGAACAGTTCAAGATCAAGAATCTTAACTCAACACCCTACAGGCAAAAAATGAATGTGGCAGTGGAAGCTGCTAACAAGAATATAAAAGAATTGTGTAAAAGATGAAAGTAAAATACAAGGATTGGCATGAAATGCTTCCCTTCGCACTACATGGATATCATACATTGGTCCGGACTTCAACTAGGGCAACACCATTTTCTCTAGTCTACGGCATGGAGGCTGTTCTTCCCATTGAAGGAGAAATTCCGTCGTTATAAGTTCTTATGGAAGCTAAAGTAAAAGAAGCAGAGTGGGTCCAAAATTGCTATGAACAATTGAATTTTGTGGAAGAAAATAGATTAACAACATTATGCAGAGGCCAGCTTTACCAAAGAAGGATGGCAAGGGCTTATGACAAGAAAGTACGCCTCAGAGTTTTGAGAGAAGGAGATCTAGTTTTAAAGCGAATTCTTCCGTTTCGGAAGGATTACCGAGGAAAATGGACTCCAAATTACTAAGGACCATACATAGTAGAATAGGCATTTTCTGGAGGAGCCCTAATCTTGACAAATATGGATAGTAATAGACTGCCTAATCCAGTGAATTCAGATCATGTGCGAAAGTACCATGCTTAAATTTCAGAAGTCTTAGCAAACTTTCAACGAGTATTTAAGAGGATTGCATTTCTTTTCCATTCTCATTTTTCAACTTTGATGTACATTTTCGACTTTGGTCCTAATAAGATGCTCTTTCTAAAATATATTGTCATTTGCTTCTTCTATAAATTGATAATGTTGGCATTACCTTCACAATACCAGAAATAAATAATTACGTTGATAATCAAAACTATTGTGGTAGTTTACTATCTCGAAAAAAACGTTAAAACATCATAAAGTTTAAATTAAGGCAAAACCATTTTATTTATAGTGCCATAAGGATAGTGTTGTGAAGATTAAGTTGCTAGATTCAGCTCAAATTTCTGGAGAAGTGCGAAGTAAAGATGGTGATCGGGCTATCGTTTGTTTTAAAATAAGAAGTAATATAAACTTATTCATCACTATTCTATGATATTAAATGTTATACTCACCTCATGCATTCAAGTATTTTACATTAATAAACACATTTCGAGTTATTGTTTTTGGTTAAATCGAACCTTATTATGTAGTCGAGATTGAAGCCTGGTCGAGTTAGGTCCTTTTACTTTTCATGTCTATTAATTTGAATCCAATTCAAGACTGGAGTTGGAAGCCTGATCAAGTCAGATGCGTTTATCTTATTGTTTGTTAAATCGAACCTTGTTACTTAGTCGAGGTCGAAGCCTGGTCGAGTCAGGTCTATTTTCTTTTCATGTCTTTTAATTTGAATCCAATTCAAGATTGGAGTTCGAAGCCTGATCAAGTCAGATCCGTATATCTTATTGTTGGTTAAATCGAACCTTGTTACTTAGTCGAGGTCGAATCTTGGTCGAGTTAGGTTCATTTACTTCTCATATTTGTTAATTTGAACCCAATTCAAGATTGGAGTTCGAAGCCTGATCAAGTCAGATCCATTTATCATATTATTGGTTAAATTGAACCTTGTTACTGTTAGAGTATATTAACATGTAGCGGAGAAAATCAGAATCAATAAGCACTCTACTTATACTTAATTTGAGTTTAAAACATGCTTCAAAATAACTATTATAGAAGAGGATTTGCTTAACACAATACCTTTGATGAATTCACATCAACACCAGCTAAGTTCCACGTGAAAGTGCTTCAATTTACAAGTAGACCGTCACGAAGATCTTCTCTACTATTCTCTTGCAAGGATTATGTGGTGGAAACACTAAATTGAGCTGGATATAAAGAAGATATGAAGAGGGTTTGAAGGGTTATCACTGCAGAGTTCTTGAAAAAGTTCTTGAAAGCTTGGATCAATTATTCAGCCTAGCACTTCAATTTATGAAGATCAGCTCCTACTTCATGGAGAAAACGGAATTGGATGAATACGGTGCCTTGCACCATAGCGGAGATTATCTCCACTTTTGAATTTTCAAAATAGTTTTTCCAAAAATTGATTTCCAATACAAATTTCTAAAATAAATTAATTTGATTTGATTTATTTAGTTATATATAATATATATATATATATATTAATATATAAACTAATTCAATTAATAACTTTTAAATGAAACTAATTAATTAAACCTTTTAATTGATTTTATAATTTAATATCTAATATTAAATTATAAAAACAATTCTAGTCATAATAAAATTAATTTTATACAATTAAATGATCGCTTAGTGCTATTGTATAGCAAATTGAATGCACAGCTCCCATAGGTACACGATCATTTAGTATTTAAAATCACAACGGCCAGTGCCCATTACTATACGATCGTCAAGCTTTTCTTCACATCGTTTAATGCCTGAAACTAGACGATCACTTAGCAACTGAACCTCAACAACGATTTTGAGCAGAAGTTGAAAAAATGGAACAGCTACTCGGCCTCATTCACTTGTTTCTTCAATTACATCTTAATCTCACATCGTTTAACATCACAACGATTTCGAGTAAATAGTCAAAATGATCTATAGTCTATGAATAAGGTTGGGTGCCTTATTCTGATAACACTATTGGATGCAGCCTACTTTGTAGTTGTTACAAAGAGTTGTAAAGTGCTACAAACAAAGTGATCCTAATTCGTTCATGTTGGGACATGAGGAGTTGGGGCGTCTTATGCAAATGAGTTTTGTACAATATCGGACCACGAAACCAGTCACTCTTACTTTAAAACGCTATTTACTATTTAAGATTGACTATTTCAAAGTGATGACCTAGGTAACTTGACCTTAATCCCAAGCTAATTATGAACTTCTGTTTGTTCGGGATTATCCTTTGATCTGCAAACGGTGAGAGTAGACCCATTTCTCTACTCAATAAGCCTCCCATTTTGGGGATAAAATCAGATGAATAGCTGGGGACATAGGGTGCATGACGGAATTCACTCCTACCCGATTAGGGTTATAGAGAGGTTGTTCCCTTTAAGTGCTGATTCTGGGTCTTAAACAAGAGGCCTCACCCTCTCGTTGGCTCAAGAGGGATTCGATTTGTTGATTGGATCACAAATCAATTGTTCATTAGGGTATCAGTGGGACTTAAGAAACAAGAGGTAATTACGGGTGTAAAAAAGAGATTCGACCCAACCGTTACTATGAACAACCTATGAAGGGTTAACTTACTAATCATGGTTATATCGAGTGGACATAATATATTTACAGCGAGCGGAGTTTAGCTATGGGCTTTAGTGGAATCACCAATTAGTTAACGAATGGGGGTTAGTTCGGTCTAATGAGTTTAGCCGATTAATCTCGGATCGTTGGAGCCCACGATTTGTAAGTCCGGGAGGTCCCCCTACTAGCTCGTAAATGGATTAGCTCTAGAGTAGTGTGATAAGTTAATTTGAAATATTCAAATTAGAATTAAATGAAATTGGATAAATAATATTTAAATATGATTTAAATATTTGAAGATAGAATTGTGTAAAATTAATTTAATTAGAATTATTTAAACTATATAAATATTTATTAATTTTATTAAGAAAATTAATTTTGTAAAATTAATAATATTTTCAATTTTATTAAATTAATTGATTTATGAAATCAATATTTGAAATTTAAAAGAGAGAAAATCACAAAAATGGAAAATAGTTTTTTCCATTACTTCTTCAAGTAGCTCACTAACAACCCACTTCTTCAAACTTCATTAACTCCAAGCATGTGTTGCATCTCATGCAGCTAATCTCTTTCATGACTGTTTGTAATATATTGAAGAGATTGAAGTGTTTTGAAGTAATGTAACTGATCAATTTTTTCTGAAAAATTCGTGAGAAGAAAATAGTTCTTTCGTTGGGTTGCTACTGTGAGTTTGTCTTCTATTCCCTTAATTCAGGCTTATTTTGAGTCCCACTACTCAATCTAGAGTACAAGAGGATATTAGGGACGATCTTAAGGTGGTCTACAATAAGATTCAGAGGAGATTAACAGCTAGAAAAGCTTTGAGGAAGTTCTACAAAGGTTTATCATGAAACCCATTTATTTCTGCTATAGCATACTTTCATTTCTGCCAAAATTAATGAATTGGAGTGCTTATGGATCCTGGTCACTTCCATTGACGATGGTACATTCCAACACCCAACTCTCTTTAAGAATGTATCATAAATAGCAGAAGCACAAGGATCATCTAAGCACTCTAATTCATTAATTTTGGCAAAAAATAAAGCATGCTTTTGCAAAAAACAAGTGAGTTTCAAGACATACCTCTTGTATAACTTCTTCAAAGCTCGATCTCCAGCTGCAATCTTCTTTAAATCTTGTTGCAGATCACCTCAAGATCTTCTCCACTATTCTCTTGGTGCTCTAGATTAAGTTGTGGGACTCAAAACAAGCTTGAATCAAGGGATGAAGGAGAAAAGCTCACTGCAGCAATCTTGTTGAAGAACCCTTTCTTCAACCGAATTTTCTCTAAAATTCTCTCTTGATTGCATGCCCAAATTTTACTCCAAACTCTTCATTATATTGCATGTCAACATTCAAGGGAGAGAGTTGCATGAGTTGCAGCTCATGCTTGGAGAAGGACAAGGCAAAGATGAATGCTTTTGTGTGAGCAAATTGAAAGATGGATAATGGAAAACCAACTTCTTCCATTTGTGTTTTGTTTTTCATTTTTCAAATTTTATCTCAAAAATCAAAATATGATATTACCTAAATCCATTTTGATTTTAAAATTGAAAAATAAAATTAATTTCATAAATTAATTTTTAAATAAAACTTAATTAATTTAATATCAAATATTAGATTAATTTTTACACATATCCATCTTTATATATTTAAATCATATTAAAATATAAATTCTTCTATTCCCTTTAATTCTTAAATTAAACATGTAATTATATCTCATATAGTTACTAATTCACTTAATTCTAATTTGAACGTTTCAAATTAACTTATCATGCTATTCTAGAGCTAGTCCATTACGAACTAGTAGGGGGACCTCGCGGACCTACAGATCATGGGCTCTAATGATTCAAGATTAATTGGCTAAACTCATTAGACCAGATTAATCCCTATTCATTAACTAATGAGTCACTCCACTAAAGCCCATAGTTGCAATCCCTTCACTGTAGATATATTATGTTCACATGATTTAACTATAATCAGCAAGTCGACCCTTCATAGGTTGTTCGTAATAACGGTTGGGTCAAATATCTATTTTACCCCCGAGATTACGTCTTATTCCTCAAGTTCCTACTAATCCTCTAATGAACAACTAGTTTGTGATCCAATCACTAAACCAAACTCTCTCAGCCCAGTGAGAAGGTGGGGCCTTTTGTTCAATACTTGGATTCAGTACTTGAGAGAACAACCTTTCTCCTATCCCTAAATTGGGTAGGCGTGAATTCCGTCTTGTACACTATGTCCCTAGCTATCCATCCGGTCTTACCTCTAAAATGGAAGTCTTATTGAGCCAGTGTTGTTAAGCCAACCCTCACCTATGCAAATCTAAGGGCAATCTTGAATAAACAGGAGTTCATAGTTAGCTCAGGATTAAGATCTAGTTACCTAGGTCATCTAAGTGAAATAGTCAGTCTTATAATGTAAACAACATTATAAAAGAAGAGTGACTAATTTCTTGGTCCTAATCTTATGCAAACACATTGCATAGGACGCCCCCACTCCTCATGTCATAACATGTACGAATTAAGATCACATTGTATGTAGCACTTTACAACTCTTTGTAACAACTACAGAGTAGGACCCATCCAATAGTGTTACCAAAGTAAGGTACCCAACCTTATTCATGTACTATAGATCATTGACTATTTACTTAAACTTGATCCACTCTTATGTCCCCACATAAAGTTCAAGTACTCATACAATAGTCATGAGTCTTAGTTTATTGGATTTAGATTTCATAAAATTTATGAAATCAATAATAAGTATATTGATTATAGAAAATATTTATCATTCTACAAACTGCGAGTTTTAGGACATAAAACCCAACACTATCTATCTGGTCTTATCCCCAAAATGGGAGGCTTATTGAGCAGTGTTGTTGGACTACTCTCATCTATGCAGATCAAAGGATAATCCCGAATAACAAGAGTTCATAGTTGGCTCAGGATTAAGATCGAGTTATCCTATGTCATTTGAGTTTGAGATAGTTAGTTTAACAGTAAACGGTTGTTATAATGAAAAGTGACTATTTCGAGGTCTGGTCTTATGTAAACTCATTACACAGGATGCCCCCACTCACATGTCTCTACATGAATGATTTTTGGATAACATCATTTGTATCAGTATAGAAAATGGGTCGCATCCAATAGTGTCACTAGGATGAGGTACCCAATCTCATTCATATACTTATAGACATTTTGGCTCCATACTAAAACTTGATCCATTTTTATATCCATGGATTCGTTTATTGGATTTTCATAAAAGGATGCAATATCAATAGTAATTTATTGAATAAAATACTCAACAATATTTTTATGGATAAATAGAATATGTTAACAACATTTACGAATTATGAGTTTAGGATATTCCCCATCTCCCACTTGGACTAATACTCTAGTGAGATAAACATATAAATATATAATGTTTACAATGTTGAAAAATAAAGAGAGAAAAATACAATAAACTAGGGCATCCATAATACCCTTTGACATCCTCCCACTTGCCCTAGATTATGTTGCTCGTAGTCCTAGTCCAACTAGGTGGCCCTCGAACTCTTTAGTCGAGAGGGCCTTCGTAAAAGGATCAGCAGGATTGTCTTCTAAGGCTATTTGGATGACCATCACGTTTCCTCGATGTACGATCTCTCTGATGAGGCGGTACATTCTTTCGATATGTTTTCTATGTTTGTGACTTCTAGGTTCCTTGGAGTTAGCAACTGCACCACTATTGTCACAATACAGAGTAATGGGCAGGTGCATATTTGGAACCACTTCCAAATCTGACAGGAACTTGCATAGCCACACTACTTCTTTAGCTGCTTCACATACAACTACGTATTTTGCTTCCATCATGGAGTCAGCTATACAACTTTGTTAATGCTTCTCCACACTATAGCTCTTCCGTTAAGAGTGAAAACTAATCTTGAAGTAGATTTCCTAAAATCTACGTCAGTCTGAAAATCAGAATTATTGTATCTTGTAAGGATGAAATCCTTAGGTCCATACACAAGCGTATAGTTCCTCGTTCTCCTGAGATACTTGAGGATGTTTTTGACAGCCGTCCAATGACTATGACTTGAGTTAAATTGAAACCTGCTAACGATTCCAACTGCAAAGCATATGTCAGGATGTGTACACAATATAACATATATCAGACTTCCAACTGCCGAAGCATATGGAATTTTTTTTCATTTCCTCAACTTTTTGAGTTGTCTTAGGACACTGTTCCTCAGATGAATTCCATGTCTAAAAGATAACATACCCTTTTTGGAATTTTATATGTTACATCTTGACAAAATTTTGTCAATATAAGATGCCTGAGATAGTGATAAGGTTCTGTTCTTTCGATTTCGAAAAATCTGAATCCCAAGAACATATTTAGAATTTCCCAAATCTTTCATTTAGAACTATGATGCTAACCATCTCTTTACGTCAGCAAGGTAACTTGTCTCATTCCCAATGAGCAAGATATCATCAACATAAAGGACCAAGAATGCTACAGTTTTGTTGACTATCTTCTTGTATACACAAGGTTCGTCAACATTCTGTTCAAAGTCATAAGCTTTGATCGTAGTGTCAAATCTTATATTCAAGGATCTAGAAGCTTGCTTCAACCCATAAATGGATCTCTTAAGCTTACAAACCTTTTGTTCTTGACCCTGTTTAATGAACACTTCTGGTTGAGACATAAAAATACTTTATTGAGATGGCCATTCAAAAAAGCTGTTTTGACATCCATTTTCCATATCTCATAGTCATAATATGCAGCAATGGATAAGAGTATTCTTATTGATTTTATCATGACAACAGGGGAGAAGGTTTCTTCATAGTCAACCCCCTCAATTTGGGTAAAATATTTTGCCACGAGTCTAGCTTTATACGTTTGCACATTGTCAGTTTGGTCTCTTTTCCTCTTGTAGATTCATTTACAACCTATCGGTTTAACCTTATGTGGTTGATCTATAAGATCTCAAACAGAATTAAAGCACATGAACTCAATTTCTACGTCCATGGCTTTTATCCATTGTTCCCTATCAACATCTTCCATTGCCAGTTTAAAGGCCAATGGATCCTCTAGACTATCATAAAGTATGATGTCTTGAGTTTCTATTAAACCCATGTAGCGTTCAGGTTGATGAACAATCCCCCCACTACGTTGAGGCATTGTTAACTCTTGAGAAGAATGTGATGGGGCAACAACCATTGTTAATGGACTAGCTTCATCAACAACTTTTGTTGATTTATCTATAGTATCTTTGGTCATTTCTTTCAATATTATTTTACTGCGAGGTTGTGACTTCTAATATGATCTTCTTCCAAAAATGTAGCATTTTTCGAAACAAATACTTTATCTTCTTGGGGATCATAGAACAATCCTCCTTTTGTTTCTTTTGGGTATCCAACAAAGAGGCATAATTTTGAACGTCGTTCCAATTTCTTAGGGTTTTGTACCAACATGTGTGTCGGACATCCCTAGACCCGAAAGTAATGTAAACTACCTTTATATCTTTTTCATAACTCATACGGTGTTTTAGAAAAACTTTTTAGGGAACCATGTTTAGAATATATACCGCAGTCTGTACTGCATACCCCCAAGAGAATTGAGGTAACTGAACAAAACTCATCATTGATCGAACCATGTCTAACAAGTTTTGGTTTCTCCTTTCTGAAACACCATTCTGTTGTGGTGTTTCAGGTGCTGTTAGTTAGGATTGAATTATATGATCTACCAAATAGTTATGGAATTGTAAATCCATATACTCACCACCTTGATCTGATCGAAGTGTTTTAATTCTTTTACCTAATAAGTTTTCTGTTTCGGTCTTGAATTCCCTAAACTTTTCAAAGGTTTCAAACTTGTGACTTATTAAGTAAACATAGCCATGTCTAGAATAGTCATCAATAAAGCTGATAAAATATTCATATCCACCTCGTGCTCTTACATTCATCGGACGACAAAAGTCTGAATATATAAGTTCAACAGGTTCTTTGGCACGAAAACCTTTTCCAGAAAAAGATCTTTTAGTCATTTTTCCTTCAAGATATGACTCACAAAGAGGTAAAGAAATATCTTCTAATTGATTTAGATGAATGTTTTTAACTAATCTCTCACTCCCGTTGAGATTTATGTGACCAAGTTTGAGATGCCAAAGATAGGCGTTAGGAGAAATTTTTCATTTTTTATTTTGAGTTTCTGCCGTTTTAAACATCTCTATATTTAAAATAACTTTTTCTTTAGTTGGTATTAACACATATAGATTATTTTAAAGTCTATCGAATAAATATGAATACCTCTTGAAAAAACGAACACTTCATTAACTTCAAAAGATATTTTATACATATTTTCAAGTAGACATGAAATAGAGATTAAGTTTCTTTTTATCTTTGGTACATAATATACATTTCTTAACAAGACAAAATAATCTCCAAAAAATAACTTAGCATCTCCCATTGCTTCTGCTAAAATGACTTCCCCCGTTCCCACCTTGAAAGTCATTTCGTACTCTGAGAGTTGTTTCCAATAACTAGTTTCCTATAGAAAAGTGAAAACATGGTTAGCGATTCCTAAATCTAATATCCAGGTCAAGTGAGAATTTTTCACTAAACATATTTCAATTACAAGTAAAAATCTGATTTACCTTGATTAGCCTTTTCCGCTTTCTTCTCAACCAAATACTTCGGGTAGTTTCGTTTCCAGTGCCCGTCTTCTCTACAATGGAAATATTTTCCTTTGGGAGTTTATTCCCTTTTTCCTTTTCCTTCATTTGTAAATTTTTGTCTTTAGATGAAGAAGGGACAGACTTCTTTTATTCAGCGGGTTTCGTTTCTGACTAAGAACCCTTCAGAAATTTCTTTTATTGTGAAACAACATTTGCTTCACTCTCTTTCAATTTCATCATTGACTGATGAGTCTGTAGTTCGTTCAATAAAGTAGTCAAATTGTAACTTATTTTATTCATTACGGCATTAGTACGAAACGTTAGGTAGCTCTTCGGAAGAGACTCTAATATCATACTAGCTTGACTAGTTTCATCTATGGTAGCCCCGGAGCTTCAGCGACATTGAAATGAACAATTATGTCTAGAACATGTTTCCTAATGTTGGTTCCATCTTTCATTCGTGAGTTATAAACATATTTTATAGCTTCGTGTCGAACAGAAGATGACGGTTGCCCAAACATATCCTGTAATGACGCCATCATGGGTTCATTTTCCTTGTTGAGCACATCAGATATGCTCGCTAAGATATAGGCCCTAGCCTTTTCATTCGCCTTTACCTACCTACCATATGCATCCTAAACGCTTCGGTTTGCCGTCGTATTGGGAATAGGAGGACATTCCTTCATTAACACAAACCTCATATCATCAACTACTAATATTGTGTTTAAATTTGACTTCCAGTTGGAATAACCCTCTCCGTTAAATTTTTCAGAAGCTAGAAGTTGTATTATTGAGTTTGACATGCAGAAAAATAAACAAATTCTTTTATTAAAGTGCATATAAATCTAATTTTTAGCAAAAACTTATAAAGTACCCATAGATCTTTATTTATTTACAACGATATTATAATGAGTTAGAATAAGTGCTACCTGAGGTTGAAAAATATTCTTTCACTAAAGCAAGATATTCTTGACTAAATACTGTCTTCAGAATATCTCATATTTCGACAATCATTTAGCTACCGTTTTTCAATCAAGAATTTACTAACACTTAGTAATCTTATAAGTGTGACCCGCCATTTTTAAATCTTATAGAACGGTATGAACATGCCCTTGAATTGGAAGACAATGTGCAAGACGGAACTATGAGACCCTATTCATTTTTTAAGCTTGGGTTGTTCTGAATCCTATGTTACAACCCTCCAAAGGGATCGCCACTATTAACGACTAGCTAGTGCCACCTAAAAACAACAGCAAGCGTAATATAGGAATCTCACGATTCAAAATAATGGAGGAGAATGTAGGATATGTTAAGACATTTTCTTTACCCACTTACTATGAACTACTTCCCTCATTCACCTTGTTATTGACTCATGAAAACACTTTTCGAATGGAGCAGTAGAGGTAAAATCGACATGAAGCCGAGCATGGATCTCATGGTGTGAATTCTTGAGGACGTGAGAGCTAAAAATGATATAACATATATATTTTAATCTCTCACTTAAGTGTTCTAAATGTTTGGGTATTCATTAACTTAGGTTTGTTACTGCTAATTTTAAACATCCTAAGTCTATGTGTTTATTATCCAAGTATAACGTTTATAATTGGATTTAAACCTACGGTATCTAAGTCAAAACTAACTTTAAACCTCACACCGCTCACGCAAGCTCATAAAACTGATTATCAGTTCTCATCATTTCAACCATAATCCCTAGGTAGGAGGTGTTACGTAAACTGTCAACTTAAGTACCCCCAGCCTTAGACAGAATTGTGAACTGATTGAGTTTGTAACCAAATTTTATAAGATAACGACCTATTTTAACTATTAAAACAAGTTGTTAACCTAAGTGAGCATGCTTTTTATCTTTGTTATGGATTTTAATGTCTAATTCAATTTTATAACAACTTACAAAAATAGACATGCTAAACATCCCTAACATACATCAAAGGCATTCAATATTTAACATAACCTTTATATTAAAACAATTGAAACCCTATACATGCATTCTATACATTATAACAATTTTATAACATGCTTCAATGCATATAACATGCTTCCTATGGTGAGATTTTTAATTCTACATGGCATACTTTATGCATATTCAAGATTTATTTAATTCTAATATACATCAAATGCATAAATAATTAAACACAAAACTGATATGGTTTTTGGTTTTGGCATTTCAAAGCAAACAAAGCCTAGCTATTACAAAAAAAAAAAAAAAAAAAATAGCAAAACCGGCTTAAAAAAGCTTCTAGACCACTCAGACTGCCTTGAACTGGGAAAAATCCATCGAGTATCAGCAAGCAACCAACATCGAGTATGACAGTGTGCATCAAGTATGATATTAAGCATCATCGAACATCAAATATTTCACAAAAAAAACCATCGAGTAGACGCCATCGACCATCGAGTAGGGCATCATGCATCGAGCAGCGAGTATTTCATGAAATATCATCGAGTGAACGCATCAAGTACCATCGAGTATGGAATCGAGCATCGAGTATTTCATGAAATACTATCGAGTAAACGCATCGAGTACCATCATGTATGGCATCGTGCATCGAGTATTTTATGAAATACCATCGAGTATTCCATCGAGCATCGAGTATTTGGCAAAATTTTGAATTTCCAGTTCCTACTGCTTCGACCTTCTTCAATTCTTTCTTTAATTACATCTGAATTGCAACTCTAATGACTACAAACGAATTACAGACTCTTAAACATACATTAAGACCCATCAAACAAGAGCCAATTACAAGAGTTACAACATAATTGAAAAGATTCAAACGCCAAAACCCAGAAAAAAATATCAGTTCACCATTTTCATACAGTTCATGAATAACACCCATCAAACTCAAATTAACGATAATTGAGTGCTTAAATTATGCTCTGATACCAATTATTAGAGTATTTTAACATACAGCGGAGAAAATCAGAATCAATAAGTATTCTACTTATACTTAATTTGAGTTTAAAACATGCTTCAAAGTAACTATTACAGAAGAGGATTTGCTGAACACAATACCTTTGATGAATCCTCTTCAACACCAGCAGAGTTCCACGTGAAAGTGCTTCAATCTACAAGTAAACCACTATGAAGATCTTCTCTACTATTCTCTTACAAGGATTGTGTAGTAGAAACACTAAATTGAGCTGGATATAAAGAATGTATGAAGAGGGTTTGGAAGGTTATCAATTTCTACAGAGTTCTTGAAAGCTTAAATCAATTATTCAGCCTAGCACTTCAATTTATAGAGCTTTCATCATGCAAATTTAATGCTTGTATGAAGGCCAACTCTTACTTCATGAAGAAAATGGAATTGGATGAATAAGATGCCTTGCACCATAGTGGAGATTTCCAACTTTTGGAAATCTCCACTTTTGAGTTTTCAAAATAGTTTTTCCAAAAATTGATTTCCAAAACCAATTTCTAGAATAAACTTATTTTATTTGATTTATTTAGTTATATATATATATATATATATATATATATTAATCCAATTAATTAATTTTTAAATAAAACTAATTTAATTAAAGCTTTTAACTAATTTTGTTAATTTAATATCTAATATTAAATTAATAAAAAACTAGTTCCATCATAAAGAAATTAATTTTATATAATTAATATTTAAATCATATTTTAAACATTAGTCGATTCTCCAATTTCATTTAATTTCGTTAAAATTAAACATTTCAACTGTATCGAATACAATGAATAGAAACCTTAATTGAATTTGAACATTTGAAGTTCTAAACCCTAATTTCAAATCTTATCAAGATTACTCAATTTATTAATCCAAATTACGAGCTAGTAGAGGGACCTTATGTACCTACAGATCATGAGCTCCAACAACCTGTAATTAATTGGTTAAACTCTTTAAATCGAATTAATCACTATTCGTTAACTACCATGACATTCTACTATAGCTCGATAATTACACTCTCCTCACTGTAGATATCTTTCTGTCCATTTTAACCATAATCAGTAAGTCAATCCTTCACAGGTGGTTTGTATTTACAATTGGGTCAGAGTTACCGTTTTACCCCTGTAAATACATCTTGCTCCTTAAGCTCCCACTAATCCTCCATTAAACAATTGATTTATGGTCCAACTTATAAATCATAACCCTCTCTTTCATGAGAGGGTGGAGCCCCATTGTTCAAGACAAGGCATTAGCAGTTACGAGAACAACCTATTTGTTAATCCTAAATCGGGTAGGATCAAATTCCATATTGCAAAACTATGTCTCGAGCTATCTATCCGATCTTATCCCCAAATGGGAGGCTTATTGAGTAGTATTGTTGGACTACTCTTACCAATACAGATCAAAGGATAATCTCGAATAAACAGGAGTTCATAGTTAGCTCAGGATTAAGGTCAAGTTACCTTAGGTCATTTGAGTTTAAGATAGTCAGTTTTAACAATAAACGATTGTTATAAAGGAAAGTGACTATTTCGAGGTCCGATCTTATGAAAACTCATTGCATAGGATGCCTCCACTCACATTCTCTACATGAATGATTTTTTAATCACATGGATTTACGAACTGCAAGTTTATTAGATTTTCATAGAAGGATGCAATATCAATAGTAATTTATTGAATAAAAAACTCAACAACATTTTTATTGATAAATAGAATATGTTAACAACATTTACGAACTACGACTTTAGGACATTCCCGACAGTTACTTAGTCGAGGTTGAAGCCAGTCGAGTTAGGTCCGTTTGCTTTTTATGTCTGTTAATTTGAACTCAATTCAAGATTGAAGTTCGAAGCTTGATCATGTCAAATCCGTTTATCTTATTGTTAGTTAAATCAAACCTTGTTACTTAGTCGAGGCTGAAGCTTGGTTGAGTCAGGTCCGTTTGCTTTTCATGTTTGTTAATTTGAACCCAATTCAACATTGGAGTTCAAAGCCCAATCAAGTCAGATTTGTTTATTTTATTGTTGGTTAAATGGAACTGTGTTACTTAATCAAGGTCGAAGCTTGATCGAGTCAGGTCCATTTGATTTTCATATTGGTTACTTTGAACCCAATTCAAGATTGGAGTTCGAAGCGTAGTCAAGTCAGTTTCTTTTATTTTATTGTTGGTTAAATCGAACCAGTTTGCTATTTAGCTAAGGTCGAAGCTTGATCGAGTCAGGTCCGTTTATTTTACTGTTGGTTAAACCAAACCCTACAACATTGATGGTTTTTCATTAGAACTCCATTGTTTTTTTTCTCTTTCTTCAAATTAAACTTCCGTCTTCCTAATACTTTGTCTCTTCCTTTGTTTACCCTTTCAATCCTTCAAGGATACACAAAGGGGGGAGGGGGGAAAGGGGCAAATTGTAGACACCATATTTGGTTCAGCTCAATTTAAATTATGTTTTATTTTATTATTTTTTTTGTTTTGTTAATTTTTTTAAAAGAGAAAATTAAAAGTTAAAAGAAAAAGATTTTTCCTTTTAACTTTTTTTTTCTTCAAAAGTTAAAGAAAGGGGTAAGGAACCAAAGAGACAAATTGTGAGATAGAGAGACGGTAAAGAACAAAAGGAAAAAAAGAGAAACTTAACACATTAAAAAAAAGAGAAACTTAACACTTATTGCAACTTCCATGGTGGAAGAAGAAGAAAAAGTGAAGTTGTGAGGTTGAAGAAGATAAAAGAAAGGGGAAATTGTTAGAAGAAGAAAGAAGAAAATAAAGAGGAAAGAGAAAAGGGAGTGACATTGGTAAAGGTAAGTAGTGGATCCCACTTAAATTCTTTCTTAATTTGTCTATTTTCTTAATTTATTTTTTCTCTATTTATTATTTTTGTTTTTTTCCTTAATTCATTTATTCTCAAAATCTTGTTTTGAATTCAATTTGAAAATTTTCATAAAACTTTATTTAAATTTTTGAACTTTCAAATAAGTTCTAAATAAAAATTCCCAATTGGTTTTAATTACAACTTTTAGGTAGAGTTTCGATTTAAGTTTAATTGAGTTTTGCAAACAAATATATTTAATTTAGATTTTTTAAATAAAACTAAATTCAAGTTTTAATTTTAAAATTTTCAATTAGTTTCAACTTTCTATACAAGTTTTCCAAGAATCATTTTAATTCAATTTGGAGTTTACAAACAAAACTCTGATATCAATATGTGTCAAGCTCTCCACTTTGTTTTAATGAATTTTTCGAAATTTGTTTCAATTTGAAATTTCTAAAAAATAGACATTCTAATATAACTTTAATTTTATGTTTTCATAATTAATTTTTAATCTCAATTCAAATTTGTCAATCGAATTTCGATGTTAGTTCCAGTTCAATTTCTAATATATTTTAAATTTTCTTTAATTTGAAGACTCTAAATAATATTCAATTTTGATTTAAATGAATTTTGAATCATTACAATTTAGAAACTTTAAATGCAATCTCAATTTCAATTTCAATTTGAATTTTTCATAACTAATTTTCAATTTGGCTTTAATTCAAAGTTTTCAAATGAATTTCAATTTCATTCATATTTGAATGCTTTAAATATAATTTCAATTTAGTTTTCACCTTGACTTATAAAATAAATTACAATCTTCTTTTAAAGGGCTTCCACATATCACTTCTCGAATGTGAATTGATTCACACAAGACATTTTCTTAAATATCATGTCAATGCTCTAACAGAGCTGGTGATGGACTAAACATGCATAAAACGGAAGCAAACAGAATCATTAAGCACTCTATTAATTTGAGCTACAAAAGCACGCTTAAAATAAATTTAAGAGAAAGAGGGTTTTACATGGTTATACCTTTGAATAATCCCTCTTGATCTTTGCTATATTCCACGAATTTGACCTTCAAATTACTACTAGAACACCATGGTGGAACTCTCAATTGAAAGAGAAATCAAAGGGAAGGAGAGTGTTTTTGAGAATTTCCCCAAAGTCATGATTTTCTGAAATTCCACATGCAAGCTCCTCTTCAATTCCGAAATTGAAGTTCTTTTATTCAATAAAAGCATGCAAACACTTAGTCTTTGAGCTTATTGATACCTCAATTAGCACTAAGTGGGTAGGCAAGGTGTCATAGTGTAGAAAATTCCACTACCCATCTTTAAGTTTCTACTTAAAATTCATTTTTCAATTTTTTTTAAATTAATTCAAAATAAGAATAATTTAAAACCTAATTGAATTTAATTCTGATTAATTAATTAAACAAATTTAATTAATTAATTAATTGGTTAAAAAAATTTAATTAATTAATTAATTAATTAAACAAATTTAATTAATTGATTAATTAAACAAATTTAATTAATTGATTAATTAAACAAATTTAATTAATTGATTAATTAATAATTTAATATTAAATATTTAATTAATAAAACACCTAATTCAAACATGACTTCTATCCCTGTAATCAATATTTAAATATTTTAAACTCTCCAAATACGTTTAATTTCGATAAATTTAAACGTTAATTATATCGTATGTAATTATCCAAACCCTAGTTCGAAATTGAACACTTCAATATTCAAACCCTAAAATTGAATTTGAACCTTTCAAATTCCAAACCCTAATTTTGATTTTGAACCCTTCAAATTCACTCAATTTTCTAATTAAAAGTTTAAACTTTTATGAGCTAGTAGAGGGACCTTATGAACCTACCGATCTGAGATTTAATCAATATTCGTTAATCACCAAAACACACCACTATAGCTCGATGGTTGCACTCTCCTCAGTAGATATATTTCTGTCCATTTGATTTAACCATTAAGTCGACCTTTCACAGGTTGTTCGTAATAATGGCTGGGTCAAATGTTGTTTTATTCCAATCACTAAACCGAGTCCCTCTCAGGCAAATGAAAGGTTGAGGCCCCTTATTCAAAACTTGAAATCAGCACTTGGAGAACAACTCTACTATCCCTAAAGCAGGTACACCCTATGTCTTCAGTTATCTACCAGTCTTATCCCTAAAATGGAAGGCTTATTGAGCTGACATTGTTGAGCCAGCCCTCACCTATGCAAATCTAAGGATAATCCTAAATAAATAAGAATTCATATTTAGCTCAAGATTTAGGTCGAGTTACCTAGGTCATCGATTTGAAATAGTCAGTCTTAAATAGTAAGCAACATTATAAGAATGACTTATTTCTTGGTCACAGTCTTATACAAACTCATTGCATAGGACATCCCCACTTGATGTCTCCACATGAACGATTCAGGATCACATCGTTTGTACTATCTACAAAGTGGGTTGCATTTGATAGTGTTACCAGAATAAGATACCCAACCTTATTCATATACTATAGATCGTTTTGGCTATTCACTCAAACTTGATCATCTTTATGTTTCCAAGTTCAACTATTCATGTAATAGCCATGGATCTTAGTTTATTGGATTTAGTCTTTGCAAGTACAATTTACCTATTCGTTTATTGAATAAATGTCAATAACATCTTTATTGCAAAAAGAATATGTTTAATATTACAAACTGCCAGTTTTAGGATATACAAACCAATAGAACATCAAGCGTCTCAAATTCTTAAGGTAAACATTCAACGGATCATAAAATGATCGATGTTTGTCCACTCACAAAATGCAACTCTACTCTATTCTTAAAGTTAGAATGTGACTTAATGAGATACTATTCAAATTAAATTTTGATATTTATGTATTAGTCAAATTTACATCTTCCAATTTAGATTATTAAAATAATAAAAGTTTGACAATGGATTTTAAATAAAATCGACTATTTGCAATGAGTTCTGAGGTACTTAAGTTGATCGTAAGGAATATCTCTACCTGGGAACTATTCATTAGTTGTTTTTTTGTTTAATTTTATTATTTTTTTAATAAGCATTTTTAATAAAATAAACTTTTGTTTTTACAAATAAGGACCATTTAAAAAAAATGGATAACCGAAATAAGATGTTTTCAAAGGTGTTGTAGGGTGCTAGTACCTTCCCTAAGTAACCCTCGAACCTATCTTTGGAAAAGTAGACCATTTTCATTTTCAAATTTTTTTAAATGGGTGACCAATCACACCTTAAAATGATTAGTGGCGACTCCAAACCTCTCACCTCGAAAGAGACCCTTAGAGAGGAATATCGGTCACCGATGACGTTGCCACAATAATAATAATTAAAAATGAAAATGAAAAAGGGAATTTTTTCCGCAATGACCTAATCTCCAAAAGGGATTTCTCGATCCCGATCCCAACTCTCAAAATAGAAAATAAGTTGGGGATTTGGATGAAAAAATTTCCACTTGAATGGGGATGGGGAGTGCATCCCGGGCCCGGCCAGGCCCATCCCTCACCGTTGTCATCTTTAGAATCAATATTTACTGAAGAAAAGGTTCGTGGTTCAATTCTCCACCCCTATTTGTACTAAAAAACATTATCCTCCAACAGAAATGATGTAAAACTATACAATTCTATGTAATCACGACCACCGAAAAACTTGAATTGAGCTAATATAGCTTAAAAATAGAAAATAATTCAAAACTTTGAGACTATTCAAAGTGGGGAAAAGAAAATAAAAAAAATTGTCGAAATCTTGAAATTTCGAAAATTTTTCCTACTTGAATTTAGATGAAAAAATTCCACTAACCACCTTCTCAATCATCTTTGATTTTAATATACGTTAAACTTTACCCATGTTTATAATTTTTAGAAAGCATCTTCGGAGAAAAAAATGCAAAGTATGTTTTCAGTGAGAGCTCTCATGTCATCATGTACTTTTCTTACCTTTTTATTTTTCTATTCAATATCTTTATGCTATTTAATTGAAAACGCTTGTTATGAAAATATTTGTTATTTAAGTGAACTGAAAATTATATATATATATATATGTCCATTGTATTTCAAATTCTAATGTGACACATCATTTTGAATTTCATTTTTCTTGAGATGTTTGTCAGTGTTTTAAAAATTACATAAGTCACATTTGATAATCATTCGATTTTTAGTTTTTTATTTTAAAAAATAATTTTATAAATATTGTTTTTAACTACATGTTTTTTTCATTAGAATATTTTAAAAACAAAACTAAGTTTTAAATTAATATATGCATCCATACATACAGACATACATACATATTTTACATTATGAAATTTTACAAAGAACTAATATGTTTCAATAAAAAAAAATGAAAACTATAACAAAATAAAATTTGTACGAATATTTATTAGCGAGTGAATTTCTATTAGCTCATTTTAAAAATTGACTTATTAAATAGCTTTTGAAATTCAAAACAAAGGTCGTTACTCAACTGAGGTTAGTTTTTGCTTAACAAACAATTGTTTAAATTACAAATTTAAATACAGGCAAATGTTTACTGTAGCAAATTATAAATATCATATCGAATCAAATAAATTCTTTATATTAAAAATAAAAATGTCTGACATAAACATAAGCTAAATAATTATTAAGATCTACCGATTACAAATCTGTAAATCTTAATGTAGTATTCTATTCTTTTAATGTAATATTTACATAATGTTTGAAAACAAAATAATAATTATAAAAAAATATATGTATATGATAGGTTAAAAGAAACCATGGTCAAGGCTAGGTTGTCATAATTCTTAACCATTCGAAGTTAACCATGGTTAAGCTTGTTCGTCAACAACCATCCGTGAAAATACTACACATAACAACAATAATATTTAAAAAAAATAAAAAAATAAAAAAATAAAAAAATAAAAAAATAATAGAAATAATTATCCAAAACTCATGAATTATTAAACATACAAATGAAACTTTTTTTTTTTCTTAACAATCTTTCGACCTAACTAAAATCTTCTAGATGAACCCAAAAGACAAGACTCAAAGGTTGGAATCTTAAACCAAGTCTAAGGATTAAACTGAGGTTTAGATAGAATGGGTTGAAAATTATATTTGAAGTATAGGTTTTGAAAGTGTTCCAAGTTTAAGTAGTCTGGGAATGAAGTACATATTTATAAATATTTAGTTTGTGAAATATTTTCTTGTATTTAATCATCGGTTAAATTTTAAATTACTTTAAATTTGTCATATTAATTATTTTAATATAGTTAAGTTCAAAATAAACTAAAAAATTTAGAAGAATATTTTTTTTCAAAAAAATTGAAATAGAGATTTTGACTAAAATTATAATTTTATTTAATCTATTGTTTTAATAATTTGATATTTTAATCTTACTAGATTTTGAAATAAAATTTCATAAATTTTTGTCACTTTAACTAATTCGTGGGCAAATTTAAATACATAACTCATATCCTAATTAAACATACATGAAACAATTAAATTCCTACCCTTAAATCAGGTGAAACTTTACTAAATTAACTCTTACATTATCATATTTAATTAACTTTCATCCTTTAATTTTGCCAACTCTCATAAATTCCACTACAAGAAATCTACCTTTTTCCGACGACAAAAATTATCGAGAAAGGTAAAAAAAAAGTCAGAAAATACGCCTTTTTCACCATCGACAAGGTCGTCGGAAAAGCCTTATCTAGTGAAAAAAAAAAGTTGCTTCATCGGGCATAAAAGATTTCGCAATATAAAAATTGATGAATCTTTCTCCCGACACCCATCATTTTTCATCGGGAGAGGCCACTTCTCCTAACCCAAAAAACCAAATTTCTAGTATTGGAAAGAGTGACTTCTCCCGACGCCACCATATGTGTGCAAGTAGAAATGTCTTCTCATGTCTTCTCCCGATGCCAGAAATTTGGTTTTGGGGTTGGTAAAAATGGCCTCTTCTGACGTTAAACAATGGCCGTTGGGAGAAATCGAAATTTTGTGGATAATATTCATCCTGACGCTAAAATCATTATATTTCGTTGGACAAAAACTACATTCTCCGATGCTAACATATTTGGTCGTCAGTAGAGGTTACCTTTCCCAACGATCTATGGGCATAATGTCGGGAAAAGTCTCAAAAAAATTATGTTGATGTTGTTTTTCCCGACGACTTAAAAATTGGTGTTAGGAGAGGTTTTTTTTTTTTTTTTCAAAATAAACTTTTATAATTTATTTTATATCAAACCTATTTAAATTTTAAAAATGTAGTCAAATAAATGAAAATCTTGAAAATTTAATTAATTTTCATCCATAATTAACACCAAAATAACATTATATATTATTTCAATATTACATAATATCCATAAAATATTAACACCAAAATAATAGTGTAACTTATCTTCAACATTACATAATATTCCCAAAACATTAACACCTAAATAACATTGGAGATCTACAAAACAAAAATCTACAACCTAATTTTGCTCGTCTATAGATGCATCTTCGTCTACAGATGCATCTTGAAACTTGTTCTTGAGCTACCTGCAAAATACAAATTTAAGTAGTTTTAATGCTACCAAATAATTAATTTTATATAAGTATATAAACTATGATATAAATTTTAACTCAAACACACACAAGCACATGCACACTTTAATCTCAACTCAATAGATGCATTTACTCCTATACCAACTTTAAATAAAACTCAATGCTTTTATAAAACTTAAATGCAATACCAATTTCAAACTCAATAAATGCATTTACTCTTGTATTATATACCAATCTCAAACTCCCCCTCCCCAAAATGCTTTCAACGATCATGAAATACTAGATTCTTTAATAAAGCAATTGTTGCCTTATTATCTACATGGATCACAGTTGCATCATCTTGCAAAATTCAAACTTGTCTTTTGTAAATTTTTTAACCAAACTACATGACAAACACATGAAGCTACAATAACATATTCTGCCTCACAAACGGATAATGTCATAATAGGTTGTTTCTTAGAACTCCAAGTAAATGTAGTATTACCAACAAAGAAAACATATCTACTTGTACTTTTTCGGTCATTAATATCTCCAGTCCAATCACTATCACAATAGCCTTCAAGTTTGAATTTTTTAGATTATGAATTAAATAACCCATAATCAAGCATACCTTTGAGGTAACAAAGAATTCTCTTTGTCACTTCAAAATGAGTAGTTATAGGAGATTCCATAAATCGACACACCAATCTAATGCTAAAAACAATATTTGATCATGTACAAGTCAAGTATCTCAAACTCCCAATCATGCTTTTGAAATATGAATGATCAACAACATCTCCTTCTTCATATTTGGACTGTTTTGCCCTAATATGTATAGGAGTTGTGACAAGTTTAGAATTGATCATCTTGAAATTCTCTAGAATTTCTTTAGTATATCGTTCTTGAGAGATGAAAAATACCTCATTCTAACCCCTTCACCTCAATGCCAAGATAATATGACAACAACCCAATATCTGTTATTTCAAATTCTTGGGTCATCGTCTTCTTGAGATCTTCAAACATACTTGCACAATTTCCTGTAAAAATTAAGTCATCCACATATAGACAAACCAACAAAATATCTCCACGACTATTAGTCTTAATAGAAAGATAATATTAATAAAAGCATCTTAAATACCCATTGTCAAGGAAATATTTGTTGATTCTGCTATTCCACGTTCTTGGCGCTTGTTTCAACCCTTATAGTGCCTTCCTTAATTTCAGGACTTTAACTTCTTGACCTTTCACAACATAGCCAAGAGGTTGTTCTAAGTAGACTTCTTCTTCCAAATATTCATTCAAGAATGCTGATTTGACATCCATTTAAAAGATTTTTCATTTACTTTGAGCAGCAAGTGCAACTAACAACCTTATAGTTTCCAAGCGATCAATGGGAGCAAATACTTCTTCATAATCAATGCCTTTTTTGTGATAATAGTCTTTTGCAACTAATCTTGCCCTATGTCTCTCCACTTCTCCCTTTTTATTTCTTTTTATCTTGAATACCCATTTGACACCTACTGCTTTCTTTTCACTTGGAAGAGTAGAAAGTTCTCATCTATCATTCTTCTTTACAGCCTTTATCTCTTCATCCATAGCAATCTTCCATTTTTCATCTTGCGAAGCTTCTTCAAAATTTAAAGGTTCATTGTCACCAAATAGACAAAAAAAGAAAATAAGATTATTAAAACTTTGACTTAACTCTTCAGTTTTATCATATATTTCTCATAAACTTCTCATGCCACGAGGTCCTTGAAAGAAATCAGACATGAGGATTTCCATGAGCAGCAGAATGATCGTTCCAAATCCATTCGAAATTCAACATAAACAATTACAGTCAAGAAACGAAAACTTACAAGTCATGCACAATACGAAATTATATCATGCTTCTAAAATAGTCAAGGGAAAGAACATCATACCTTTGAAGACTCATTATTCAAACTCCCTTGATCACAAACGCTCGTTCAGCCTCCAAGATAGCAACACACGAACGCTCGACACAATGACCACAACATAGCACGATCAACAGAAAACACGAACTCAACGATCTCCAAGATCATGAACCCAATGAACGACCTCCAAAACCTCGAACTCAGTCGAGTTAAGTGAGGACACCACCACAATGGTTACCTTGGTAATCTTGCTGTGAGAATCCAGAAGTGTGGGCTCTGTATGGACTTGGTTAAAGGAAGAGACCGGAGGAATAACAATTGTGTAAATGGTTGAGCAAGTGGGAGATGAGAAAAGTCTATCGTTTAGAAGAAGGTAATCTATCATATACAAAAAGCCTTGTGATCATTTAGCTACGACCAACTGAGTGAACTATCATATAGTGTCACTCCACGATTGTTTAGTCTCTCTTTCAACTATCGTTTTGTGAATCCAATTCACTTGACAGTAAACCGTGAGTTCCTTTACGAGAATAGCAACTCTTCTAAATTTAGGAGAAACATTTTTTTCTTTTATCTCACGGTTACCATAAAACCACTAATAACCTCCCACTCAATTGGTTATTAGATAAAAAGATATAATTATCCAATAATTAATATTATTATAAATATATATGATAACCAACTTAACATATTATATTTATAAACTATAGTTTTAATATTTCATCTCATGAAACATATAAACCATAGTTCTTTTTCTATTTTTATGGTACTTAATGTAAATCTCATTTACATTAATCCTCCACTTGATGTATCTCATACATCACACTGATCATATCATATATAATCGGATTTCCTCTTGTCAATTTGAACATTTCAAATCAACATCAAGAACTGATTCTCAACTTGAATTCATTGAGCTACCAAGGGAACCTTATGGATCTGTAGCTTGAAGCTCTAACGGTACGTGAATAACTGTCTAAACTCTTTAGCCACGAGATCCATCATCCGTTAACTGTCAGGCACTCCACTAAAGACTGACAGTTGCACTCTCTTCACTACAAATATATTTTGTGTCCATATCAACCAATCAACAGTGCGATAACCCTTCACAAATCGCTCGTAAGTACAGTTAGGAAAATTACCGTTATGTCCCTGTAGTTACATCTAACTTCTTAAGTACCACTGATCCCTCTAATGAACATAAGTCATAGTCCTACTATGACTGAGTCCTCTCTTCCAAAGAGAAGTTGTGGCCATTATGTTCAAGACCCGAAATCAGCCCTTAAGGGAACAATCTATCTACTTACCCCTACTTCGGGGAAGGAGTGAATTCCATATTGTGTAATTGAGTTTCCAACTCCCAGATCAGACAAATTCCCAAAAAGGTAGGCATGTTAAGTTAGCAATCTGACCACTCTCACCCATATTAATCAAAGGACCGCCCTCAAAGGCAGAAGTTCCCAAAACACTCAGGATTGATGTCATGTCACCTATGGTTGTTTAGGTGAGATGTAAGTGAAGTAAATCAGATACGAGGATTTCCATGAGCAGCGGAAGGATCTTTCCAAATTAAAATCATATATGAACATTACAATTACAATCACAAACGAAAACATACGGTTATGCATAAGACAAAAATTATAGCATACTTTACTATAGATCAAGGTCAAGCATTAACAAACCTTTGTAGACTCGTCTTCCAATTCCTTGATAACAAACGCTCGATCAAAACAACACACGAACGTTCGTCCAACACAATCGCTACACTGCATGATCACAGGGAACTCGAATAAAGCGATTGCCAAGGTCATGAATACCCCGAACACAATGAACGGCCTCCACAGAACCTCGACTTTGTCAAGTTGAGTATGACACCACCAAGAAGGTTACCTTGGTATTCTTGGTGTGAGAATCTAGAGGGTGGGCTCTGTGTGGACTTGGTTTGAGGTAGAAAACTGGAGGAAGAACAATCGTGTAAATAATTGAGCAAGTGAGAGATAGAATAGCCTATCGTATAGTTCAATGCCCAATCATTTCGGAAAAGCTATGCGATCGACTAGCAAAAGCTATGCGATCGTTTAGCTCATCGTCTAGCTGAGTGCCTATCATGTAAGAACACTCCACGATTGTTTAGCTAACTGCAAGCTGTCGTTTAGTAAATCTGATTTACTTGACAACTATCTGTGAGTAATTTCCTAGAGAGGAAATCTCAAATTAACAACTTAGCAAATCTTATTTCTTACTAAAATTAGGAAAATATTTTTCCTTTTATCTCACGGTTACCATAAAACTACCAATAACCTCCCACTCAATTGATTATTAGAGAAAAAGAAATCATTATCCACTAATTAATATTATTATAAATATAAATGATAATTAACTTACCATAATATATTTATACCCTATAGTTTTAATATTTCATCTCATGAAACATACAAACCATAGCTCTTTGTCTATTCCATGGCACTTAATATAAATCTCATTTACATTAATCCTCCACTTGATGTATCTCATACACCATACCGAACATATCATATATAATCTAATTACCTTTTGTCAATTTGAACAATTTAAATCAACACCAAGAACTGATCCTCAACTTGAATCCATTGAGCTACCAAGGGGACCTTATAGGCCTGTAGCTCGAAGCTCTAATGGTACGTACATAACTGATTAAACTCTTTAGTCATGGGATCCGCCATCCGTTAACTGCCAGGTACTTCACTAGAGACCAACAGCTAAACTTTCCTTACTACAGATATATTATGTGTCCATCTTAACCAATCAACAAAGTGACAACCCTTCACAGATCGCTCGTAGTACAACTCGGCCAATAACCGTTATGCCGCTGTAATTACATCTAACTTCTTAAGTATCACTGATCCCTCTAATGAACATATGTCATAGTTCTACTATGACTGAGTCCTCTCTTCCAAAAAGAAGCTGTGACCACTATGTTCAAGCCCCAGAATCAGCCCTTAAGGGAGTAATCTATCTACTTACCCTTGCTTCGGGGAAGGAGTGAATTTCATCTTGTGTATTGAGTCCCCAACTCTCAAATCAGACAAGTCCCCAAAAAGGTAGGTATGTTGAGTTGGCAATCTGGCCACTCTCACCTATACTAATCAAAGGACAGCCCTCAAAGGTAGGAGTTTCCAAAACACTTAGGATTGAGGTCGTGTTACCTGTGGTCGTTTATGTGAGATTTAAGTCTCTAGTATCAACGGTGTTATATACAGAGATGAATCATCTCGTGGTCTGGTCTTATATAAACTCTTTGTATAGGACACCCTCATGTCTTCACATGAATGGTAAGGATCTACCATCTGTAGTAGTTTACAACACTTGCAAACCTCTACAAAGCGAGACGTATCTATAGTGTCACCAGGATCAGGTATCCCACCTTAATCCTTATACTACAGACCTATTTAGGTTATCACCTAAGGCATGATCTACTTGTATATCTCACATACATGCTTAAGTTTACATAAGATAACCATGGAGCTTTGTTTATTGGATATAAGTAAATGTCATAATGAAATAACAATTATTTTATTCATAAAACAATGTGTATAATTACAAACAATGAGACTCTGAGAGAATTAAGACCCCAATCTCAATAGTAAGTCTCAAGCAACAGCGTTATATAAAGAGACTAGTCATCTCGTGGTCCGGTCTTATACAAACTCTTTGTATAGGACACCCCCACTCGCACGTCTCCACATGAATGGTCATAATCTACCATCTTTAGTAGTTCACAACACTTGTAACACTTGTAAACCTCTACAAAGCGGGTCGTATCTGTAGTGCGACCAGGATCAGGTATCCCTCCTTAATCCTTATACTACAAACCTTTTTAGGTTATCACTTAAGGCATGATCCACTTGTATATCTCATATATATGCTTAAGTTTACATACAATAACCATGGAGCTTTGTTTATTGGATATGAGTAAATGCCAAATAAAATAACTTTTATTTATAACAATGTGTACAATTTACGAACTACGAGACTCTGGGAGAATTAGGACCCCAATCCCAATAGTCCTTCACTTGAGCTTGCAGATGATGAAGGTGTGCTTTGTTGTGGAGTGATTGGCGACGTTGGTGGTGTTGATGGAGAATAGACTTATCATCATCATTAGGAAAAGATAAAAACTTTTAGTCTTTTGGTTCATCATTATAATTTTATTTTGGTTCTTCATTAAACACAACATCTTTGTTTATCATTGTCTTCTTTGTAACAGAATATAAAGCTTGTAGCCTTTTGAGCTTGTATCATAGTCAACAAAAATATGCTTCTCACTTTTATCAGGTATATGCTTTTAATCAGGTATATACGCATAAGTCATACTTCCAAATACTCTCAAATAAGAAATAGATGGTTTTCTTCTTGTCCATGCTTATTGAGGAGTTTTGCTCCACAAGCTTCTAGTAGGAAAACGATTGGCCAAGTACACTGCACATTCGACAGCTTGTTCTAAAAAAAATTTCGGCATCTTCTTACGCTTCAACATGCTTCGAGCCATATTAACTATCGTTTTATCCTTCCTCTAAAGAAAACCATTTCTTTTTTAGGAGTCCATGGAACTGTCATTGGTCGACGAATTCCATTTTCTGCACAAAAATCATTGAATTCATTTGAAGTGAATTCTCCTTTGTTGTATGATCTCAAAGTTTTTATGTAATAATCGCTTTCCTTTTCAATAAGAACTTTAAATCTCTTCGGCATACCAAATCCCTCTGATTTCACCTTGACAAAATAAATTCAACTGTTTTTTGCTGAAATTATCAATAAATAATAAGAAATAATTATTCTTACAGAAATAACTTGGTTTGATCAGTCCTCAAAGATCAGTGTGAACTAACTCTAATGATCTCCTTGCTCTTGAAGATGATTCCTGTGGAAAACTTTTCCTTGATTGCTTGTCATAAAGACAACCTTCACAAAATTGATTTGGATGTTTGACATATGACAGTCTTTTCACCATTTTCTTCATTGCTAATAGTCTCAAGCTACCAAAGTTTAAATGCTCATATCTTAAATGCCAAATCCAAGATGGATCTTTCAAACATGACTTTAAACATTTAGCAACATCAGTTTGAATGTTTAATAAAAACATTCTATTCTTCATAATTTTCACTTTAGTAATAATATTATCACAATTATCCCTTAGACTATAATCCTTCATCAAAATATTATAACCTTTCTCTAAGAGTTATCTCAAACTCAAAATATTGTTCTTCATATCAGACACGTAATAAACATTAGAGATAAACTCATGCTTCTCATTCTTTAAGTTGATCAAAATCTTACCTTTTCCTTTAACAGGAATTTTTGTGGCATCCCCAAATATGATACTACCATCAACGAATTCATCAAGTTCAAAGAACATCGACTTACATCCACACATGTGATTGCTTACGCCACTATCAAGATACCATGCATTGTTTTTACATGGTTTTTCACCTTTGCATGCTAGAGGCAAAGATGACTCACCTCTTTCTTCATCTTTCTCAGCATAATTTGCATTTTTTTCAACTTTGTTTCTACATTTCCAGGAATAATGGCCAAATCTATGACAGTTATAACATTCGATTTGTCTTTTATCATACATCTTTTCATTGTTTGATCTTTCTCCATTTGACCTTGATCAATTTTGTCTTCCATGACCTCTTGATGAATTTGAGTTGGAATTGTTCTCATCAAACTTTCTTTAACCAAAGTTTCCTAGACCTCGACCTCTAAAATTACCACATCCATGATTACTACCACGTCCTCAACTCTGATGCATTTTTCTTGGCTATCTTCTTTATCTCTCAACTACAACTTTGACTAAAAAAGTTGATCAGATATTTGTTTTCTCTTCTTGAGAAGCTTCTCTTCATGGGCATGTAAAGAAATCATAAGTTGATGAATGGATATTGTACTCAAATCTTTTGGTTCTTCGATAGCATAAATGATGAAATTGAACTTTTCATCTAATTAACGAAGTATATTTTCTACTACTTGCTCGTCACCATATCTTTTCATTTCATTTACTACTGCTGGAAATCTTGAAGTATAATATGAAATCGATTCAGACTCCTTCATATAATCTAATATTGATTCAGACTCCTTCATATGTAGTGATTCATAATCACCTCTCAATTTTTGAAGGCAAACCTTCTTGACTCGATTTACTCCTTTTTAAGTATTCTCCAAAATTTGTCATGCTTGATGTGCAATAGTTGCTCTAGAAATATTCTCAAATTTTGGATCGTCAATGGGTCGATGAATAATGATGAGACTAAAAGGATGTCTGAACACCCGAAGCGGAAGCGGGTCGTAATCCCAATTTAATTTTACAAAATGTTTAATTACAAAGGATAGAAACTAGGGAATTACATTCAAGTTAAGCATGTTGTAAAACAGAAATTGAAGAGAAATCAAAAGGGCAAAGAATTCACTAACCCTTAAGGCCAAACCCTCACTATTCACGAACTCTTCATTCTCTCACAAACTCACAAACACACGAAATTACAGTAATGAATATTCGAACACCATCACGAGGCTATCTCGATATTCTCAACATTGAGAATCGATTGAGAGTTGTGGGCTTCAATTATTAATTTTGAGAGGGATGAGGGATTGAATTTGAAAGAAAATGATTCACAAAACTGTTCTGTATTCTAAAAAGAAACTCAAAGAAGGAAGAAGATTTCTGTATATCCTATGTAAAACTAATTTCACGGGAAAACATGAGAGAGTGGGTTGAGGGAGTTACAATAACTCCCTCCCCAATTTTAGATTAATTTCAAAATTAAAATAATCAAATTATTGAATTTTTAATTAATAATTAATAATTAATAATTTATATATACATATCGTGTTCAATTTATTTTTTCTCAAATAAAAACTTTATATCATAATGTATCAAATACATTATATTCATTATATCTCATATAATTAATTTTATATTAATTANTTTATTTTTTCTCAAATAAAAACTTTATATCATAATGTATCAAATACATTATATTCATTATATCTCATATAATTAATTTTATATTAATTATATCTCATATAAATAATTTTATATTAATTATATCTCATATAATTAATTCCCTCTATTCATTTGAACAATTCAAATTTATCGAAAATTAATTTGATTCTCATTAATCCCAATTGAGCTAATGAAAGGACCTTATGGACCTATAGATTGAAGCTCCAATGGTACTTGATTAATTAATTAAACTTTTAAATTAACCAATTTTCATTAATTTTCGGTCACTCCACTAAAGACCGATAACTGCACTCTTCGCACTACATATATATTTTGTATCCATTGGATATAACCAATCAATGGCACGTTAACCCTTCACAAATTGTGCGTAAGTACAGTTAGGCCAAAATTACCGTTTTGCCCCCTATAGTTACATCTAACTCCTTAGTACCATTGATTCCTCTAATGAACAGTAAGTTATAGTCCAACTATAACCGAATCCCTTTCAGGCTAGGAGAGGTTGTGGCGCCACATTGTTCAAACCCCGAAATCAACCCTTAAAGGAGCAATTTCTCTACTTGCCTTACCCTAACACTAGGGAATGAGTGAATTCCTTCTTGTATAGCTGTGTTCCCAGCTCCTCAATCAGACAAATTCCCAAAATGGTAGGCATATTGAGTTGGAAAAAATGGTCACTCTCACCCATGCAAATCAAATGATCTCTTTCATAGGCAGGAGTTCATACTCAGGATTTAGGTCAAGTCACCCATGGTCATCCTGGTGAAATGTAAAGTCTCTTCTAACAACACTATTATATAGCAAACTATTCAGTTCGCCGTCCGGTCTTATACAAACTCTTTGTATAGAATACCTCCACTCACATGTCCCCACATGAATGATTAGGATCAGATCATTTGTAGCATTTTATAATAATTGTAACAACTACAAAGCGAGTTGTATTCGTAGTGTCTCCAGGATAAGGTGCCCAGCCTTATTCATATACTACAGACCTTTCAAATCATCACTTAAACATGATCCATCTTTATGTCTCCACATACATGTTTAAGTTACAGCAGATAACCTTAGATCTTAGTTTATTGGCTTTTAGGTTAATGCAAATAAATTTCGAATAAAATACTTCTTATTTTATTAGATAAATAAATTGTTTGTACAAATATAATTACAAACTACAAGACCACGAGATTTAGGGCATCAACCCCAACAAAGAGCTTTTTGGTCTTTCTTTCTTGTATTTTGTAAAGCCTATCGTTGAGCTTGATTTAGAGCCGCATCACTTTCTGGTTTTTCATAACCATTACTAACAATGTCCCATACATCTTGTGAATCAAGTAGAGTTTTCATACGAATACACCGATGCTACAATTTTCTTTTGTAAGTTGAGGTACTTGAAAGGGAACCAAATTGTTATTTGCATTTGCAAAACTAGTTCTTGTATTTCAAACTCCAAACTCGAGCTCTGATACCACTTTGATGAAAATTTGTGAGACTCACAAATAAATAATCAACAAAAGATTATTTGAGAGAAAACAATAACACTTTGTTTGAAAAACTCTTCAAACTTAGTTTACACCTTGTATTCAATTCTCTTTGTGTATTCTTAATTCTTTATACACTTGATTGCATCAACAATGTAAATGTCAATTCTATTTATAGGATTGTCATGGGCAAATTTAAATACATAACTCACACCCTAATTAAACATACATGAAACAATTAAAGTCTTATACTTAATTCATGTGAAACTCTACTAAATTAACTCTTACATTAACATAATTAACTCTCATCCTTTAATTTTGCCAACTCTCATAAATTAATTCATCTATAACTTATCTAATTAAAACATGTTTAATTTTCCAACATTGTATTCTTTTATGGGTTAATTAAGAATTTTGTGAAGTTTTGAGAACTTGACTGCATCATGAAAACTTTTTGCTCTATGCTAACTAATGAATTGTACTGAAAGTCAATTTTCCTCAAAACCTTGCACAAAATTATGCATTTTCTATTTTTTGTGTTGTTCATGTAAAATTCTAAACTGCAATGTAACTAATGCTCTAAAATTTCCTTCCTCAGTAAATTTTGAAGCATTACTTTTAAGTTATAACTAAAATGTAAGTGAATGTGAAGCAAAATTTCCCTAGGATGAGGACCTTCTTCAGATATTAATAGACATTATTTAATGAAAAATCAAGGTTAAATGGGTAAATTTTAAAACCTAGAGACAAAAATTAAAACAAAACTCAAATCTCAAATGTTAACATTTTGAAATCTAGAATTAAATTGAAACCAAAATCAAAATTTAAATATCAAATTTATAACATTTTGGAATCTAGAGACCAAATAAAATCTGAACCGAAAACCTAGGGAAATATTTCTCCCTTTATATTATCAGTTATCCATAATCATTTTCTTGGTGTCTTAGATCCTGATACTTGTTGGTTTTGTCCTTGAAAATTTACAGAATTGTTAAGGGATTTTCTCACAAGAATTAATATTGCCATTTTTATAATTGATTTCAGTAGGTTGGTTGAAATGCTGGTTCTTTTTTCGTGAATCATTTGCATTTATTTCTAACATCCTTGTTTTCAGATTATGGCTCTGTTGGAGAATTTATAAATGCCAATGACAACAGCTTCTGTGACATTGAGGCTTTTTGGAATTCGACACTTACCCTCTTTCCGTGATGGATCTAGGATTTTAGGTAAGGAAAGGCACAAGTTAATATAAATATAATTTTGGACGTATAGATATAATATTGAAATCATATAATATTGTCAAAACGAGCAAAACTAACGACATATGAATAATGACACATCTCCAATTTCGTGTTAGGGGACACGACTTTATATAAAATTAAAATTTTAGCTCATTCACGTCTCAATTTGTGTATATAGTTCCTAAACTTATAAAAATATATATAGTAAACCACGACATCTCTATTGTGTTTCTAATATGTGATACCAAACATTTTTTTTTTTCTAAAAAGAATAATATAACTATTCGCTATTTCAAAATTGAAAATCTAAAGGTCAATTAGAAAAAAAAACAATAATTTTGTCTATTACAATAGTTAATTTTTAAGCATTTTTTATATTTTATTAGATTTTTAGATGCGAAATTGAAAGTTTATATATCTGTTAGACATTTTCAAGAGGCTTATTAAAGTTAAAACTGAAAGTTTAGATATTTATTAGTCATAATATTAAAAACTAAAAAGATTGAGAAGAATTTTGAAATTTGCTTGTGAATGCTATGTACTTATATCTTGACGATGAAAGGAGGATTTATCTTATAACTTTAATTTTGAAATTAATTAAAATAAATATATACCTAAGTAATGTGAATCTAAAAATTATGCAAAAATGATGAGCAATAATAGAAGGTTGTTATGATTTGAGAGTAAAAATAAAGGCGGAAAAGAATATTGAGTAAAAGAAATTACTAGTCGTTTTTTTCTTCTTTAAAACTTTTGATAAGGAGCCCACCAGAAACTTTAAGCTAAAGATTTTTTCTTTTGAAAATTCTTAAATTTCTTTTTTTATTATTATCTTACATTCCTAACGCAACACAGAATTTGAAGAATTCGATTTTAAAATAAATTCAATTTTAAAAGTGTATCAGAGAAGATTCAAATCCATGGCCAATACGATGAGAGTGTGCCACACACCGCCATGCTACCTTAATGTTTAGGTAAATGTGATCAGTATGTATATACACACAAAGTACTTAAAAATTTAGGGTAAAATGCACTTTTCGTATTTGAAATTTGGGATTAATGTATATTTGGTCCTTGAAGTTTCAAAAGTGACACTTTAATCCTTCAGGTTTTCAAAATGATTTTAAATGATCTCTTGTTTAACTTTAACCTAACGGAATGGTAATTAGATTAGATCATTATTTCCTGACTTGGATAGATTGGCATGTTATTTTGTTTGATGATGTGGCAAATAAACTTAAAAATTAAACAAGTAAAATATAATATATATTGAAAATAGTGAAAAATCTTTTGGAAAGTTTTACAAAATGACCCATCTCTGAAAAACTTTTCTATGAATAACCTCTTCCTAACAACTTACTTATGACTGACCTTTTTGCCCATGTAAAATATCAATTTTACCCCCAATTTTTTTTATAAAAAGAACTCTCCAAACCACACTGTGAAGGATCATTCACTCCACTTTTTCACTTACATCTCCCACTGTGCAATTTTGCCTCTCATTTTCTCTCTCGTACCTGACTTGTCGTTTCCCATCTTCATCCGAGCGTTTGGTCACCTTCTCGCCGATTGTTTGTACACATTTTCCACCGTCGCCGATCTCTAAAAGGTATCTGACTCTTCTCCTTGAATGCATGTTGATCTTCGTTTAGGATTCTAATCGGTCATTTAGGGTTTGCTAAGGGTTCGCGCCTACCTTTTGTTAAATGATCTCTCAACTTTTGTTAAATGGTCGTGTATTTGTTCTTAAGAGATCCTTGAGATAATCCTAGGTGAGAGTTTAGTATTCTTAAACGATCAGTTAGAAAAATGTAAGCAATCGTTTAGACAAAATGTGTGATCGTTTAGTTTTGTTTATGCGATCACTTAGTTCTTTGTAATGTGATTGTTTAGTTGTTTGTTACGCGATCGTTTAGATATTTGTAATGCGATCGTTTAGTTGTTTGTTACGCGATTGTTTAGGTATTTGTACCATGTAGTTATTTGTTACATGATCATTTAGTTGTTTGTTATCCCATCATTTTGTTTTCTATTACGCGATCGCTTAATTATGTGATATGCGATAGTTTAGTTTTTATTATGCAATCATTTAGTTGTTTTAGGCGATCGTTTATTTATTGTGATAATGTATACATTTATTACAGGTTGCTAAGATGGCCATCCTTGCTGAGAAATATTTTCTTGCTATAGTTTCTTGCCAAGTCCACAAAACTGCGTTGATTATTAAGAATAAGTTGACAGATGAGCAAATGAAAATGTTTAGGACAACGGCCTTTGGTCCACTATTGGACGTAGATCTTGTATTTGAGAAACTTTTTCACCATTTTTTGTTGAGGAAAATAACATATGTGAACTCAGACGTTATATCATTCAACATACTGGGAAAAAAGGTAACATTCTCCCAAGACGATTTTAATCTGATAACTGGGTTATGGCCAACCAAGGAAATAGTAGAAAGAGAAACAAGCAGTGAAAGACTGCAACAATTCATTCTTGAACCGAATGACCCAAATGATAAGGATAGTTCTTGCAAGGATGTGGAGAATGCGTTCGAGAAGTTCACTTTTACAAACAATTAAGATGTCGTCAAGGTTGCATTAGCATTATTCATCGAAACGGTGATGATTGGAAAAGACAAGAAAACCCAATTCGATATGAAGATTTTTGGGATTGTCGATGACCTTGAAGTTTTAAGACATTAGGACTGGTCGTCTGTCTTTTTCAAACGTATATTGAATAGCATGAAGACTATCGTGCGTGGGAAGAAGGAAGCACATGAGAGAAAGAAAGCAGAAAATGCTCATCATGCCTCATATTATTGTATAAAGGGATTTACACTTGCATTCTAGGTATGTACTTTTATTTCCATTTTACATTATTCTGTGTGTTAATACTGTATGTGTAACAAAGCTCCCATATTATAGGTTTGGGCTTACGAAATTTTATCCATGTCAAATAAGTTCATATAGCCACCAAAGTCAGCAAGGCTTCAATTCCTAGAATTCTTAAACGGATTTGTTCTCGTGCTCCATCTTATAAATCGTTGAGTAAGATTGTGTTTCAGTTCAAAAAAGTAAGTAACCGATCGCTTAGTAATCGTTGGCATCTATCATAGTTTTGTGAATTCTGACTTACTCGTTCGCTTATGTACAGACTATTGTTTTGACGAGACTTATATCGAGCATAGAGGAGATAAGGTACAAGGAGGATCGGTTGGAAGGACTCGATGTGATCCATGATGTTGAAGGAAGAAGGATTTAGGAGATTGAGGGGTATGATCACTCTCTCGATACCCATGAGTCCTTTGGGGGGGCATGATGGGTTCGACCCGCATGTCAGGGAGCAAAAACACCCTCCATTCGATGAACCCCATGTTGGTGAGCAATATTAGCATGTAACTAAGCATCGTGCCATAGAGCTCAAATCACGTAGCCAGGTTTAAACTAACCAGGAGAGGTGTAAGAGGGGACATGATGAATCATCAAATACGCAAGTTCTCAAAACATCATCATTCCAAATCCTACAGAGTTCTTAGGGAGGAAATTAAAGAAATTCGCACAGATTTGACGAACTTGATTATCGTGGTTCGTCAGATGGGTGATATCTTTACTGTTCAGCATCATCTGATGGGCCAATAGCTGAACGAAATAAAGTTGTTAGTCCATCGTCTATATGGGGTATCCTGAACGATATTCTGGAAAATCCTAAGCGATCGTTTGGAAAATCCTAAACGATTGTTTGGATATTTATAAACGAAAAATCTTAAACGATCGCTTATATAATCATGTTGATCACTTCTTTACTTGTATATTTTGTGTGATTTGTTCAGGACAACAATGAAGGGACTCATGACGATAATAATATTGACGGTAATGATGATGATGGTAATCATGAAAGGACTCGCGATGATGGTAATAATAATTTTTAAGCATTTTTTATATTTTATTAGATTTTTAGATACTAAATTGAAAGTTTATATATTTATTAGACATTTTTAGGACGCTTATTAAAGTTAAAATTGAAATTTTAGATATTTGTTAGTCATAATATTAAAAACTAAAAAAATTGGAAAGAAATTGAAATTTACTTGTAAATATTATGATATCTATCCATGAAGAAAAATTCATCTTATAACTTTAACTTTGAAATTAATTAAAATAAATATATACTAAGTAATGTGAATCTGAAAATTATGTAAAAAAGATTAACAATACCTTTTCAATAGCGTTATGATTTGAGAGTAAAAATATAGGTTGAAAAAAGTATTGAGTAAAAGAAATTACTAGTTTTTTCTTCTTTTAAATTTTTGTTAAGGTGCTCGCTAAAAAAATTTAAGTTAGACGCTTTTTTTAAAAAAAAAAAAGAAAAAAACTTAACTTTCTTTTTTATTATTATCCTAAATACCTTAAAAAAAATGAACTACACGACAATAATGCACCATACAATTTCAAGAATTCGATTTTAAAAGTGTATCATAGAAGATCCAAACCCATGATCAATATAATGAGAGTGTGCCTCTCACGACTACACTACCTTAATATTGTTTTTGTTTATACATATCTTTATAAAGTACTTAAAATTTAAGACAAAATGTACTTTTGATCTCTAAGATTTGGGATTGATGTTTATTTAGTTCTTGAGGTTTGAAAAGTGACATTTTAAACCCTCGAGTTTTTAAGATGATTTTAAATGGTCTCCTCATTTAACTTTAACCTAACGAAATGGTGATTAGATCGTTATTTTTTGACTTAAACAGATTGACATGTCGTTTTGTTTGAATATGTGGCAAATAAACATAAAAATAAAAATCAAACAAGCAAGTACAATATAATATATTAAATATATTGAAAAATAATTTCTTTCCCATTGTTCATTCCTTCTGCCCACCTCTCTGCACCTTCGAGTTCATGGCAACACCACTCCTCTTTGTCAATCGTCCGTTGTTGACTTGCCTTTTAAAGTGGATGTGAACAGTGGAATTTTTTATTTCCTCGACCATAGACCTTTTGAATCTAATAGCCCCATAATTATTGATTCTCGCCACCAGTGCTAAAATGTTTTGTGGGCGGCTTCGACTGCTTCCATTGCAATGGAATAATTTGTATTCAATTAATTTGTCAAAGAAACAAAGCCTGGGTTTCAAATTAATGCTTTTCAACCTTTTATGTCCCAAGAATGTGAAAGTCAGAGGCCAAAGTGTCACTTGTAAACCTCTAAGAATCAAATAGACATCAATCTCAAAACTCAGAGATCGAAAGTGCATTTTGTCCTAAATTTTAAGTACTTTATAAAGATATGTATATACAAAAACTGGTAAGTCAAGAGAGGACATATGCCCCCCTGACCCTACGTGGATTCGTCGGTGCTCTCTCTTATATTCTGTAGCATAAAGCTGAGTCTCAAGATTGGGGTCAAGGGAAGGGACATGAAAGTGAGTCTTTCAAATTCATGATATCAAATAGACTGATTTTGTCATCCTTCATTCTTAACATCATTGAGACATAGAGGTAAAACGTATTGTCCCCCTTGAGGTAGGATGGACCCAGGACACAACTTGAATACAATGAAACATAATGGTTGTACAAATTTGCATGTTGTGGTCATATGCCCAAACGAGTTTGAAACTTGTTTGAGAATGTTCAAAACGTTGTTGTTTGTTGGAGCTATTCGTAAAAGTCACTTGAGAAAAGTACATAAAAAGGTAGAGCCGAAATGGTTAACTGGTTCTATCATCCATGACACGACTTATTATTCTCCTAATGCTAAGTTCATTGTTAGTACTAGTAAAAATTCACTCTCAAGTTTATTCAATATAGTTTTGATTTGACATCATTCTTTTATTTCTTTAGCCGTGTCAAATTATGCCGCTGTGAAGAACAATCAAGATTGTAGAACTGCTGTAATTTCAAATGAGTATGTCAAAGAAGCAATAGCTTGAGGGCGGTTCATGGACAGCTAGATTGCAAACGAGTACATGGGAGTATCAAAGGTGGAAAATAACAGAAAAGATGCAATGGCTTGAGGGCTGCATCTGGCAAGAGAAGTACTGGCACCAACTGAAAAATATTAAGGCAGGTGCTTATGTGGAAAGGCAGCCAAGGGGATGAACGGGAGAATTTAGGCGCATTCGTCGGAGTGCTAGAAGCAGGCAAATATCAGCAAGGAAGATTAAGTTCAGCTCCAAGGGAAGTCATCCTGAAGAAACCATCAATGAGGCATCAAAATTATCTCAGGACAACAATCAAGAATGGGTGATGACCAGAACATTAGAATGCTACAACAAAGTGATGAAAGTCCAGGCAGTTCTGATGGGTTGCTTTCCATTGATGACAATGGTGGAGTTGAATATGATGATATGCTGGTAGATGACCGTACTCGATCCCGACAACTATCTACCGGCTAGCCAAAGTTACGAAATGGATGAAAACTTAGAAGATGAACTCTCTCATGATGGAGAGGGGTATTAGTAATACCATGGATGAAGAAGACAGAGTATAACCTTCCTGATAATGGAGAGAGGGGCAATGTTGAACAATATATGAATAGGGGGGTACAATGAAGAAAATAACAGGAGATTAGAGGGATAATATGGTACCAGAAGAGATACAATCTGCCTCCTCAGATTACAGCTACTAAAACATGATTAGAAAATCTAAATATTTAAGGCTATGTGTTCTGCCTCATCTTAATAGGAAGTTGATAGACACCTGGGAACTAATGTAATGTCATTGTAACATATCATCCTGCACATCTTTGATTAATGAGGATATGTACGTTTCCTAACAAGAGAAAAGACTTGTTCATTGATTACACTCGGTCAACTTCTACTGAATAGCTTCATTATCCACCACAATGAATGTACTCCGCACTTTTTTCAAAAATATGAAATAACTAAAATTAGTTCTACAGAATTTCAGAATTCTCATAGCCTGAGCTCTCCAGCGATTGAATGTTGATACAAATGATGGCAAGCATTCACCTAATTTAGGTAAAAAAAAAAAAATCACTGCATGGCTAAAGAATTGATTTGTTGTTGCCCTAAGGAAATATATTTACGAACATAAAGTTAATGAATTCCTTAAATACAAAAACAAGATGGCCCCATTTTAGCAAAATTTTCAAACACTGTATTCGCAAATGAGTGGTTCCTGGGTTGATTACAGAAAACCAAGCCAACAAATCAAAATATTACTGACCCAAGAGTTTCTTGATCCCAGCCTTCTGCTCTGTAGTCAGCCTTGATGGGAACTTGATGTTAAATTTGATTCTCAAGTTCCCCTTCTTTGTTGGATCTTTCTGCATAGGCATTCCTTCTCTTGGGACGACCTCCTCGTAGCTTGGATTTACGACATTATTGATTGGGATCGTTAGACTTCTCCCATCCAAGGTGGTGAGATGGACAGTGTAACCAGTCAATGCCTCGGCTAGCGATATCTTCTGTGTGATAATTAGGTCGTTTCCATCACGTGTGAACACGCTGTGTGGTTTCTCGTCGATGATGAAAACAAGATCTGCAGGTATTACATTAGGCTGCTCATTCCCTTTCTCAGGAAATGTGATCTTTGTTCCTTTCTTCCAACCTGGTTTAATATCAATCGTTAAGATCTCTTCCACTGGTACAATCTTCCTGGATATACAAAACGAACAGAACAGAGAAAGAAAACAGTGAGATGGATAAGTGTATCATAGAGAGAATATGAGGGGAAAACATGCAACTTCAAATGAACATTGAATCCACAAAAGGAACTAAATTTGGAAGCTATCCCACATACTTCAATCTTCCTATATATACAAGACGAACGGGAGATAGAGAGAGGAGGGGGATGGATGAGTGTATTATAGGGAGAATAAGAGGGGCAAATATGCAGCTTCAAATGAACATTGAATCCACAGAAGGAACTGAATTTGGATGCTATCCCAAATATTACATGACACCGACATGTAAATGTTGCATCCACTGAACAAAAGTTCTTTTTCCTACATAGCAAGAAACAAAGAATTTACCCTGTTTGCAAACGTAACAGACAACTAGCCAAACTTATCCACAAGACCAAATATTCAAGAGTGAATAACAACAATACTGAGTAAACGGTAGAATTCTTGAAGCTGAAGACCACAAATTACTTATCCACGGACACAAATACTATCAAACAACATTTCCATTTAGGAAATGGAAAAGAACAGTCATTTTTTATGATTAAAGGACAATACTTTCAAACTTTTCAAAAGTTGAAGTCAAGTTAATAGAAGGTATTGATCAAGCAGGTGCATGCAATCAAATCTGTAGAAGTAAAGCAAAGAAAGATGATTACCCGGTCGTGTCTGAAACTTCTCTAGATATTTTCATTTTCTTGGTTGTTCCTTTGTACAAATCTTCAAGGCTACAAGGCAATCTATTCTCAATTGGAGGAGCTTTACGAGAAGCAGCTTGGTGGTTCATGGATCCTCCCCCACTTTCCCTAAAAGATGTAAATATATCATCACCAAAAATGCTACTTGAAAACCTTGGTCCCCCTCCCATTCCTCCAAATGGGTTCGAAGACCCAAAAAATTCCGCATAAATATCTTCAGCATTTCGTGGATTGAATCTAAATGTTGATGACCGGTCGCCGGTGGAAAAGAATGAAGCTCCACCAGGACCACCAGCGTCAGGCGGCGGCACCTGACCCTTTAAACCCTCTTCACCGTATTGGTCATATATCTCTTTCTTCTGGGGGTCGCTAAGAACCTAAATGCAACATCCAAACAGAACCAAATCTAACATGAGGTAATCGAGAAATCCAGTAAATTAAACAAGAACAGGGAAGAGGAAGGAATTTCATTAGTATTGAGATTCAATATAAGACATAACAGAGAAACCCCATGTCAATTTCAACGCCGTTAAGTCTGAGAATCTGATAGATCGATCTGAACAAGGTCAGGCGATTACCATTCAGATAAGAGAGGGAGAAAGGGATGAAAGACGAACCTCATAAGCTTCAGAGATCTGCTTGAATTTGGCTTCGGCTTCTTTCTTGTTATTTGGGTTCTTGTCGGGATGCCATTTCATGGCGAGCTTCCTGTAAGCCTTCTTCAAATCATCATCTTTGGCATTGCGATCAACTTGTAAAACCTTGTAATAGTCAATTCCCATTGCCCCTTTCACTATCCTTCTTCTTTCTCCTCTTCCTCCTTTCTGGCGATGATTTTCTGCGAGTTTTCAGGTGGGATTTTGGGCATAGAAGCTCTAATGGTTCGATTGAGCAAACTCTGTAGAAAGTTCCAGAAATTATCCTTCAGCGACCTTCCTTCAAACCCAAAAATTAGGGTTTTTTATTTCACACAACCAAAAAAACAAAAAACAAAAGTAAAAATCTTTTTTTAAACGTATAGGAGACATTTAGGGTAAGAAGTTGATTATTATACTCGTTATTATAGTTGGATTTTAATAGTTTGCATTTAGGATGTAGATCATTTTAGTTTGAGTTATAATAGTATGTGTTTAAGATGTAAACTATTTTAGTTTTAGAAAGAAATAGTAAACACTGTTAGCAAAGAATAAAAAATAATGATGAATGTAAAATAATAAAAACGGTAGGACATAATAAATATTAGCAAATTGGGTTTTGAAATAGTGTTTATTGTAGCTAATTAGGGGTTTTGAAATAGTATTTACATAGCAAGAGATGATTATTATAATGTTATGATAATTTTTATCCCAAACGCTCCCATAATGAGAAAAAGTAACAATTGCTCTTGCAATTGGGAAAGTATTTTTAGTACTACCATGGTGAATGGTGAATCGACTCTCCGACCTTAAAATAACATTTGCTAAGCTAAATTCATTTTAGTTTTTTCATTATAATTTTTTCCTTTTTTTATAATATATGGGTAAAAGATTCGAACCTCTGACATTAGTTCAATAAAAGAAATTTTATGTCAATTCAACTATGAAATTGAAACTTTGAGTGAAAATTGACTCTTACTAACAAATTTACTCTAAACTATCAGTTATTTTTTTAATTAAATAATGATATAATCGAAATAAGATCATAGCTGATGTAGGGCTTGTTTGGTTTGATTTATGAAAAAAGTACTTAAAAAAAAAAAAACTCTTTTTTTTAAGCACTTTTGATAAAAATTGACTAAAATAGACTTAAAAAGTTGTTTTGAGTAATTGTCAAACACTCTAATTTCTTTCAAAATGACTTATTTTTTAAATTAAACACTTGAAAATGTAATCCAAACACACTCGTAATGTGATATGCGTTACTTTCCTTTCTAGAAGCCAGAGATTCAAATCCTCCAATTTCTACTAAATTATAGAAGAAAATTATATACATACTACCAAAAGAAAAATTACTGATTATGATGAAAGCAATGCAATTCAAATTTGAAATGCAATTCAAATTTCAAATTTGAATATTACCTAATGGGCATTGTGGAAAATTTCACACACATATAAGTGGGTTGTTTTTGTTTAAAAAGACAAACCTTCAACCTCTAAGGAGAAAAGTCATACCAATTATCATTGAGTTAAGGTCATTTTGATACTTCAAAATAATAATTGTATCAACTAAATCTTAAATGTTCATTAATGAATCAATTTAGATTCCCAAGTCCACGTAAATTTCATTTTAAAATCAATTTTTTCACGAGTGTATATAATCAATTCTTTCAGAAGTGTATATAATCTCTCTAAATGCAAGTATTGACATAAAATAGGGGAGATTGTTAGAATCAAATAGATACTAATGGTTCTTTTTTTATGAAAATATTTTTGTATTTATGTATTTCTCTGTATATTTATGGATAAATACAAAGGTATGTTATATATACAAGTATACCTAAAAATAGATACACAAATCTTAACCAAACAACAAATCTTAACAATACTAACAAATGAAATACATAATTATCAACATCCCCTCAAACTCAGGGCGGTAGAGTAGAGACCAACTTGAGTTTGCAAAGTAAATGACTAAAGCGTATAGGGGAGAGCACTTTGGTGAAGATGTACTAGTTGCTCAGTCATAGATCTGGCTCGAAGGCGCAAAGTGAAACTTTGGAGATGGTAACGGACAAAATGGTAGTCAGTCTCAATGTGCTTTGTTCGTTCATGAAAAAACATCATTATGAGCAATCTGAATAGCACTATGATTGTCATAATGAAGAATAATGGCAGAGTTTTGGGAGTCTTCATATCAGCCGAGAGCCAACGAAGCCATAAGACCTCTAATGTAGCATCAACAAACGCATGATATCCCGACTCTATGCTGGAAAGAGAAACAACAATTTGCTTCTTACTTCGTTAGGAGATGAGAGAATCACCTAAATAAAAGCAGTAACCTGTGGTGGATCGTCTATCCGTAAGATCGTCTGCCCAATCAGCATCAGAATACCCAGAGAGAACTAAGTAGGATTGAGAGGAGAGTTGAATACCATGCCCTAGTGTGTCTGTAACATAACGCAAAATACGAAGCACAACGGTGAAATGAATAGTGTGATGAGCTACCATAGACAATGTATGGATGTGTCACTGTTAAGTAGATAAGGCTGCCAATAAGTAATCTATACAAGGTTGGACACTTAAGAGGAACGTCATCAAAAGAAGTCAGACAAACATTTGAGTCCAACGGTGTTAGTGCGGTGGCAAAACCAATGATACCAAAATGGACCAAAAGATCATACGCATATTTTGCTTGAGATAAGTAGTATCTATCACGACATGATGAGACTTGAAGACTAAGAAAATAGTTTAGTGGTTCTAGATCTTTCATCTCAAAGTGGTCACCCAGATAGCGTTGTAGATCAGATATAGCCTGAGGATCATCACCTGTAATAATCATGTCATTCATATATAAAATAAGGAGAATAATGCCATGGGGAGTCTTACGAGTAAAGAGAGTTGGGTCATGAGAGCTGGAGGTAAACCCAAGTTGAGTGATAGTGGAACTGAAGGTTGCAAACCAGGCGTGGGGAGTTTGTTTCAGCCCATACAACACACAATGAAAAAGATAGGTTGTATGGGGAAAGGTACTAAGTGTTCGCTTCATATAGACTTCCTCAGATAGAATGTTATTGAGGAAAGCATTCTTGACATCCATTTGAAGAAGAGGCCACTGTTTAATAGTTGCGACGGCCAACAGACCCCGAACAGATGTCATTCGGGCAACTGGAGCAAAGGTTTCCTCATAATCAATACCATACTCCTGAGAATACTCTTTGGCTAGCAGAAAAGCCTTATAATGTTTAACGGACCCATTAGAGCAGATCTTGATTTTATAGATCCACTTACATCTAATAAGCTTCTTGCCAGGCGGTAACTCAACATAATCCTAAGTATGATTTTTCTCTAAAGCATGAAGTTTTTCATCTATTGCTCGCTGCCAAAAAGGGTTAGTATAGGCCTCATGATAAGATGAATGTTCAACTAAAGACATGACAGTGGAAAAATAGTGATGTTTTTTGAGATGGTGAGGAGTTTCTCTTACTAGGGTGGATCGACAAACAGGTGCAGGTTTGGATTTCGCATCGAGAGCAGATGGTAGATCCGGGTGCACAGCAATAGGAAAAGATTGATTGAGCTCAGAGACAAGTAGGGTGGAAGACTCAGGGTCAGGCAAAGGATCATAGGACAAAAATAGATCAGTGAAAAATGGGTGAAGGCTAGTTAGAGAAGTCTGAAAAGAAGAAAGACTAGAGAGCATACGATATTCCCAAAATATGACATGACGAGAGATCGTAACTGTTTCGAAATAGGATCCCAACATCGGAACCCTTTATTTTTAGTTTCATAACCAAAAAAGTAACATAGACGAGCCCAAGGTTCAAGTTTGGTATATTCATGGGGATGTAGTAGAACAAGCACGCACACCCAAAGACTTTAATATGAGAGTAAGAGGGAGAAGTACCACACACCCATTCAAAAGGAGAAAATTTTTGGATAACCATTGAAGGAAGGCAATTGATGACATAAACAGACATAATAGCAACTTCACCCTAAAACTTATCGGGGCAAGACAGAGAGAAGCTGAGCGCGAATAGAATCTAGGATATGACGATGTTTTTGCTCAGCTTGACCATTTTGTTGATAAAGAACCTTGGACAAGAGTGTCATGTTGTACAAGGAAAGAAAGTAGATGAAAGTCCTTATACTTCATTGCATTATCTGCGGGAAAGAATTTTGATGGTTTGAGAAAACTAAGTATGGACCATTTTGATATAGATTTGGGGTAAGGAAGAACGATTCTTAAGAAAATATATCCAGGTAAAAAGATAGTAGTCATCAATAAATAACACAAAATATCGATAACCATTTACAATATGAGTAGGAGCAAGATCCCAAACATCATAATGAACCAGACCAAATAAGGTATCACGTCATAAAGTAGAAGTAGAAAAAGATAAAGCAGTTTGCTTCGCAAGTTTGCAATGTAAATAGTCAAATGAACTGAATTGAGAAACATTATTCAAACTACCAATAAAAATTAAATTACGGAGTTTGGCAGATGATGCATGACCTAAAGGATTGTGAAATCCGTGTGGAAGCGTAATCGGTTCCCAAATTCAATTTTTTACAAAATAAAAAAATTACAGAGAAGAAAATATACATTATAATGATTAATTTACAACATACTTTAGGAAAAACAGAGTAGGAGAGAGAAAAGGTTTAGACTACTAACCCTTTAAGTCACAAAAAAAAATTCACGAATCCTCTCCAATCAAACTCGTTGGTCTATCCTAGGATCACGAACACGCCAAACAGCAACCCTATTACTTGGACACCACAAAAAAGAAATCTTGGTATTCTCTTGAGGGGTTAAGAATCAACGAGAGCTTGTGGGCTCTGTAAAAAAAAAAACAAAAAAAAAAAAAAAAAGGAGAAGCAGACAACAGTAGTTGAGTTTTTTTTTTTTTTTTTTTTGAGAGAGATTTCTTGGAGAGACACTTAATCGTTTTCACAAACACTTTGTGTATTTTGGGAAGAAGATGATACTCTTTGCCTTCAACTCTCCACATCCCACATTATTGAGAGATATTAGGGGAGGGAAGTTATTTTCATAACTCCCACCCATTAATTCAAATTAAAATCAAATTCTAATTTAATAAATAATAATAATAATGATAAATATATACAATAACCAACTTATTATACATTTAACTATATATTATATTAAATATAATACATAACCTACAATTTATATTATATCAAATATAATATAAGCTATAGTTTGAAATTCTCTCAATAATTTATGGTATTTAATATAAACCAAATTCATATTAAATAATTATATAAATCTAATTTATGTACTTAATATTTGAATCATATTCAAATATTTATTTTCTCTCAAAATAAACTTTATATTATAATGTATCAAATACATTATATTAAATATATCATATATAATTAATTTTCTCAATTAAATTATTCCAGAAATAATTTGATTCTCAATAATCTCAATTGAGCTATTGAAGAGACCTTAAAGATTGAAGCTCCAATGGTACTTGGGTAATTAATTAAACGCTTTAATTAAATTACCCAACTTCCATTAAGTGTCGATCACTCCAATAAAGACCGGCTATACTTTTCGCAGTCAGATATATTTTTTTGTCCATTGGATATAACTAATTAATGGTGTGATGACCTTTCACAAATTGCTCATAAGTACAGCTTGACCAAAATTACCGTTTCGATCTTGTAGTTACATCTAACTCCTTAAGTATCACCAATCCCTCTAATGAACAATGAGTCATAGTCTAACTATGATCAAACCTCTCTCGGGCCAAGAGATGGTGTGGCACTACATTGTTCAAGCCCCAGAATCAGCCTTTAAGGGAGCAATTTCTTTACTTTCTCTAACTATAGAGAATGAGCGAATTCCCTCTTAAATAGTTGCATTCTCAACTCTCTAATCAGATAAATCCCCAAAATGGTAGACATATTGAGTCGACGAACTGATCACTCTCACCCATGCAAATCAAAGGACCGCTTTCATAAGCAGAAGTTCACAACTCACTCAAGATTCAGGTTAAGTCACCAAAGGTCATCCTGGTGAAATGTAAGTCTCTTCTATCAACAGTATTATATAGTGAGACTATTCATTTCGTGGTCTAGTCTTATACAAACTCTTTTATAGAACATCCCTACTCACACATCTCAACACGAATGAATGATCAAGATCAGATCATTTGTAGCACTTTAGAATAATTATAACAACTACAAAGCAGGTCGTATTTATAGTGTCACTAGAATAAAATACTCAACCTTGTTATCGCTTAAACATGATCCACACGTATGTCTCCACATACATGCTCAAGTTACAGAAGACAACCTTGGATCTTAGTTTATTGGTTTTGTGGGTTAATGCTACTAAATGTCAAATAAAATTCCTTAGATTTTATTAAATAAATAAACTGTTTGTACATTACAATTACAAACTATAGGACTCACTGAGATTTAGGGCATCAACCGCAACATGACCAAGACGAATATGCCACCTATTATAGTGTTAAAAGCCCTAGCACAGTGGAATTAATCAGAACCTTTTCTCAAAATTAATTTAGAAAATGAAATACCAATACATTGGAAACACAAAATATCATAGAGATTTAACAAAATTAAACCGCATGCATTTAAAATTAAATCCTACAGAGAAAGGGAAACAAAAACTCATTTTCGTTTGACGACTCAGACGAAATGGCCAATTCTTCTTTGGGATTGTAATCAAGAACACCACCAATGAGCTACCTTCCTATTCTCTGAGAATGTTTAGTATTAGTATGTGGGAACTAAAAATTATGGGAAGAAAATGAGAATTTTTTGGAGAGAAAATTTTGTTTACAGAATATTTCTGTAAAAGAGAATCAATCACTCTTTGTTCTTCAATTCTTTTTGCAAGTTTATAACCAATGGAAAAAGGAGAAACGTGGGAGTCATCCCATGTTTCTGATAATTCTCTACGTGGGAGTTAAATTTTTATTTAATTTAAAAATAAATTAATAATTAATTTAATTAACTAATAATTAATAATTAATTAAATCTAATTTAATTAATGATTTCATTTAAATCATATTTAAATGAAACATCTCTCACATAACCTATAGTTTGAATTCAATTAATTTTATTAATTCAAATTAAATTAAATTAATAATTAGTTATTTTAATTAATTAATTACCAAATTAAATATCAAATATTTAATTTAACCCACATTTGAATCATATTTAATTGTTTCTCTCATAACCTATAGTTTTAATGTGCATCCAATACGCATTAATTTTAACATATAGTTTTAATATGAATCCAAACCATATTAATTTAATATTTGAACTCCTTTAAATATTTAATTCTCCCATAAATTAATTTTGAATCATATCCAAAATTAAATTTATATTATAAATTTTAATTAAAATATAAACTTTATATTATAATGTATCATTATACATTATACTATTTCCCTAAGTGAATTTGAACATTTCAAACTCTATTCAAGACATAATTACCACAATTTTCTTTACGAGCTAGGAAGGAGACCTCATGAAACTCTAGATCAGAAGCTTCAATGATGTGAGATTAATTGGTTAAACTCATTAACCTTATCAATCAATATTCGTTAAGTGTGGGTATACTCCACTAAAGCCCCACAACTGCAATCTTCTCACTGCAGATATATTTCCGTGTCCATAGATACAGACCAATAATAACAAGTTAGTCCTTTACGAGTGTTCGTAACACCAGTTGGGTCAAAATTACCATTTTACCCTTGGGTTACTTCTTTATCCTTAAGTACCAGTGCTCTTCTAGTGAACAACTTGTTTATGGTCAAACCCATAAACAGAAATCCCTCTCGGGCTAGTGAGAGGGTAGGGCTCTTTGTTCAAGTCTCGCAGATACCACTTAAAGGAACACTTATCTACTTACTCTATTGTATATTGGGTTTTATGCCATAAAACTCATAGATGGTAAATGTAACATTTGATCGATCATATATAAAGTGTTATCAATATATATTACAATGAATAATTATTGCTTATCTTATATTTATTTTTCCTAAATAACTGTAATCCAATAAACTAACATCTTAGACTTTTGTATGAGTCTTGAACTGTATGTGGAAATATAAGGGAATCATCTTCAAGATACAGCCTAAAGGGTCTATAGTATATGGATAAGGCTGGGTACCTTATCCTAGTGACACTATGGATACGACCCACTTTGTATTTGATACAAATGCAATGATCCAAGAATTCGTGTAGGGGACATGTGACTGGGGGTATTTTATGCAATGAGTTTGTATAAGACCGGACCACGAAAAAGTAACCACTAGATGTAACTCCATTGACTAGTCGAGTTTCTATTTCACTGGGATGATTTAAGCAACTTAGTCTTAATTCTGAGTGGGTTATGGACTCTTGTTCATGAGGAATTGTTCTTTAATTTGTATGGGTGAGAGTGACCAGTTTTCCAACTCAATAAGCCTACCATTTTAGAGACAAGACTGAGTAGGGAACTGAGAACATAATTTCACGAGATGGAATTCACTCCTTCCTTTAAGGTAAGTGGTTGAGTATTCCCTTAAGTTGTGTCTCCGAGACTTGAACATAGGGCCCTACCCTTTCACTGTGGCCCGAGAGGGGTTTCTGTTTGATGGTTGGACCACAAACATGATGTTCATCAGAGGAACACTGGTACTTAAGGATATGGAGGTAACATAGGGGTAAAATGCTAATTTGACCCAGCTAGTGTTAGAATACTCATGAATGACTAACTAGACAGAAATATTCCTGCACTGCAGTGAGAAGAGTGCAACTGTGGGTCTATAGTGGAGTGTACCCATATTTAATGAATATTGATTAACTTGGTTAATGAGTTTAGCCAATTAATCTCATTTCATTGGAGCTTATGATTTGTAAGACCATTAGGTCCCACTAGTGGTTCATAAAGGGTATTGAGGTAATTAAAGTAATTTGAAAAGATCAAATTTACTAAGGGAAAGAATATAATGTATGGTGATACATTGTAATATAAAGTTTATATTTTAATTAAACTTTATAATATACATTTATTTTGAATTTGATTCAAAATTAATTTAATAGGAAAATTAAATATTTGAAAGATTTCAAATATTAAATTTAATATGAATAGAATTCATATTAAAACTATAGGTAATGTGAGAGAAAAATAATTGAATGTGATGCAATTTATAAGGTTAAGTTAAATATCATATTTAATTTAATGATTAATTAATTGGAGAATTAATTAATTATTCAATCTAATTAAATTTAATTAACATTGATTTAATTAAATTAACTGAATTAAAACTATAGGTTATGAGAGAGTGATGTATTAGAATATGATTCTAATACATATTTAATTAAATATGAGATATTTAATTATTATTAATTAATTTGATTAATTAATAACTATTTGATTTATTTTAATAAAATAAAATTTGATTTAATTTATTTTTAAATTAAATAAATTTATTGTTATTTAGTTAAATAAATTAGTTATAACAAGCTCGCTAATGTGGGAGAGTGATGACGGGCAGAAATCACGTCATTATAGGCCTTTTATTTAGAATTATGAGGGTTGTTAAGTAGAATATGCGGCGATTATGTTAGGAATTCATCAGAAAACGAGTTTGCATTGATCGGCATAAGAATCTCGGCTAACCCACTATTATGTGTTATTATGTGTTCAATTATTTATTTTTGTAGCAACCGCAGAAAGCGATCGCATGCGCGGAAGCCAGGCTATCACAAAAACGACCGCATGCGGGGATCTCTCCATCGCAGAGGCGAACGCATACGTCGATGCATGGATGTTGCAGCCATCAACCGCATGCATCCATCGCATAGAAGTTGCGGCCGTCAAGCGAATGCAGTCATTGCAGAAAGATTGCGGCCACATAATGATAACCATAATAGAAGGGCGATCAATAGGTTGGTGGAATGCAAGCATGAACGCATACATTGAGATTATCAAAAGGTGCTGACATTTCACCTACCACGTTGTTAGCAATAGAGATTCAGAAAAGAACCATCACACCGCGAGTGTCAGATTCAAAGCAGGTCCATTAATGTTGTCAGCGCTAACGTTCTATAAATAGAAGCCGTGAGCCAGAATTTCGAAATCATCATTTGTTCGCTAAGGCTCCCACCTCCCTTAGGAGCAGATCCCTTGTAATCCAAACCAAAGCGTGAAAGAATAGCTTGAGAGTTCTTCATCCTTCAACTCATTCTGAGTGACGATTGAGCCTTCCGGGAGTTAGAGCTCGAGAGAGGGTCTACCTCGCCGCCTATTAATCGGCAACACTGGCAATTGAACAACTCTTGCTAGAAGCAAGACATTGCTTCCAACTGGGCCCTCAATTTCTCTTCTTTTCCGTTTGTATTTATTACATTTTGACTTAAAGGAATTAATACATTTTTTGATCAATGCATTTCTAATATTTCCTTTCGACTTCCATCTCCATCCTTCATTTACTTAATATCCTTTACTTTCATTCATCACTGAGTAGGACTGTTAAGTATCGCATACTTAATCTATGCGACATAGGAATATGAAGCATGTAGGTAAATTCACCGGGAGGTGTGCATTGCCGAGTGTGGTGAGAAAACTTATTGCTTTAGTGTGAAGCTTGTAGCAACATTTGTCTATAAGCGGACGCAATGCTTGTCTATGAGTAGAATCAACAGTAACCAATTGCCTTCGGGGGGTAAGTTAGTTGAAATCGTATTAAGCAATGTAAGCAAGTGTTTCACTAGAGATAGGAATAATCTTAACGTCACCATGTTTATGTGATTATTTGTCTTATGTATGTGACATTCACCCTTTAGAGCTACTTCTCCGAGAGAGAGTCTAAAGAAAGAACCTAAGACTCGAGAGAAGCTGGTTAGAATCCTAGGCTTTGGAGAGAGCTAGAATTAAGAAATCGCCATAAGCAAGAAGTGGAGACTTAAGGAATAAGCTCCGTTTGTTATTACACATCGTGTGCGTGCTTCTCGGGTGTGTATAGCGATGATCGCATAATTTGTGTTCGACTGGGTTACCCTTGCGGTCAAGCTTAGGGTTGCGATGAAGACATCTTCACCATTTTATTTATTTTTCCATGCATTTTACTACGCGTCAACAGTTGTCGTATCTCTACCTCTCATTCATACTTTCATCGCTTAATCTGTTAGTTAGGAGTAGAAGAAGTGCTTAGCCCATAACCCTCATCATTCTTTTATTTATTCGCCGCATACACTTTACTGCATACCATTTAGCTACAAGTCCCTGAGTTTGACCTCGGATCACTCGAGAAACTTGCGTTCTCATTATACTTGGCGAGAGTGCAAGAAAACTTGTGACAGGAACACATGGTCATTGCATTTGAGATCAACGCATACATTTCATTCCAACACATGACCATCGACGCATGAGAAAAAAACGCATAACTTAAGACATGCATCGCATAATTGCGTCCCAAATTTACGTCACCATGTTTTTGGCACCATTGCCAAGGACTTGGCAGATAATTGTTTGTTGAGTTTTGTGTTTTCACGGGTAACCTTTTTACCTTGGGAGTATTGTAGCTTGTACGACCAAGTTGCAAACAGTATTGAAGTGTAAACGATGCGCTGAAAGCCAGTATTGACCCCAAGATAAAAGGGCAATCAGTCGCATGAGTTGAAGGTAGTTCTAAGCACATGGTGGCCAACATGCACCCAACAATTGCCGGAAGTTCTAATGGTCAGGGCGAGCTTCTTGACCTAAGCAGTTGAGAGTAATCTCCTGCATGGAAGACTCCTTGCGGTGACAACACTCCAATTTCTCCAAGGACATCTTTTACTCTATCTTTACCTTGCTTTTCTAGTTTAGTTTATTTTTTGTTGTTATTTTGGATATGCGGCTGCTTCCTTGGATGTGGTACGTTTACTCCTTGTAGGTGCGACAATAATTCTCCTCGGTGCACAGTTACAACAGAAGAATCCTCTTCACCATTCAACGCATGGCTTCGATCGCATGAATTCTAAAGCATGGTCGCAAGTGTGTTCTACTTAAGGTTCTTTTCTTGTTATCTTTTGTGCATTGTCCTTTTGAAATTCTCCTTGTCCGATTGCTTTCCTTTGCGATGTATCTATGATGGTACGTATAATTCACTACATTCGATAACTAAGTATCGCAAGGCTCACCTTACTTTTAATAGCTTCTTCAAAATTTGGCAGTCTAAGTTTTATTATGTGCAAACTTCTGTTCAAACATTTGTTATCGCATTCCTGTTGAGTTTGTCTTTAGCTTTGCGGCGAGAGCGCTGCCAACTTTTAAGTTTGGGGGTGGCAGCAGTCCCAGAGAAATGCGTTCACTACATTGCGATGCAATTCAAAAAAAAAAGTTTTGGGAATAACAACTCCTCTGTCAACGCAATGGGGAAACCCATGTTGATAAAAGTTATGTTGTGAAAGGTACTTACCCAAAGTTGGATGTTCGCATGACACACGTGGGGGCAAACCAAAACGAAAGTAAGTCGTCAGGATCAACGAATAAGCGCAACTCTTCTGTTTGGCGCAAGCCAAGATAAGAGTTGACTTGAATATGGCACACAACCAAAGTTGGCTGTCCACATGACACATGTGGGGGTAAGCCAAAATGAAGAGCGTAACCAGGTTCAATGTCGCATTCTAATAAGAATCGCAAAGCTTTGAATTGTTTCAACGAACACATTCTTAAAAGCTAAATGCAAAATTGCAGGGAATGAGTAAACATTTTTTGAGCGAAGGCTTGCCGAATTTAAGCTTAGAAAAGATCTCTTTGGAGAAGTAGCCGAAGTGGAGGCGAGCATTGCTGCCATGGTTAGAGGTATGAGTAAATTATATTCTGAGAGGTTGGTCATTGCAAAAGAAAGCCAAAGGGTGAATATTAAATTTCTTGAGTATAACACATGCTTGAGGACAAGCATGATTCTAAGTTTGGAGGTGTGGTGACGGGCAGAAATCACGTCATTATAGGCCTTTTATTTAGAATTATGAGGGCTGTTAAGTAGAATATGCGGTGATTATGTTAGGAATTCATGAGAAAACGAGTTTGCATCGATCGACATTAAGAATCTTGACTAACCCACTATTATGAGTTATTATGCGTTCAATTGTTTATTTTTGTAGCAACCGCAGAAATCAATCGCATGGTGGAAGCCAGGCTATCGCAAAGATGACCACATGCGAGGATCTCTCCATCGCAGAGGCAAACGCATACGTCGACGCATGGATGTTGCGGCCATCAACCGCATGCGTCCATCACATAGAAGTTGAGGCCGTCAAGCGAATGCGGTCATCACAGAGAGATTGCGGCCACATAATGATAACCATAATAGAAAGGCAATCACAAGGTTAGTGGAATGCAAGTATGAACGCATACATTGGGATTATCAAAAGGTGATGCTGACATTTCACCTACCATGCAGTTAGCAGCAGAGAATCAGAAAAGGACCATCACGCTGCGAGTGTCAGATTCAGAGCAGGTTCATTAATGTTGTCGGCGATCAAGCTCTATAAATAGAAGCCGTTGAGCAGAATTTCAAATCATCCAAGGTTTTTCGCCTGAGGCTTCCTGCCTTAGGGCGGATCCTTGTGATCTAGACCAAAGAGTGAGAAGATAGCTTGAGAGTTCTTCATCCCCTTCAATCATTCTGAGTGACGACCGGAGCCTTCGCCGGAGTTAGAGCTCGAGAGAGTCTACTCCACCGCCCATTCATGGCACCACCAGCAGCCTTGACACACATCTGCTGGAAGAAAGACATTGCTTCCAATTGGCCCTCCATTTATCTTCTTTCTTTATATTGTATTACATTTTGGCTTAAGGAATTAATACAATTTGTGATCAATGCATTTCTATATTTCCTTCGATACCATCTCCATCTTCATTTTCTTAGTATCCTTTACTTTCATTGCATCACTGAGTAAGACTGTTAGAGTATCGCATACTTAATCATGCGACATAGGAATATAAAGCATGTAGTAAATCACCGGGAGGTGTGCGTTGCGTGAGTGTTGTGAGAAAACCTTATTTGCTTAGTGTGAAGTTGTAGCGACACTTGTTTATAAGCGGATGCAATGCTTGTCTATGAGTAGAATCAGCAGCAACCAACTACCCGGGAGGGTAAGTAGTTGATCTCATTAAGCAATGTAAGCAAGTGTTCACTAGAGATAGGAATAATCTTACGTCACCCATGTTTATGTGATTATCTTGTCTTATGTATGCGACCATCACCCCTTTAGAGCTACTCGAGAGAGAGTCTAAAGAAAGAACCTAAGACTCGAGAGAGCTAGGTTAGAATCTAGGCTTGAGAGAGCTAGATTAAGATCACATAAGCAAGAATAGAGACTTAGGAATAAGCTCTATTTGCTATTACACATCGCGTGCGTCTTCGTTAGGTGTGTATAGCATGATCGCATAAGTTTGCACCAGCTGAGGTTACCCTTGTGGTCAAGCTTAGGGTTACGATGAAGACATCCTCACCATTTTATTTATTTTTCCATCCATTTTACTACACGTCAACAGTTGTCTTGTCTCTACCTCCCATTCATACTTCCACCGCTTAATCTGTTAGTTAGGAGTAGGAGTAGTGCTTAGCCCATAACCCTCATCATTCTTTTATTTATTCGCTGCATACACTTTACTGCATACCATTTAGCTACAAGTCCCTGAGTTCGACATCAGATCACCCAAGAAACTTGCGTTCTCATTATACTTGGCGAAAGCGCAAGAAAACTTGTGATAGGAACGCATTGCATATAAGATCAACGCATACATTTCATTCCAAGCATGACCACCGACGCATGAGAACAAACGAATAACTTAAGACATGCATCGTATAATTAAATTTACGTCATCAAAGAGAGATCTTATCCCCAACTTCCTCCTCCCTCTCAGTTTTCTCTACATCAAAAAATTAGTTTTTTTTTCCTCTCTAGCTTTTGGTCTTCTATGATTTTTTTTTTTTTGTAAAAAATTCCCTCCAAGGATCCCACCTCCTTATACCTCACTAATCTATGAAGAATACCGATGAAACCATTTTGGTTGGGCTACTGATGAGACCATTTTGGTGGTGTTCACTTAATTTGTAGTAGAGGAATCAAGATCATAGATCCAAAAATTTTGTGAAGCCCTCTAGAGTTGTCAACGATTATAAGAGTTTCGAAATTTTATTTCCTCTATTAATTTGTTATTAAAATATGAAAATGGTCTGAACTTTTTTTCCACCGCACTTGGGATTTTAACCCAGTAATTATTGGGAAGGGGTGAAATTCATCTTGTATTATTATGTTCCTACCTTCCCATTCGATCTTGTCCCCAAAATGGTAGGCATATCGAGTCGATAAATTAGCCACTCTCACCCATACAAATCAAAGGATAATCCTTCTTAAATAGGATTTCATTATAGGATAATTATTAAGACTAAGGGTCCTAGATCATCCCATTGAAATAGAAACCTAACTAGTCAACGGAGTTACATCTCGTGATTACTATTTCACATTCTGATCTTATACAAATTTATTGCATAGGATACCCTCACTTGCATGTTGCCAATACGAACGTGTTGCATCATTGCAATTGTATTAAAAACAAAGTGGGTTGTACCCATAGTGTCACCAGGATAAGGTACCCAGTCTTATCCCTATACTATAGATCCTTTAGATTGTATCTTGAACATTGATCCATGTATGTTTCCACATATAGTTCAAGACTCAAAAGACAACCTATGATGTTAATTTATTGGATTTAGGGTTATTAAGACAAAACAAGTACAACACAATCAATAACACTTATTGAAATAACATCGATAACACTTTATGATGACGATCAATTATTTACATTTACTATCTACGAGTTTCGAGGCATAAAACCCAACATTGATATGTATCGGTATCAATGCCAGCAGCAGAAATAGATGAGAGAACGGGTGGCTGAAAGAACGTGAACTCAAATAATCTTCCCACCTTACGACCCGTGCCAATTGTCTGGCCCATCCATGGATCCTAAACTTGACAACCATGAGGAGAAAAGAAAACAATTAGTCCTAGGACACACAATTGACCAACAGAAACAAGATTGAATGTCAAACTAGGGACATGGTAAGTATCGAAAAGGTTTATGGTTGGTGTACTAACAGTACTAATATGAGAAATATTCATGTGTACCATCAGCTGAATGAACTGGAGGAAGAGTTTTGATAGGGGTGCAGGAAGACAACAAAGTTATATCTAAAGTCATATGATTGCAACAAACTGAATCAAGGAGCCAAGATGTTCCTGGTGTGATAGCAAAAGCAGGCTAATTGGAAGATAACACCTGTTTGAGCAAATCTTGAAGATCACTGACCTGAAGACTCGGAGGAACAAAAGATGTCACATCAGAAGAGGTGGTGGCAGCAACAATAGATGGAGGACCAGTTTTGGAGGACTTTTTTGTCTTAACGGTGTAACCTAGATGGCGAGATGGTCGAGTAGGATAGTTGTCTAAAATATGATTACGCTTGTGGAAATATCTACACTCAATGGTTTTAATCTTTTCATTTCCCTCATTTTCTTTACGTATTTGAAAAATATGGTGTGATATGTATATATAAATTAAGTGGTTTCGAGGTAACTATAAATGAATAGGTATAAATCAGGAAAGAAAAGGTTTATATTCATTCGCTTATAATAACCCAATGTTTAATTTGATATAAGTATTAGCTTAATGTTTTATTTGATATAACTCTGATAATTGTAGATATCAATTGATTTTTTCCTCCAAATCAATATGTAAAAAGCTTGTATAGAACGATCGAGCCTCAGAACTTTTAATTTACACCATAATCTTGTTATTCTCTTACAATAGTATATTGAGTAATATTTAAGTGCATTTTGCACTTTTTTTTCTAACCACCTCAAATTACGTAGGAGAAACAAATAAAAAATATATATTAAAAATTAAAAATAAGAACAAAAATACTCATACTACTAAACTAGACCATAACAAATGGGTACTCATAGGTTGCATGAGTTACCTTTTTAATTAATATTAAAACTAATAAGTACTAGGAAAATAGGAGCGTTTGACAAAATTTAAGGTTTCATTATGAAAAATGACAAAATCGCCGAGGAATAAAATTTTTGGCAACTCACATGACATGCAGATGGCCACAAATTCCTAAATCCCTTATTTGCCCTTGTCTGGTTCATAATAATTGTTGTTGATGAAACTGTTGGGATTGATGCCCTAAATCTCCTAGGGTCCTATAGTTTGTAAACATTTTTTAACAAACTCATTATGTATTTAATAAGATATATGATATTTTATTCATTATCTATAAAATATATGATATTTTAGTTTCATTAACCACAAACCAATAAACTAACATCTAAGGTTATCTTAGTAACTTAAACATGTATGTAGAGACACACGGGTGGATCATTTTTAAGTGATAACCTAAATGGTTTGTAGTAGATGGATAAGGCTGGGTACCTTATCCTGGTGACACTACGAGTATGACTCGCTTTGTAGGTGTTACAATTGCTGTAAAGTGCTACAAATGATCTGAGCTTGATCGTTCATGTATAGACATGCGAACAGGGATATTCTATACAAAGGAGTTTGTATAAAATCGGACCACGAAATGTTTAATCTCATTATATAACACCGTTCATAATAGAGACTTACATTTCACTAGGATGACCATAGGTAACATGACCTGAATCCTGAGTGAGTTTTGCACTCCTGCCTATGAGGGCGATCTTTTGATTTGTATAGGTGAGAGTGGCCAGATTTCCAACTCAACAAGCCTACCATTTTGGAGATTTGTTTGATTGGGGGAGCTGGGAACACAGCTACAGAAGATGGAATGCACTCATTCCCCGAGGCAGATGTAAGTAGATGAATNACTCCTGCCTATGAGGGCAGTCCTTTGATTTGTATGGGGTGAGAGTGGTCAGATTATCGACTCAACAAGCCTACCATTTTGGGGATTCATCTGATTAGAGAGCTGAGAACACATCTATACAGAGATGGAATTCACTCATTCTCTGAGGTAGGGGTAAATAGATAAATTGCTCCTTTAAGGACTGATTCTGGGTCTTGAACAATGTGGCATCACACCCTCTTCTGGCCCGAGAGGGAATTAGTCATAGTTGGACTATGATCTATTGTTCATTAGAGGGATCAGTGGTACTTAAGAAGTTAGAGGTAACTACAAGGGCAAAACGATAATTTGGCCTAGCTGTATTTACGAGCAATTTGTGAAGGATTATCGTACTATTGATTGGTTATATCTAATGGACATAGAAATATATCTGTAGTGCGAAAAGTGTAGTTGTCGGTCATCAGTGGAGTGCCCAACAGTTAATGGATGATAAATAATATAATTAAAGAGTTTAATTAATTATTCATGTACCTTTGGAGCTCCAAGCTATAGGACCATGAGGTCCCCTTAGTAGCTCAATAGGATTTAGTTGAGAATCAATCTTTTTTTATTAATTTGAATTGTCTAAATTAATAGAGGGATTTAATTATATTTAATTATATATGATATAATTAAGTTGTTTCAATTATATGTGATATAATTGTCATAATGTATTGATACATTATAGCTTAATGGGAGGAAATGAATATTTTAATGAGATTCAATTATAGTTTCTGTGAATTGGATTCGTAATTGTTAAATTTAGTATAAATAAGATTTATATTAAATGTTATATAAAAGAGAAAAGAAACTATAGTTTATATTGTATGTGATACAATATTAAAACTATAGGTTATATGTTATATTTGATATAACATATAATTTAATGTATATATATAATATGGTAAGTTAGTTATCATATTTATATTTATATTTTTATTATTTTAATAATAAGGAAGGGAGTTATAACTCCTTTCCCATTCTTTTCTCTCCACACACGTAAGTAGGTGGTGGTTATTTTTAGCAAGTAGAAAAGAAAAAGTTTTTCCTTCTTCTAGTAACTTGTTAGTTAATCAAGATTGAGAAAGAAAAAAAAACTACAGAAGAGTTTTGTGTGTTTGAGTCTTTAGGACATTTCTCAATCCTTCCTCCTCTACATTAAGTTTTTCCCTTATAACCAAAGTAGTCATAGCCCACCACTCCTGGGTTTTCACCCTTAGAATACCAAAGTAACATTAATGGTAGTGTTCGGTTTTGTTCAAGGTTAATCTTGAAGAAAGTCTTCAAGGAGTTTGTGATCCGTTCAAGGGAAAACGTGAAGAAAGGTCTTCAAATATGAGGTTTCTTGAAACGTTTTCTAAAGCATGTTGTAATTTATAATTAAATGCATATCTTGTTTATTGTTTACTGTAAACATTATATTCAATAAAAATGGAATTTGGTCGATCCGCTTCCGCTCAAGGTTCGCTCCCCTTTAGAGTTCCTTTAATTGGTATCAAAGCCAGGTTGTAGGTTTCTGGTTCCAAATTCCATTCTTTTATTGAATTGTTTACAGTATTTATAGGTTTTATAATCTGCATTCTGTTTATGTGATGAATGGTTGTGGATTTTTTTATGGATCTTTTGGGATAGAACACTCTATTTAAGGCTTTCTTTATTTAAAAATTTTGGTTTGTAAAGGCCCCTACGTTTTTGGGCATTAATCTTGCAATTGAGTCTATAATTTGTAAGTTTGAGTCACTTGTGTTGTTCCCAGGAAGCTTCAAAGAAGAGTTGCAGAGCACATATTCGATGGAGAAGTCAAAACATATATTCGATATTGTGTAGCTCTTGTTATACGATCATGTAGCTTTTACTACATGGTCGTGTAGCATTTGCTAAACGACCGTGTAGCTAATGCTACACAATCGTGTAAAGTTTGCTACACGATCGTGTAGCATTTGCTACAAGATTGCATAGATGCTTATCACATAGTTGCTTACTGTGGGCATAGTCAGTAGGTATCGATCTAACTCAGGCCAAGGTTACTGGACCGCAGTGAAAAACATCCTCAAGTATCTTCGGAGAACGAGGGACTACATGCTCATGTATGGATCTAGGGATTTGTTTCTTACTGGATACACAAATTTTGACTTTCAGGCTGATAGAGACTCTTACAAGTCCATTTTAAGGTCAGTTTTTACTCTTAACGGAAGAGTTGTAGTGTGGCAAAACACTAAGAAGGGGTGCATCGCCGACTCCACTATTGAGGCGGAGTACGTAGCGATTGCAAAGCTGCTAAGAAGGTTGTTTGGCTCAGGAAGTTTTTGACAGAACTGGAAGTTGTTCCAGATATGCTAGGCCCATTACCCTCTATTGTGATAATAGCGGGGCAATGGCAAACTCCAAAGAGCCTAGGAGTCATAGGCACCACAAACACATAGAGCAGAAGTATCATCTGATCCACGAGATAGTACATCGAGGGGACGTGATCATCACGAAGATCGCTTTGGAGCACAATGTTGCTAACCCGTTTACGAAGGCTCTCATGACTACAGTGTTAGAGGGTCACCTTCAGAGCATGGGTTTACAGGATCACCCGCAGCTGGACTAGGGCAAGTGGGAGATTTTCTTGTACTAGGCTTTTGTGAACCCCGAATCTTAATTTCTCTACTTGAGTATGTTCCCTATTGAGATTAGTGTGCTGAGTAGGTTGATGTGAAAACTAGTGTGGAATGGTAGAGAAAAGAATGGAAATTAGAAGAAAAGAGGAAATTTGGAAGGTTGACTTTTGGGGAAATTTTGGAAAAAATTTGGCTAAGTGTAGAAATTGGTGGGTAGATGCATTTGATGCGTTGGATGCATTGGATGATGGATACGTTGGATGCATTGGATGCATTGGATGCATTGGTGAAGGAAAGAAAATGGAAGTGAGGCATTGGGATGGCAGGAGGGCTGGAGGGTGGCATGCGTCGAGCAGCCTCGGCCAGCGCCCAGGCCATGCATTGAGTAGCCCCGGCCGGATGCATGTGTCTAGTGGATACGCTCATGCGTTGAGCGAACTGCCGAGCGGCCACGCCCATGCGGTGAGCACCCTGTCAAGCAGCCATGCCGTGCGTCGAAGTGCCCTACCATGTAGCCAAGCGCGCAGCCCATACCATGCACCCATGCGAGCAAGCGAGTGATGGCCAACACACGTCGCATGCCCATGTGTCGAAGTGGCACGCCCATGTGCCTAAGCACCCGGTCAAGCATCAAGGCGCCGTGTGCAGCCCATGCGACCAAGCACGCCCATGTGTCGAGTGGCCAACCTATGCAGCACACCTATGCGTTGGTGGCCAGCACCATGCGCCCATGCCAAGCAAGCCGTGCGAGTGAGCCATGTGTCAAGAATGGACGGTCATCCTATGCGTTGGTGATGGTTAGCTCCTTGCAATGACTAGCAGTTGGTGTTGGGATTGTTTTATCCACAGTAAGGGTTATTCTCGACTAAGAAATAATTTTACTATTTTATGGTTAAAACAACTTTATATGTTTTATGCTTGGAAAATGTTTATACTGCAGTACAAGTACTGTAAAAGCTTATATTTTAGTTAAATCTTTATTGAGATTTTGTATGAGAATTAATTACCTTTATTAAGTCACTCACTGGGCGCAAGCTCACCCTGTTTTCAAATGTTTTTTTTTTCCCCCCACAGGTAGCGGTCAAATCCTCTGAAGATAGCTCTGCATCTGCTCTGCCACTAAAGGATCAAAAGATTTGTAACCCATCTGTTAGATGGTTACTGTTAATATTGTACACATGTTACTGTTGTTCATATAGGGACTAGGGTTTTTGGGTTTTGGGACTTGTAAATCTAATGTTGTAATGACTCTAAATATGTTATGTTTCTAATTTAATAAATTTTGGCCAAAAGATATTCCGTTGTACTTAAGTTATATTTTGGTATCAGAGTTATTCCATAAGAGTTATTAGGCAGTAAGTGTCAGCCACAGGGATGATAACTGCTGCAGTCACGCCTTTCTCTAGGCTAAGAGGGTGGTCTGGGGCGGGGTGTGATAGCTTGATATCAGAGCATAAGTTTCTGGGACAATTAAGGAATTAGTTTATACCAACTTAGTATCAAAGTATAAGTTTCGGGGAAGGTTAAAGAGTTAGCTGATTCCAGCTTGGTATCAGAGCAAAGGTATACGTAAACTTGGGAAAGGTTTGAACTAGCTTAGTATTAAAGCATAAGGTATTGGGTGAAAGAGAGAGTTCATGCATTAGATTAAGTCCCATAGATAAGTCCCAACAACGTGTACCTAATAATTAGGCAAAACATGCTGAGGAGAATGGCAAGTGGAGCAAGCAAACTGAGGAGAGGAATGTTGACCCTACCAGCGGAGGTCCTGAAGTTGACGGGACCCAGATCCGAAGGGGAAAAGAGTTAGAGACTCAGTAGAGCAGGAAGCAACTTCTGCAAACGATCCAGTACACCAAGGGTTGATGTAAAACTCCAGATGGAGGATCGAGTGTTTGATAAGAATCACTTAAAGATGTGGCGGCGAGTGTAGGATCGATTCCAAAATGATCCAGAAAGAGAATTCGGCGTCGAAAAGTTGAAAGATTTAGGAAGACCATGACTTCAATGGAAACAACAGATCCTAGATGCAGAGATTGGTTGGACTTGATTGAGAAGCTGTTTTAAGGTTATGAATACTCCTGAGGACCGTAAAGGTCGAGTTGCGGCATTCATTTGCTGCCAGAAAGGGGCTGAAAAGTGGTGGAAAGTAATAGAGGCTAGAAGGGGTATTTCGGAAACTATGAATTGGTCTGATGATTCAGACAAGTATTTGAGGATAAATCTACTCTAGTTCCTTTTAAAGAAGCGAAAGGAAAGAATTCCTTAGCTAACTCAGGGAGTAATGCAAGTTAGTTGAGTATGAACAAAGATTATATGTGAGTTATTCTCAGTATGCCCTTTCCGATCATGCATCGGAAGAAAATGAGAGTGTAGGGAGATTTGAGAAATGGCCTAAGAAGAAAGATACATACATCTGTAATCTACATCTAATTTGGTGAAATTTCACTCAGTTAGTTAGAACCGCTATTCGAGTAGAGCAGAGTGTATAGCAAGGGAAGATGTACTCAGCCAGGTGAAGGACAGTTTAGAATGCCTGGAGAAATGAAAGTAAGATAGATTATTAGACCCTGTTCTCTGGACAGTCAGGTATAGGAGCTTTTGGAGGCATGAGCCAACAAAGTTCAAGTCAAAAGAGTCAAGACCCTGTCACTGGAACTAGTGTATAGATCGGTATCAGGGTCGCGCTAGCCGAGTCAGTACTAGTACAGGGAGAAACCCTACTTTATGTAAACTTGGTATGGAACCTCATATAGGATATGTTAACTGGTAATCAGAATGTGTGCTCCAGGCGAACAGTGGGCGCAATTTCAGGAGAGATTGTTCTCAGCTAGGGTCACGGAGCACATAATGAGCTAAGGAGGAATGTATCTCAGTATTGGTAAAACCAACCTAGAACGACCGGAACTAGAGGTGAGGGATCCGATGTAGCTAAGCAGAAAGGGGTAGCTGGACGACCTCAACAGCAACAGCAGCAGCAGCAGTGTAGAATATACGCTATGACACACCAGGAAACGGAAGAGGCTTCAGATGTCGTAACTAGTATGATAACTTTATGTAATCAATCCGCTTATGCATTATTTGATCCTGGTGCTATGCACTCATTCATATCTAGCATGTATGCATTACATATAGATAGAGTGCCAGAGCGTATGAATGAGGATTTGTTTATCTCTACGCCTGTAGGAGATACTTTAGTTGTACATGAGTATTACAAGAATTGTGAAGTAATTCTTGGAAATCAGAGTTTTTGGGTTGACTTGATTCCATTAGAATTACTAGAGTTTGATGTTATCTTAGGTATGGATTTCTTAAGTAAACACTATGCCACTATGGATTATTTTAAGAAAGAAATAGTGTTTAGGAAACCAGGTGAAAAAGAAAAAACCCTAATGGGAAGTAAAAGAATACTTCCAGCAAGTTTAATATCAACAGTGAAGGCTAGAAAGCTGTTGAGTAAAGGATGTGAAGCCTATTTAGCCTATGTAGCAGTTTCAAAGGATAAGAAACTGAAACCTGAGGATGTACCTATGGTACAATAATTCTTAGATGTATTCCCTGAAGAGTTATCAGGCTTACCACCTGACAGGGAAAAAGAGTTCACTATTGAGTTAGTTCCGGGTATAACACCTATATCCCAGGCACCATATAGGATGGCACCAACGGAATTGAAAGAGTTAAAAGTTCAGTTACATGAACTTGTGGATAAGGGGTACATTAGACCCAATGTGTCGCCTTGGGGAGCGCCAGTCTTGTTTGTTAAGAAGAAAGACGATACTATTAGATTATGCATAGAATATAGACAATTGAATAAGGTGACCATTAAGAATAAGTACCCACTGCCTCGTATAGATGATCTTTTCGATCAGTTAAAGGGAGCCACGGTGTTCTCTAAGATAGATTTGAGATCGGGTTATCACCAGTTGAAGGTGAAAGGCATAGATGTTCCAAAGACTACATTCAGAACTAGATATGGACATTTTGAGTTCCTAGTAATCCCGTTTGGATTGACAAATACTCCTGCGATATTTATGGACTTGATGAATAGGATATTTCATTCTTATCTGGATCAGTTTGTGATTCTTATCTGGATCAGTTTGTGATAGTGTTCATAGACTACATACTAGTGTATTCTAGTAATGCGGAGAAACACAAAGAACATTTGAGGATGGTGTTATAAATTGTAAGGGAAAAGGAGTTATATGCCAAATTTAGTAAATGCGATTTTTGGTTAAATCAAGTCGTATTCCTTGGGCATATAGTTTCAGCTGATGGGGTTAGCGTTGATTCCCAAAAGATAGAAGCAATAGTTAATTGGGAACGACCCCTGAATGTAACCGAAGTACGCAGTTTTCTGGGTTTAGCAGGTTATTATAGGAGATTTGTGGAGGGCTTTTCTAAGATAGCTCTTCCATTTACAAACCTAACCAGAAAAGATGCGAAGTTTGAGTGGTCGCCAGAATGCGAGCATAGTTTTCAAGTATTGAAACAGAGGTTGGTGTCAGCACCAGTATTTACTCTACCTACACCAGGTAAGAAGTTTGAGGTTTATTGTGATGCATCTCGACAAGGGTTAGGATGTGTGCTGATGCAGGAGGGAAAGGTAGTAGCTTATGCTTCTCGACAGTTAAAGAAGAATGAATGTAACTACCCTACACATGATTTGGAGTTAGCGGCAGTTGTGTTAGCTCTAAAGTTGTGGAGACATTACCTGTTTGGTAAGCAGTGTCATATATTCACAGATCATAAAAGTCTAAAGAATATCTTTGATCAGAAGGAACTAAACTTGAGACAGAGAAGATGACTCAAATTGATCAAAGACTATGACTGTACCATTGACTATCACCTAGGTAAAGCAAATGTAGTAGTTGATGCTTTAAGTCGAAAAACTAGATCAGCTAGTGCTAGTATCAATTCAGTGAAGGGTACACTGATTTATGAGTTGTATAATGCTAGGGCAGCATTATCAATCAGTAAAAAAGGAGGGTTACTAGCTTCATTTCAAGTGCGTCTTACGCTCGTAGAAGATATTCTACATAAGCAGTTAAAGGAATCCGATCTTCAAAAGTTAGCTGAAGAAGTAGATAAAGGATTGAGGACAGACTACCAATTAAGAGCTGACAAAGTGCTATTGAAAGAAGGTAGTATATGCATACCTAAGGACTTATCACTTAAACAAGCTATTCTAGAAGAAGCACATAGTTCAGCCTATGCTATGCATCCGGGCAGTATGAAGATGACAGAACATTAAAGAGATCGTATTGGTGGCCTGGTATGAAAAGAGAGATAGCGGAGTATGTTGACATGTGTCTATTAGGTCAACAAGTTAAACTAGACAGACAGAGGCCAATAGGATTACTTAATCCACTCCCAGTACTAGAGTGGAAATGAGAGCATATCACGATGGATTTTCTGTTTGGATTACCTAAGACACCAGCGAGCTATGATGGTGTATGAGTAATTGGGATAGATTGACGAAGGCAACTAAGTTTTTATCTGTTAAAGTTACTTATACCCTAGACTAATAAGCCAAGTTGTATGTTGATCGAGTTGTGAGTCAATTTGGAGTTCCAGTTTCAATTGTATTAGATCGAGACTCCAGATTTACATCAAAGTTTTGGCCTAGTTTGCAGAAAGCTATGGGAACCAAATTATATTTAAGTACTGCTTTTCATCCACAGACGGATGGTCAGTCTGAGCGGACCATCCAGACATTAGAAGACATGCTAAGAGTATGTATATTGCAATTTAAGGGCAGTTGGGATACGCATCTGTCGTTAATCGAATTTGCGTATAACAACAGTTATCATTCGAGTATCGGGATGGCACCATATGAGGCACTATATGGTAGGCCATGTAGGACTCCGATATGCTGGAATGAAGTGGATGAAAGAAAATTACTAAGTCTAGAACTTATGCAACAGACATTAGACAGTGTTAAGATTATAAGAGATAATCTTAAGACAGCCCGAGATAGGAAAAAGAGTTACGCCGATAAGCAGAGAAGAGAATTAGAGTTTGAAGTTGGTGATAAAGTATTTCTGAAGTTATCTCCGTGGAAAGGAATACTCAAATTCGGTAGGAAAGGGAAACTAAGCCCAAGATATATTGGACCTTACAAGATAATAGAAAGAGTTGGCCCAATGGCATATCGATTGGATTTACCTCTAGAATTATCTCGTATTCATGATGTGTTTCATATGGCAATGCTTAAAAAGTATGTGCCAAATCCTACCCATGTGTTGCTTGAGCAACCGGTTCAGTTGAAAGAAAATTTATCTTATGAAGAGGAACCAGTGGAGATTCTTGACAGAAAAGAACAAGTTTTAAGGAACAAGACAATCCCATTGGTAAAGGTACTATGGCGAAACCATAGCACGGAAGAAGCAACATAGGAAGCCGAAGAGCAAATCAGAAACAAATACCCGCAGTTGTTTAGTTAACAGACTTGTAACGAAATTTCGAGGACGAAATTTTTATAAGGGGGAGTTAAATGTGAACCCCGAATCCTAATTTCTCTACTTGAGTATGTTCCCTATTGAGATTAGTGTGATGAGTAGGTTGATGTGGAAACTAGTGTGGAATGGTAGAGAAAAGAATGGAAATTAGAAGAAAAGAGGAAATTTGGAAGGTTCACTTTTAGGGAAATTTTGGAAAAAATTTGACTAAGTGTAGAAATTGGTGGGTGGATGTGTTGATGTGTTGGATGATGGATGCGTTGGATGTGTTGGATGCGTTGGATGATGGATGTGTTGGATGCATTGGATGCATTGGATGATGGATACGTTAGATGCGTTGGATGCATTGGTGAAGGAAGGAAAATAGAAGTGAGGCATTGGGATGGCACAAGGGCTGGAGGGTGGCATGCGTCGAGCAGCCTTGGCCAGTGCCCAGGGCCCCATTGTGAGCAGCCCGTCTAGCGCCAGCCAATGCGTCGAGTAGCCCTGATCGAACACATGTGTCAAATGGATTCGCCCGTGCGTTAAGCGCATTGTCGAGTGGCCACGCCCATGCGTTGAGCACACTGCCGAGTGGCCATGCCCATGTGGTGAGCACCCTGCCGAGCAGCCATGTTGTGCATCGAGGTGCCCTGCCATGCAGAGAAGCGTGCAGCCTATGCCATATGCCCATGTGAAGTAGCAAGCGATGGCCAACACACACCGCACGCCCATGTGAGGGAGCGAGCGATGGCCAACACGCCGCACGCCCATGCGCCTAAGCACCCGGCCAAGCATTAAGGCACCACACGCAGCCCATGCGGCCAAGCACGCCCATGCGTCGAGCGGTCAGCCCATGCAGCACGTTTATGCATTGATGGCCAGCACTATGCGCCCATGCCAAGCACGCCGTGCAAGTGAGCCATGCGTCAAGAATGGACGGTCACCCAATGCGTTGGTGATGGTTAGCTCCTTGCGATGGCTAAGTTGAATTGTCATAATAGTGAATTGGCTTATTATGCGTTGAGTAGAGGCTATGTGTTGCTTATGGACTAGGCGTTGAGCAACCAAGAGTTGGACGCATACAAGGATGAAATCATCAGGATAACATCATCAAAACCATGTGTCTTTTTGGGAGGAAAGCCTTAAGCCTTAAGAATTTGAGGTGGTGCCATTCGATTGGAGGTCATGCGTTGGCAAGGTGGGAAGAAGTCACTTAACTTGTGATGATCATAGCATTGCGTTGATGAAGTGATAATGAGACACTTGGCCATGTAGCCAAGTAGGTGGTGTCAAATTCGGAGAAGGTTTGGACACCTATAAATAGATCCAAGAGACTTCATTTTTAGTTCAAAATTCAGAAATACCGTAAAAAGAGTGGGAAAGTTGAGCAAACCTTACGTTGGAGCCAAATTCATGCGTTAGACATAGAGGACACATCAACTTGGGATGAGGAGTTCTCCCAATTTACTCGTGAGTTTGGAGTGATTCCAAAGCCACCTGAAAGCTCTGAAAGTCTAGTTTTCAGGTAGGGCTACCAGAAGAAAAGCTCGAAGGGATTGCGTTGGAAATTGAAAATAAGACAGAAGGGTCAAGCTATTGGATCAGTCTGGGCCAGTCTTGAAGATTTTGTGATTCCAACCAAACCACGAGGAGTTCTAAGCTCAAAGTTTAGGGTAAGTTTTCTGAGACATTTTAAAACATGTTTGTAGAAGGAAGTATCTCAAAATAAAATTTATAACTGTGAGTAATTTGAGCTGTAAATTGAATCTGAATTCTAGGGGTGAAAAGGAGCCCGAGGTAGAAAAGGGAGCTACTAGAGTGAAAAACTCCTAAGCAATCAAGGTGAGTGGCTAAAACGTTTTGACTAAAACATTTGCTTAAAATGTTTGATTACAACATGTTATAGAAAGCATGTTTTAAAGAAGATTATTCTCATGCCAGCTAGTTTTACAAGTGATTTCCAAGCAAGCCATGAGTTATGCTTTAAACACATGCATGTGTGAGAAATTGTTGAAAAGCGATTTATATGTATTAAATATACTCAGCATGCGTTAGTACCTTTAAAGCCATGTTTTTATATGTGTTATACTTTACATGCTTTAAAGACAAAAAGTCATTTATGACTAATTTTACTTAAAACGTGATACCGAAGGACATTTTGAGAAGGTATCCGCCCAACTAGATACTGAAGGACATTTAAGAAGGTATCTATTGGTACTGAAGGACGTTTGAGAAGGTACCAAAACAACCAGATACTGAAGGACATTTGAGAAGGTATTTGAACAGAAGTACCTAAGGTATGACGGTACTTAGTATGATCACGTGCACGTAGGTAATTAGAGTCAGAGATTGAGCAAAAGAGTTCTTTCTTGACTAGCAGTTGGTGTTGGGATTGTTTTATCTATAGTAAGGGTTATTCTCAACTGAGAAATAATTTTACTATTTTATGATTAAAACAACTTTATATGTTTTATGCTTGAAAAATGTTTATACTTCAGTATAAGTACTGTAGAAGCTTATATTTCAATTAAACTCTTTATTGAGATTTTGCATGAGAATCAATTACCTTTATTAAGTCACTCACTGGGCGCAAGCTCACCCCATTTTCAAATGTTTTCTTTCCCCCCTCCCCCCACAGGTAGCGGTCAAATCCTCTGAAGATAGCTCTGCATCTGCTCTACCACTAAAGGATCAAAAGATTTGTAACCTATCTGTTAGGTGGTTACTGTTAATATTGTACACATGTTACTGTTGTTCATATAGTGACTAGGGTTTGTGGATTTTGGGACTTGTAAATCTAATGTTGTAATGACTCTAAATATGTTATGTTTCTAATTTAATAAATTTTGGCCAAAAGATAATCCGCTGTACTTAAGTTATATTTTGGTATCAGAGTTATTCCGCAAGAGTTATTAGGCAGTAAGTGTCAGCCACAAGGTTGATAACTGCTGCAGTCACGCCCTTCTCTAGGCTAAGAGGGTGGTCTAGGGTGGGGTGTGACAACTTTTATGCCCTAGTTTATTATTTTGTACTAGATTTATGTACACCCCACTTCGCTTTAGGACAAGTGGGAGATTGTTGGGGTTAATGCCCTAAAGTATCGTGTCCTGTAGTTTGTAAACAATTTGTACGAACACTTGTGATGTATAATATATGATATTTTACTTCACATCTTGATTTTGCTCAGTTGTTTGTTTTATTTGCTTTACCACAAACCAATAAACAGAAAATCTCTGGTTATCAGTATGTAACTTAAGCATGTATGTGGTGGCATACAAGTGGATCATGTCTTAAGTGATAACCAAAATGGTCTGTAGTATATGGATATAGAAGGGAAACCTTATCCTGGTAACGCTACAAATGCGGCCCGCTTTGTGGAATGGTCACAAGTGTTATGACTTGTCACAGATGGTCTGATCCTGATCATTCGTGTAGGGGATATGCAAACGGGGTGTCTTATACAAAGAGTTTGTATAAGACCTGACCACGAAGTGTTAACGTCTCATTATATAACACCGTTCATGACAGAGACATCACGTCACTAGGATTACCATAGGTAACATGACCTCAATCCTGAGTGAGTTGACAACTCCTGCCATTGAGGGTGGTTCTTTGATTTGTATGGGTACGGGTGGCCAGGTCGCCGACTCAAACCTACTATTTTGGGGACTCGTCTTATTTGGGAGATGGGAACTCAGCTACACAAGATAGAATTCACTCCTTCCCCGAAGTAGGGCAAGTAGATTGATAGCTCCCTTAAGGGCTGATTCCAAGGCTTGAATGATGTGGCGCCACACACCTTGTCTTGGCCCGAGAGGTGTTCACACATAGTTGGACTATGTTGTATTTTTCATTAGAGGAATCAGTGGTACTTAAGGAGTGAGATGTAAATACAAGGGCAAAACGGTAAATTGGCCCAGTTGTACTTACGAGCATCTGTGAATGGTCATCGTACTCATGATTGGTTATATCCGATGGACACAAAAATATATCTGTGGTAAGAAGAATTCAGTTGTTGGTCTTAGTGGAATGCCTGGCAGTTAACGGATGGTGGATCTCGTGGTTAAAGAGTTTAGTCAACTGTTCACATACTGTTGGAGCTTCGAGCCACAGGTCCATAAGGTCCCTTAGATAGCTTGAATAAAGTTGAGAATCAGTTTTTAGGTTAGTTTGAAATGTTCAAATTGATAAAATGTAGTTCAATTATATTAGTTAATTATATGTGATATAATTGACTAAATGTATGATATACATTATTTTGGAGGAAATTAGATATAAATATGATTTATATCAAGTAGAGGAGAAATTACTATAGTAGATATATGATATCAAACTATAGGTTAAGAATATAATATGATTATATTCATTTGTTAATTAATTGGTTGGTTATGTGATAACTGGTCGGATATTTCTCTTGGATCGTGCGTTAGTGGGAAAATCATTTTCGGTTATTGTAACTAAAGAATAAAATGAAAATTGGTTTCATTTTGAAAAAAGTTCAAAAAAATCGTTCAAGGTGTGAAAACGTATTGATCACTTAACTGAGAGCCTATACGATAGCGCCTTATCGCCTAAACGATCGCTCAGTTTTCCTAAACGATCGCTTAGTGCGTCGAGTTTTCTAAACGAACGCTTCCTAATTACTAGAAGATCGCTTAGTAAAACCTATACGATCATGTACCTTTCTCTAAGCGACAAGCACCCGTTATACGATAGCTCTCTCCCACTTGATTGTCATTCTACATGATCATCCCTTTCCTTCTTCCTCTACCAATTCCATCAAAGATAACTCTTTAGATTCTCACTCCGAGAATACCAAGGGCTCTAAGTGGTGGTGTCGCCCCGATCTTGCTTATTCGTGTGCTGCCGTTCGTGTAGACGATCGTGCTACTGGTAGTCGACTGTTCGCTGGGCGATAAAGACCATAGAGGGTTTTCTTCCACTTGATTGAGTTCGTGTGAAGACAGTCTTCAAATGGTACGTATACTCAATCTATTATTTTTTATTTGTCAAAGCATGCCTATAATTAGTGTTAAATTGCATACCTATTTGTTAGAATGTGTGTGTGGTAATTCGGTCACAATGAAATAGGAAAGATCCGAACACGCTCATGGATACTCTTGTTTAAGAGTTTCTTTAATGTATGCATACATTATAGCATATCCATGCATCATTTATATTATAATTGTTATATATATATGGTTGAATGAATGTATGGAATGTATGCCATAGCATGATTCATTACTTAGTTATATAATTGTTATATATTAGTAATGAATGAATACTGCATGAAGCATGACATTACCTTAGGTTAATTTATAAATGTTATAATTAACTAAAGTATGTCAAGCATGCAATGATTGTTTTTAATTGTTATAACTAAATAAAATTAGAATTAAAATCAATAATAAAGAGTTGCATGCAAACCTTAGGCTATAATCATTTTTTAAAATTGTTTCAAAATATGATTGAGATAGACCTAAGATCACATTTCTAATTAGATTAAAAATCTAAGTTTATCTTTTAATCGGTTTAATAGGATCAAATTGATTCTTAATAAAATATTAAGTATGTAAAAAATGTATCTATAAGAGACCTTTTGTCTAATGTGGGTTTTGGCTAGGCTGGGGTACTTAAGTCGATGGAAACGTCACACCCCTACCTGGGAACCTACCTGGAAAGGTGAATTAGATAGATTTGTTACACACAAGCAAAGTTGACCAAAGTCTATTAAAGAGTTAAATGAGACTTTAATCAAAATTGTTTAATCATCAAAGACAAAGTAGTTTTTTTAGCAAATTAAACAAACACTTAGATAAAATCAGTAGACGGATTTTTCCTAAGTTAACTAAACCTAGGTTGAACACTCAATGGGAGGAAAATGTGATATATGATACTTCATTTTAGCCTCTACACGTTTCTCCCTAAAAGTTCATACCGTGAGATCTACTCTCGACCTCGAGGCACCACGGGTGTCCCCCTATGGGTGGCATTTGGGCAGATCAATAACAAGGTGAATGGAGAGAGTTTTATAGTAAGTGAGAATGGGATGTGTGACAGCACATCCCTCGGTCTCTCTCATTAGGTTAAATAAAGTTTCATGCATTGCCTCGAGGCATCGTGTGTGTCCCCCTAAAGGATGGTTGTATTGCATGATGATTTATTTGATCTCTAGAAATGGATAGGGTTGCTTTAGTTTCATGTCCCAATCAATTTTTTCTCTACAGTTGGTTCATCGGTGCAGAACTCTAGAACCTAAAATGAGGGGATTACACTTACATAGAATTGTTAAGGATGTTAACAAAATCTGAACCGAACAATGGTGACTATTAGTTACAGTGACAAGGAGTTGTTTTTGTCTAATTGTTGAGAATGTCTCATTTCAGTGAAAGAGCACTTGATCACCCTACAGTGACTTTTAACATGCCTCACTGAAACATCATTGCAAAATAGATGTCACTTAGGGTACACTAGACTATTTTACTAAAAACTGATTAGTTTTCTTAAGTGCTTTATTGCAAGTAGACTAAAATAGTTTGTTCTTTTTCAGCAAATTCATTAAAATGGCTACCGCTACTTTAAGTTTACTTGCCGCCAATAAGTTAACGGGAAAAAACTATGCTAGTTAGAAGAACACAATCAATACTATTCTGGTCATCGATGATCTTCGATTTGTCCTAATGGAGGATCCCATTCCAGCTGTCAATGCTCCTCGAAATGTTCGGGAAGCATATGAGCGTTAGACATGGGCAAACGAAAAGGCCTGCGCGTATATCTTGGCAAGCCTTAATGAAGTCTTGGGAAAAAATCATGAGCCCATGCTCACAGTTCGTGAGATCATGGAGTCCCTGAGGGGAATGTTCAGACAACCGTTTGCACAGCTCAAGCATGACAATCTCAAATATATCTTCAACGCCCGTATGCAAGAAGGGGCATCTGTTCGAGAACACGTTCTCAACATGATGATCCACTTCAACGTGACGGAGATGAACGGGTCAAACATCGATGAAGCCAGTTAGGTTAGCATAATACTGGAATCTTTCCCTAAAAGTTTCTTGCATTTCCATAGCAATGCTGTTTTGAACAGAATTGACTACAATCTGACCACCCTGCTCAACGAGCTACAGACCTTTTAATCCTTGTTGAAAAGCAAGGAGAAGAAAGGTGAAGCAAATATTACTTCATCTTCTAAAAAGTTCAACAAAGGTTCGACCTCTGGAACTGAGTTTGTACCTTCTTCCTCTGGCACCAAAAAGTGGAAGAAGAAGAAGGGTAGAAAGGGGAAGGCTAACCCTGTAGTTGCTGCGAATAGGGGTAGACAGCTCATCAAGGCTGACAAAGGAAAATGATTCCACTGTAACCAAGATGGGCATTGGAAGAGGAACTGCCCTAAATAGTTGACAGAAAAGAAAAAGGCCAAATAAGGTAAATATGATTGGCTTGTATTAGAAACTTGTTTAATGGAGAATGATGATTCTACTTAGATTATTGACTCTAGGGCCACTAACCATGTTTGTTCTTCATTTCAAGAAATTAGTTCCTGGCAGCAACTAGATGCTAGTGAGATGACGATGCGAGTTGGAACTAGACACGTCGTCTCGGTTGTGGCAGAGGGAGGTCTCCGGTTGACTTTACAGAACAGAAATCTTATTTTAAAAGATGTATCTGTTGTTCCTGATTTAAAAAGAAATTTAGTTTTTGTAAAGTATTTGCTAGAACAATTTTATAATATCAACTTTCTTTCTAATAAAGTGTTTATTACTAAGAATGGTGTTGATATTTGTTTTGCAAAACTAGAAAATAATTTGTATGTGCTATGATCGTTAGCGATTAACGCCCTCCATAACACTGAGTTGTTTAAATTGTTGTTACTCAACATAAAAGACTTAAAATTTCTTCTAAGGAAAATGCCCAGCTTTAGCACCTAAGATTAGGACACATCAATCTTAATAAGATTGAGAGGTTGGTGAAGAATGAACTTCTAAGCGAGTTAGAAAAAAATTCTTTACCTGTATGTGAGTCATGCCTTGAAAGCAAGATGACTAAGAGACCTTTTACTGGAAAAGGTCATAGGGCTAAAGAACCTCTAGAGCTAATACATTCAGACCTTTGTGGTCCGACAAATATTAAATCTAGGGGAGGTTATAAATATTTCATCACTTTTACTGATGATTATTCAAGATATAAGTACGTTTATTTAATGCAACATAAGTCTGAATCTTTTGAAAAGTTCAAAGAATTCAAGGCTGAAGTTGAAAATGCATTAAATAGAACGATTAAAACATTTCTATCTGATCAAGGTTGAGAGTTTATGGATTTAACTTTCTAGAACTATATGATAGAACATGGAATAGTATCCCAACTCTCAGCACCTGGTACACCTCAACAAAATGGTGTATCAGAAAGGAGAATCGAACCCTGTTGAACATGGTTCAGTCTATGATGAGTTACACTTCCTTACCTAACTCATTTTAGGGTTACACTTCCATGATGAGTTACACTTCCTGAACTGCATTCCTTCCATGAGTGTTGCCAGAACACCTTTGGAGTTATGGAATGGTCGTAAAGCTAGTTTACGTCATTTCAGAGCCTGGGGGCTCAGCATATATGCTTGAGGCTAATCTTAAGAAATTGGAACCATGTTCAAGATTATGCCTATTTGTAGGGTACCCCAAAGGAGCGAGAGGTGGTTACTTCTTTGATCCTAAAGAAAACAAAGTATTTGTATGACAAATGCTACTTTTCTTAAAGAAGACCACATAAGGGAGCACATACCCATAAGTAAGATTGTGTTGAATGAGGTTTCCAAAGGAACTACTAAATCTTCAACAAGAGTTGTTGAAGAACCTAGTACCTCAACAAGAGTTGTTGAAGTAGGTTCATCTAGTAGGTCAAATTCACCTCAAATGTTGAGGGAACCTTGACGTAGTCGGAGGGTTGCGAACCCACTTATTCTCTATATAGGTTTAACTGAAATCCTGGCTATGATAGCTAATGGCGAAATTGAGGATCCATTGTCTTACAAGAAGGAAATGGAGGATATTGACAAAGATGAATGAATCAAAGCGATAGATCTTGAAATGGAGTCTATATACTTCAATTCTGTATGGGATCTTGTAGATAAACTTGATGGGGTTAAACTTATAGGTTGTAAATGGATCTACAAGAGGAAATGGGGTGCTAATGGGAAGGTGCAAACCTTCAAGGCTAGACTGGTGGTAAAGGTTATACCCAGTTGAGGGAGTTGACTATGAGGAAACTTTCTCGCCTGTTGCCATGCTTAAGTCTATCCGAATTCTACTAACCATTGCCTCATATTATGACTATGAGATTTGGCAAATGGATGTCAAGACTGCTTTTCTGAGTGGCAATCTTAAGGAGCCCATTTACATGGTGCAGCCCGAGGGGATCATAACCCAAGATCAAGAGCAAAAGGTTTGTAAGCTTAATCGGTCCATTTATAGACTGAAGCAAGCTTCTCGATCTTGGAACATAAGGTTTGATATTGCAATCAAATCTTATGGCTTTGATCAAGACGTTGATGACCCTTGTGTCTACAAGAAGATCATCAACAGTTCAGTCGGTTTTCTAGTGTTGTATGTAGATGATATACTACTCATTGGGAATGATTTAGGTTTACTGACTATAGTTAAGAATAGGTTATCGACCCAATTCCAAATGAAAGAGTTGGGAGAGGCTCAGTTGTTCTGGGTATTCAAATCTTTAAATATTGAAAGAACAAAATGCTAGCTCTGTCTCAAGCATCATATATTGACAAGATGCTTGTTAAATATTCGATGCAAAACTTCAAGAGAGGTTTATTGCCCTTTAGGCACGAAGTTACATTGTCTAAGAAATAGTGTCCTAAGACACCTCAAAAGGTTGAGGAGATGAGACGAATCCCCTATGCATTTGTTGTAGGTAGCTTGATGTATGCGATGTTATGTACTAGATTTGGCATCTGCTATATAGTAGGGATAGTCAGTAGATATCAATCTAATCCAGGATTAGATCACTGGACTACCGTAAAAAACATCCTCAAGTATCTACAGAGAACGAGGGACTACATGCTTGTGTATGGTTCTAAGGATTTGATCCTTACGGGATACATAGACTCTGGTTTTCAGACTGATAAGGATTCTAAGAAATCCACATCAGGATTAGTGTTCACTCTTAATGGAGGGGCAGTAGTATAGAGAAGCACCAAGCAATGGGTGCATCACTAACTCCACCATGGAGGCTAATTATGTAGTGGCTTGTGAAGCTGCTAAGAAAACCGTTTGGATCAGGAAATTCTTGACTGATCTGGAAGTTGTTCCAAACATGTCAAAATCCATCATACGTTATTGTGATAATAGTAGTGTTATGGCTAATTTCCGAGAGCCTAGGAGTCATAAGCGCGATAAGCATATAGAGCGGAAGTATCATCTCATTCGAGAGATTGTGCATTGAGAGGATGTGATTGTCATGTAGATGGCTTCAGAGCACAACGTTGCTGATTCATTTACAAAGTCCCTTGCGGCTATGGTGTTTGAAGGTCACCTGCAGAGTATAGGTCTATGGGACAAGCCACGTCTGGACAAGGGCAAGTGGGAGATTTGTACTGGGCGCGTGTTGTGCCCTAGTTTATTATTTGTGTACTTTGTATTTTGATTCTATTGTACACCCCACTAGCTTTAGGTCAAGTGGAAGATTGTTGGGGTTGATGCCCTAAATCTCGTAGGGTTCTATAGTTATAAACATTGTTGAACAAATTCATTATGTATTTAATAAAATATATGATATTTTATTTATTATCTATAAAATATATGATATTTTAGTTTCATTAACCATAAATCAATAAACTAATATCTAAGGTTATCTTTGTAACTTAAGCATGTATGTAGAGACATACGGGTGGATCATTTATAAGTGATAACCTAAATGGTCTGTAGTAGATGGATAAGGTTGGGTACCTTATCCTGGTGACACTACGAGTATGACCTGCTTTGTAAGTGTTACAATTGCTGTAAAGTGCTATAAATGATCTGATCCTGATCGTTCATGTATAGACATGCGAACAGGGATATTCTATACAAAGGAGTTTGTATAAAACCGGACCACGAAATGTTTAATCTCATTATATAACACCGTTCATAATAGAGACTTACATTTCACTAGGATGACCATAGGTAACATGACCTGAATCCTGAGTGAGTTTTGCACTCCTGCCTATGAGGGCGATCTTTTGATTTGTATAGGTGAGAGTGGCCAGATTTCCAACTCAACAAGCCTACCATTTTGGAGATTTGTTTGATTGGGGGAGCTGGGAACACAGCTACAGAAGATGGAATGCACTCATTCCCCGAGGCAGATGTAAGTAGATTGAATTGCTCCTTAAGGGCTGATTCCGAGTGTTTGAACAATTGTGGCGCACACCTTCTTCTGGCCAAGAGCCGGTTTTAGTCATAGTTGGACTATGATTTATTGTTCATTAACAAAATGGTAATTTGGCCTAGCTGTACTTACGAGCAATTTGTGAAGGGTCATCGTACTGTTGATTGGTTATATTCAATAGACATAGAAATATATTTAGTAGTGTGAAGAGTGCAGCTGTCGTCTTTAGTGGAGTGTCTGATAATTAACGGATGGTGAGTAATGTAATTAAAGAGTTTAATTAATTATTCATGTACAGTTGGAGCTTCAAGCTACAGGTCATTGAGGTTCCTCGATAGTTCGATAGGATTTAGTTGTGAATCAATTTTTTTATTAATTTGAATTGTTAAATTAATAGGAGGGATTTAATTATATATGATATAATTAAGTTGTTTCAATTATATGTGATATAATTGTCATAATGTATTTCATACATTATAACTTAAATGGGAGGAAATGAATATTTGAATGAGATTCAAATATAATTTCTATTAAATTGGATTCATAGTTGTTAAATTTATATAAATATAGATTTATATTAAATGTCATATAAAAGAGAAAGAAATTATAGTTTATATTGTATATGATACAATATTAAAACTATAGGTATATGTTATATATATATATATATAATATGATAAGTTAGTTATCATATTTATATTTATATTATTATTATTTTTAATTAATAAGGAACAACTCCCTTCCAATTATTTCTCTCCACTCACGTAAGTTGGTGGTGGTTATTTTTAGTAAAGTAGAAAAGAAAAAAGTTTTTGCTTCTTCTTGTAAGTTGTTTGGTTAATCGAGATTGAGAAAGAAAAAAAAACTACAGAAGAGTTTGTGTGAAGAGAGTTTCTTTAATCCTTCCTCTCTACATTAAGTTTTCTCTCATAACCAAAATAATCAAAGCCCACCACTCTTGGGTTCTCACCTGAGAATACCAAGGTAACGTTCATGGTAGTGTTTGATTTTTTTTTTTTTTTTTTTCAGGTTAATCTTAAAGAATGTCTTCAAGGAGTTCGTAATCATTCGAGGAAAAATGTGAAGGAAGGTCTTCAAAGGTGAGATTTCTTGAAACCCTTTCTAAAACATGTTATAATTTATAATTAAATTTATATCTTGTTTATTGTTTACTGTAAACTTTGTATTCAATAAAAATGAAATTTGGTTGATCCATTTTTCGCAAAGTTCTCTCCCCTTTAGAGTACCTTTGAGTTATGTATCCAGTGTAATTGCTGATATTCCTTAAGAACAACTGCACTTCTAATTTTGCTCATGAGTTAATATAATCTCCATATTTTATTATTATTTTAGATTCTGTTTAACCACTTTTCGAATTAATCTCACCTTAATTAAATATACAGATTTTTCTACCTAATTTATATTTGAAATATCCATATAATATTAACTTTTATTTTGTCCATATATTTTATTAATATCTTTGAATGGTTTTTCATTACTTTATACGCATTCAATTTTATTCAATTTTTTAATTGTTTTTTCATAATTTTATACATATATTCTTAATAAATTAGCTGTATATTTTTCATATCCTTAATAAATTAGTTTTATATACTGTTTTTGCTATTATTTTAATGATTTGAAAAAAAGAAACATCACTTTGTAACATAGACTCCTCTTTGATGGTCGATGGGATGAGAACTCTCACTACCACATGTTCCATCAAATTCGTCATTTCAACCATTTGTGGAATTTATCCAAGGTAAAATTTTTTGAGTTAACTATATTTTGTTTGACTATATACAAGATATTTTGTGGTCGATGTCAGTTTTATTAGAGTCCCCCAATTTGATGAAACTACAAATATAGGGTTGAGTTATGTATGTACGTAAATGTTGATATTCCTCAAGAACAACTACCCTTCTAATTTTACTCACGTAGTTAACATAACCTCCATATTTTTTTAGATTATTTTTAACCACTTTTCGAATCAATCTCACCTTAATTAAATATCCAAAATTTTCTACCAAATTTATATTTTAAATATCCATATATTATTAAAATTTATTTTATCCATATATTTTATCAAATCTTTGAATGGTTTTTCATTATTTTATATGTATTCAATTTTATTCAAATCTTTAAAAAAAATTCATAAATTTATACGTACATTTTTAATAAATTAGTTGTATATTCTCTTATTTTTAATAAATTAGTTTTATATATTGTTTTTGCTATTATTTTAACTTGGAAAAAAGAAATATCACTTCGTAAATAAAATGACGATAACTTTTGTTACTCACACAAAGTGTTCATCGATTTAGGGTTTGTTGTAATTTATTTAACAAGCCACTGTTTTTGCTATGACTTTACAATAGATTAGACTCCTCTTTGATGGTCGATGGGATGAGAATTCTCACTACCATGATTTTCGAAATTTTGAGGCACATATTCCATCAAATTAATCGTTCCAACAATTTTTGGAATATATCCAAGGTAAACTTTTTCCTCCGATGAGTTAACTATATCTCGTTTGACAATGTACCGGATTGGCTTTGTTGATGATAAAGATATTTTGTGATTGATGTCAGTTTTATCAGAGTCCCCTCAAATTGATTTATGTGTAGTTGTTGACCATGTCTCATCGGTTACCCCAAACTTGAATAATGAGTTAGTAGACATTGATCATTCTTCCCACCTCTCGAGGGCAACACTAAAATCATTGATTTTCAAGATTTTGATTTCTTTCAATCTAATATTCCAATTAGAGTAGGTTTACTTTTTAAGCACAAGTTTGTATTGAAGAAAATAGTTTATTTGTTATACATGTGGATTAAACACTTTGTCAGAATGTATTGTTTAGTGTGTGATAGTTGTCTAGGTAGAGTATATTCGTTGTTTTCAAACGGTTTTGAAACTCTCACTTTTAAAATTTCTTGTGGGGATAGTTTTGACAATTGTTAATCATTATTTTCTAATTTTATAATCCATTTTACAAATTTTACAATTTTAAAAAGTTTTGCTATTTATCCAAATAAAAACTTAAATTTGGCTATTTATCTGGTCAGTTTCTAAATCCGACAATTGGGCTTCGGCCTTGGAAACCAAGCCCAAATCATAAGGCTCCGTTATTGGGGAAGTGGCTAATCCATTTCCATTTTGTCAGAGCAAGGCCCATATTATTCTACCAACAATTGGGCTTTCGTTTGAACCTTCCAAACCGTGGGCCATATTAACCGGCCCAACCCAATGGTTTCACCACATTAGAGGCCCAAAGCCCAAAGTGAGAGCTGTAATCTCTCTCCTAAACATTTTCTCTCTCCTAGTTCACCAAACTTTCGTTTATTTTCAAAGCTCAAAAGTAGAGATTTGAATTCAAATACAAATAGAGCTAAAAGTCAAAGAGTTTCTTCTATCCATCACTGAAAAGCCAACACAAACAGTTAGAAAAAGCAAAGCTGTCGTTGTTCCTATGATTGCGCCATGGATCCCTAAATCCATATTTTCTTCAACTTTACTTTAACAATTGTTCCATAACACTTCCCAAATCTTCCCCCTCTAATTCATCATATCATTATTCTTTTCCCCTCATCTTTTTACCCAAATTTGTAGAAATGGAAGGGTTTTGATTTACTATAGTTTGTTTGTTTTTTTCCTTTCTTCGTCAACGGAGTAAAAAATAGTAATTCAAACCTCCTAACTCGACCGAAGAAATGGTAGATATTGTTGGATTATGCTCATATTGGTATTAAACGTTTGAATATAGCTATTATGTTGCTAAAAAAATATTCCACTGAATTTTTTTAATACTATGATGGTATGAAAATTGTTTCAGATTAGTGGTGTGTTTGGTCTAACTTTTCAAGTGTTTAATTTTGAAAATAAGTCATTTAAAAAAAAATCAAAGTGTATTTTAAACTTTTTTTTTTCTCTAATTAGTCCAAATAGGTCCTAACTTTGTTCCTTGTTGTCATAGTAACGTGTTTAAAAATGATGTGGAGTAGAAGTATAGATTTTAGGGAAACACGTTTCGGCTCTAGTTTTTATTTGGTCCCTAGGTTTTAAAATATTACACATTTTGTTTTTAAGTTTTGAGTTTTGTTTCAATTTAGTTTCTTAAATTTCAAAATGTTATAATTTTACCTTCAAGATTTGAGTTTTATTTCAATTTGGTCTCTAGATTTCAAGATTTTACATTTTTAACCTTTTTTTTTTATTATTATTAAATACTCACTTTCAACCATTGACGTCAATTTCTATTAATTAATTAAAAATGATCATGAAGTGAAATTTTAAATTTAATTTTAAAAGTGATTAATTATAATTTATTGCAATGATTTTTAATATATTAACATAGATAACATTAAAGATGGAAGATGAATATTTAGTGAGTAATCAAAGTTAAAAGTATAAATCTTGAAATATAGGAATGAAATTGAAATAAAACTCAAATGTTAATAGTAAAATCGTAACATTTTGAAACATAGAGACTAAATTAAAACCAAACTTAAAATTTAAAGACTAAATGTATAATATTTTGAAATCTAAAGATTAAATAGAAACTAATCGAATTTCTCAATTGTTTAAATGTGAATGGAAGAAAAATGATTTTAGCATTGAAATTTTTCTCCAATTTAATGGGTTGATTGGATAATTTGAAAGGAGATAAAGGGTATTGTTGGTAATTTACTCAGTGCCTAAATCAACATCTTTAACTATCCATGAAAAAGCAAAAAGAGTGTTTACACTATAATTTTAATGACCACTAAAGGAAAAACAAAATGGCATCTTTTGACTATGGAAGATTCTTTATTTTCTCTTTTTCTTTTTCTTCTTTCTTCTTTTTATTTCTTAGTTTTATATACTAAATTTTATCGTCTTGGTAATTTATTTAGTAATGGGTTTGTTTGGTACTTAAAATGTGAAGTCCATAAAATTTAAGAAATTGGTTTGATATTTTCATTTAGTACAACAAAGAGTAATTAAAAAAAAAAATTTAAAAATTATATGCTAGTCGAGGGTGACCTTGCCAATCATGGTTGTCACGCACCATGATAGAAGAGTGCCCACGAGTGAAAATGGAGAACTATGGGCATTTGTCCCCAACTTGTCTTGAATGAAGTGAATTAATATAGTCCACTCAATGTTTGAATCTTCTACTATAATAGTCGAAATTCCAAATATTACAGGATAATTCAAATGGACAACGTTTTTAGGGTTAATAGTAAAGTGTGTAGTAACATTTTCTTAAGAATTGCAAACATAAAAAAATCTATTAGTGATGGACTTTATCATTCCTATAAGCGATATAATCTATCGTTGATAGATTTTGAAAGCTGGATCTAAATTTGACTATATCTGTAAATTCTTTTGCATTGTGTTATATCTGTTAATACTTTGAGTCTGATTACTATATCTGTAACCATTGACCCATTAATGCAACTCAGACTTAGCTAGAATGAAACCAACCACATTCTCTCTTCATTTATAACCCAAGTTGAAATAGTTAGTACAAGAAAAACAAATCACTATATCTACAAACTATAATAACCACTAATTATAATAACCAATTCAATACACTAAATAATCCATATATATTTAGAAAGTGGAATGTACGACAAAGAGGGAAGAGGAGCAAAAGGAGATAGAAAGAAGGTAAATATAAATTATTTTATTTTCATATATCACAAAAGTATTAAAAACAACAAAATATCATCTCGTCATAATAATAATCGAAAAATGCAATACCAGAGATCTTTTAAAACCATTTCTCAAAATTCATGGGACATAAAGACCAATAAATATAGTTTTCCTTAAAATATGTGTGTCAAATAGATTTTTTTTTTTTTTTTTTGTTAAATAGCAAAAATCCCCAAACTTTTAAATTTGCATTTAAAAGGTCTATGAATTTTCATTTTTATCTAGAAGTTCACTAAACTTAAAAATAGTTGATAAATCATTAAACTTTCAAATTCATACTTATTAGGTGAATGACATATTCAAAATTGTAAAAAGAAAAAAAGAAGAAGTAAATTAAACCGTCACATATTAAATATAAAATTGAATTGTATTCAAGACTCTAAAATTTTAATCAATGTCTAATGGATCTACTGTTTTTTCAAAAACAAAAAACATGTCAAAAACTTAGTTGACACAAAATAAAAATATCAATAATTTATTAGATGTATAATTAGAAGTCTAAGAACATATTAGTTTAAGATTATAAAACCAAATAAACACAAGGTTTAAATACTAATATGGTTATGTAATTTCACTTTGGTCACGGTATTTTTAAAATATTTATTTTGGTAATTTCACTTTCAATTTTAATTCATTTTAGCTATTATACTTCAAAATGTCAATTTTGTTCCATGTACTTCTAAAAGATGATCAATTTGATTCTTTCATTACATTTTTAACATACCAAAATAATCATTTTTATATTAAAAAAAAAATTACTAAAACAAAAATAAATTAAAAATATAAGGACCAAAATTAAATATTTTAAAATTTGAACGTCCAAAACGAATATTTTGAAAGAAAAAAAATGATTGATGTTTGTTGTTTTTAGCGGATATCATATTATTATTGGGTGTGGCTATGGTAGTGTTTGTTGTTTTAGGCGAAAAAATTAGGTGCGCCTATAATGGCGGACATTCAAGTGCATTGCACATGCAGCGTGCACTATATTTTCCATTACCATTATGTTTTCCTCTGCCCCACACTCTTTCTTCTTCTTCTTCTTCTTCTTCTTCTTCATCTTCTTCTTCTTCTTCTTCTTCTAATTCCCTCAATCCACGCATAATTCATCGCCTCCATAACACCCAACAAACCCAAATTCCCATATCAATCCCTTTTTCTTTTATATAAATTCATCCCATAACAAGCCTTCCATTTCCATACCTTTTTCCTCTCTCTCTCTCGCAGCCATGGCAGCAGCTTCCACTACTTTCAACCTTCTCTCCTTCTTCTTCTTCTTCATACTCCTCCTCTCTTCTGTCCAAATCGAAGCCAGAGTCAACAAATTCTTCAGTAAATTCATCAACACTGATCGCGAGGTTGTTCCTACTAAGCTTCCTCCCGCACCGGTCTCTGCTCCGCCGGAAATATCTCCATCTCTGGCACCGACGCCGGCTCCCGCGCCGTTTTTCGACGAATCGCAGAATGCTTACGGTCTATACGGCCGTGATGCCGACGCTGATGAAAATACTCGGACGATTACCGACGTGGAGGAGGAGATTCTCGCGGGAGACGGCGAGGACGAGGACGAGGACAATCATAAAGCTGCCTATCCGATGACGAATTCTCAGACGGGAAATTACGGAAACAATAACTACGAGAACAACAATGGGTTTAGAAATTCCGAGTACGAGAACCACAATGAGTACAGAAATTCTGAGTACGAGAGCGCTTTCGAGAACAATAACGCTAGAAATTACCAGTACCAGAGCAATTTTGAGGACGACGGCTACAGAAGGAGGCGACACGAACCGACACGGCAGCAAGGGATGAGCGACACCAGATTCATGGAGAATGGAAGGTATTTTCATGATATTAACTCGAAGAATGGAGAAGAAAATGGATCTTACGGAAACAATAAGTATCCGAAATATGAGTTCGATTCAATGGAGGAGTATGAAAGGAGTGAGGGATTGCTTCCATGAAGCAGAGAGGGGCAATTTAGGGTTTAACTTAAACTCGAACTCTTGAATTTATGGAGGTTTTTTGATGTTCTGTGTGTGTGACTTTGATGTTTATCTTTGAGTTGTGATTGTTTTTGCACAACTTGAATGAATGTTGTTCTTGGGCTTTTGATTTTGCTTATGGATGTTATTTTAATGTAGAAAAATGATAGGAAAAAAGATGGTTGTTTCCATTTTGGAACTAAATTCCAAAATGAGATTTATAGATTCAATGTTTAGGTATGTTTACAAAAATTCATATGAATGAAATTATGAAACTATTTTGAATTTACATTTAAGTTATAACTTAACTGTTCATAAGATTGAAATTAGGAGTGTAATATCGAAATCCAATCCCTTTTTTCCAATCCAATCGTAAATCAACTAGGGTTGTAAGATTTTTAAGCTCCACAACTCAATTTTAGAAGGAAAAAACAAGATTCCCTGACCTGCTTCAAACCTAAAATGAACTTGGTCGAGTCGGATTGGTTTTTTCTTTTATCTATGCAAACAAGGGTGAGTCATGGGGAGTAGACTCGATTTATTCGTCTTTTGTATTTTTAATATAAATTATATATATATAAAAGTTCAACATAAATGTCAAAACTAGCCTTGGCGTGGGGTGCTGTTTGATTGATGAGGCATGAGGGTTTGAATTCTATAGTTTACTAACCAATTATTTTGGATTTTATATGGTTTTTACCCAAATTTTTTCATCTGTAATGGGCTTTTAAAGCCCAACTCTAGTAAATCCTAATAAAGGAAAGTATGTCCGTATTTATAATAAATAAATAATCGAGCAATATATTTTTCTTTTATCGAGAATAGAATTGGGCAGTTTAGAATTTTTATTTTTATTTTTTTAATTTACTTTTCCATCTAAACTCTCACGAACATTCTATTAAGAATGTATCGTTTATTCTTTATATATAATTTTTATATTCACATTATGCTCTATATATTTTCGTTTGTTTAATGTTATTTTTACATTCACATTACTCTTATAGATTTTTAAAATTAATTTCAGAGTTCAAGCTATAGGATTATCTGTTATCATTCGTTTGGATATTCGAACTTGACAAGTAAGTTTTAAAATCTTCTTAAACTTTAAGGCTCCATTTGATAACTATTTGATTTTTTGTTTTTGTTTTTTAAAATTAAACCTATATCATCCACATTTCTTACCATTATTTGCATTTTTTTTAAGTACAATGGTTGAATTCTTAGCTAAATTGTAGAAACAAAAACAATTTTTTGAAAATTACTTTTTTTAATTCTCAAAATTTGGCTTGGTTTTTAATATCTATAGGCTTAATTTTTAAAAAACAAAATGGTTACCAAAGGGACCCAAGTTTTTTATGCTTTTAAATGTAATAGAATGTAATATTCTTATTATTAATACTTTTATAGAGTTAATTCAAAATTAATATGGAGAATTAAAAAAAATAAGAGAGATCGTAGAGGCATCACCTTCAAAGAATAAATATTTTTTGGATTCTGATCGATCATATACAAAAATAAATTTAAAAGAGTTACTCGATCTTATACAAAAATAAATTTAAAAGAGTTACTCGATCTTACACATATAGTAGTGCTCCTATATAAAATTTCTAGCTCCACCACGGTATACAAAATTGACGTGTGCTAATTACGCTTAACTAGAAAAAAAAATTATGAATATTATTAGGGCAATAGATGGACAATATCATGATAAAGTAGGTGTGTTGCTATGATATAATGTGTGGATTTTTTTATTTAATTACTAGGCACGTACATTTTTTATAATTAGAGGGGACCCTTTTTCACTTTCTTGTTAGATGTAGGTGTAAGAATGAAGATATTAATAGATTGACTTTCGTGCCCAATTTCATGCTAAATTTTCTTTTTCGCTTACATCAATGATTAAATTTAAATGCTACTATGGTTAGAATATATGGATTTTGCAATTATATATACTCTTCGTGTCAAGTATTATACGGTCTTGCTTGACACGTTTTTTGGAAAAGTATAAGAAGTTTTTACTTGACATATTTTTCATGTCAAGTAAAATATAAAAATAATATTTTTTAATCTTTATTTTTTGTTTCCCTCTCCCTCCCCTATTTTCATTTCCTCTCAAATTTGGTTTCCTCCTATCAAAATTATCAAATAAAATATAAAAAATAGTTAACTTATTATTTTAAATATGTAAAAAATAATTATCAAATTAGAAAATCCCCTTCTTCTCCCTCTCACGTCGCACACCCCCCCCCAAGATAACTCTCTTTCCTTCCTCTACGTTTCGTCTCCTTCACGTAACCCAGCCCATTGCCGCCGATTTCAGCCATCACCCCAACGAACGACCCTCTTCTGCGTCAATTTCATCTCCTTCTCGTAACCCATCTCTCCCATGCGTCGCACCTCCAACGACTGACCGACCGCGAGCACCGTCGGTTCGGCTTCTGTGTGCACTCGTCGCTGCCGATCTTTCTATCTTCGTTCGATCTTTCTCTTTTAGACTTGTTGTGTGGTTCTGTCTTACCGCCACCCAATCTTAGACCTGCCGTCGGCATTATCTCTTTTCGGAATCGACGTTTTGGGTAAGTTTTTGGTTTCTTGTATGGGTTTTCTTGGCGAATCTTAAATACCTACCGGATCCACGCTAGACACCCACTGGTCAGTCATCGTACAGCGCCCATCGGTTAGTCCTCCACCGGATCTCACCAGTAGCCCAGCTTAGCCTCGCACCCAATCCGATCAATCCTCCATCGGATTCGCTGTATAGTCGCGCTGTCCCTGTCAAGTAAGAGCTTCTTATAGTTTTTTGAGTGTTCTTGTTCCTCTTTTGTTTTTCTTTTCAAGCAAGTTGGTCGAGGCTCAAGTGAACCGTCGATTTGAGCAAACACTTCGGGTAAGTGTTTTGGATATATTGGAATAAATTTGTGATTTGGGTTATAATGTAGCATCTTCTGTAATGATTTGCTTGTTTGAATGTTTGATGATGAGATTGATTTTGAAGTGTTGGAAGGAGTTGAGTTGTTGTCCAATAGGTTTGAGACCGATCTTAGCAAGGTTTTGGTAAGTTTGGAGGTTAGTATTAATAATTCTTTGTTACCTATTGAAGTATTGGTCTAATAATTGAGTTATTTTCAATTTTTGATGTTCAATTCAAAGATTTCAAGGGATTTGAGCCACTATCCAGGAAAGTTAACGATGTTTGGATGTTTGCGATTTGTAACCATTGTTATTGAACTTTTCGTAGGTTGGATTACTTTGTTGTAGTTTTGAAGTGACATTCGAATCAATCCACAGTTTGGGTAATCTATTTGGAGTTAATCGGTTATTTTGGTGAATGAAATTTTGAAGAATTGAGCTTCCAATATTTTGTAGTTTTGAATGAATTTTGTAGATAAGATTGAATTACTTATTTCTATATTTTGAAATTTGATGTTATCGCCCTTTATTCTATTTTTCAGGTTGACTTGCTTAATCATGGCTTGCCTGGCCTTTAGTTCTCGATCTTTAGACTTCAAAGCTCAATGTATAGATTAAATAATGTACTTTTTAAGGGGTTACTTATTAAACAATTTGTCACTTTTGTGTTTGTTGAAAGTTGAGTTTTGTATACAAAAGCAATAGTTGAGATTTTATTTTGTGCATGTACATGTGAAAGAGAAATAGTGTTATAATTTGTGAGGAGTGTTCATATAAAAGGTCATAGTTGAACACATGGAATTTTTAGTGAATATATTGAGTTGATAAATCTTAAATGTATAATGTTTATTTAGTTGAAGTAATTGTATTGATGGAATATAAAGCAGAAAATGAGAATATCAATTGGGGCATTTAATTTGAAAAAAAAAAAAAGACATATACTTGTCAAATAAAAAACGTCAAGAGTTATCATATATGATACGTAATCAATATCAAGAATCAATAAACTTGATATACTACCAATGTCAAGTGTATTATCTTTCTTGACACGAAAATTGTATCAAGAAATATTTGCCTTCACATTTTTTCAGAGTCAAGTTATCACACTATGCTTGACAGTCGAATACTTGACGCTTTTATAAGTGTCAGGTATACCCTTTACTTGACATTGGAAAAACGTCAAGTAATCCAATTTATGCAGTAGTGTAGTAGATAAAAGAAAAAAGGGGTGTTTGGTTGGCAATTTAGGTTATGGTTAATGTTATCAAAATTTACCGAGTTCAACAAATATGTGTTTGATAGACAATTCATTTTTTGTGAATCGAGTTAAACATGACAAATGTTTCAATTTTATATTTGTTTGATTTTATATTGTGTTTTAGAGAGTTACTAAGTTGCTAGCCTATTAATATGAACTTGTTTTTTTTTTTTATTCCAATTTGAAGGATTCTCTCTTTTCTTTTCTTTTTTTCTTTTTTTTTTTAATCTTGAGTTAAATTGAGAGCAAGTATTCAAGAGTTATACAAGATCTGAATAGTTTGGGATTGCAGTTCTACTAAAATTAGTCATTGTATTTGAAGGAATCAAATTCCTCAATGAAAATGTGTGAACGCATGTCCCAATGAAATTTGTTTTGAAAAATAGAGAAAATACATAAAATATGTACTTGATAAACATTAATTCTATAACATACTTTTAGGAAATGAGAAGAATGTCTTTTGAAGACCGTCTCAACAAAATTCTTGCCTCTTGAAGACCGTCTTCAATAAAATCATTCTCCTTGCGTCGATCTCATGAACATACACGAACTCAATATTTCTTCCAATTCCCACGAACAGTCACAAATATCGAGTAAGACACTAGCACTTGATTTCCTCGTTATTCTCTAGACACATATCAATGATGGTGGGATCCTTATTTGGAAGGGAGAAATTTGTAAGAGAGAACTTAAGGAAGAAAATGAAGTTTTCTTAATGTAAGGGTGTGAAAGAAATTGTTAGAAAAGGAGTTACAACTCCCCTCTACCAATATGTAGAATCATTTATTTAATACATACATACATATATATATAATCAAATTTAATATATAATTAAATAAATATTAATTAATTAACAATTAATTAATCAATAAATTAAATATCGTGTATTTAATTTCATTTGACTCATATTCAAATAATATCTTCTCAAATAAGCTATAATTTTAATATGAATCTCATTCATATTAATTTTAACCTATAAATTTATATAAATCTCATTCATATAAATAATATTAGAATCTTATTCAGATATTTACTTCACTAATATAACTTATAGTTTTAATATGAATCTCATTCATAATAAATTTAACATATAGTTTTATATGAATCTCATTTATATAAATAATATTTGAATCTTATTCAAATATTTATTTCTCTCGTAAAATAAAGTATAATTTTGAATCTCATTTAAAATTAACTTTACATCATAATGTATCGATATATATTATATTAATTGTATCTCGTACAATTAATTTTCTTATTTAATTAGAACAATTTAAATTAATCCAAAATTAGATTATTCTTGTTTTACCCTTAGTGAGATAGCAAAAGGACCTAATGGACCTATAGATTAGAAGCTCTAATGATATGATATTAATTAATTAAACTCTTTAATTAAATTAATCAACATTCATTAACTACGAGTCACTCCATTAAGGACCCACAGCTGCACTCTCCGCAATGTAGACATATTTTTGTGTCCATAGATGTAACTAATCAATAGTAATTTGACCCTTCACAAATCACTCTTAATTACATCTAGGTCAAAATTATCATTTTACCCATGTAATTACATCTAACTCTTTAAATCCCACTGATTCTCTAATGAACAACATGTTTATGGTCCTACCATAAACGAAACCCTCTTAGGCCAATGAGAGAGAGGGGAGAGTTCTCACTGTTCAAAACCTAGAGTCAGCACTTAAGGAAGTAATTCATCTACTTACCCTAAAGACGAGAATAAGTGAATTTCATCTTGTGTAGCCATGTTCCCAACTTCCTACTCAAAAAAATCCCCAAAATGGTAGGCTTATTGAGTTGACGAATCAGGCCACTCTCATCCATACAAATCAAAGGGTTGCCCTTATAGATAGGAGTTCATAACTCAATCAGGATTGAGGTTGAGTTACCTATAGTCATCCTATGAAATATTAATCTTTTCAGCCAACAAATTATAAAGAGAGATTAATCATTTTGTGGTTCAGTCTTATAATAACTCTTTGTATAGAATACCTTCACCTGTATGTCTCCACGTGAACGATTAGGATCAAATTGTTTGTAACACTTTATAACTTTTGTAACAATTACCAAGTGAGTCGTATCTGTAGTGTCACCAGGGTAAGGCCTCCAAACTTATCCGTATACTGTTGGGATTAGTGTCCTAAATCTCTATTGTATTCTTGTAGTTTGTAAACTTTGTACGAACAAATTGTTATTTTATGATCATACACTCAATCCAATAAACTAAGATCCTAGGTTATTTTATGTATTTCAAACATGTATGTAGAGACATATAGGTGAATCATGTTTAAATGATAACCTAAACGATCTATAGTAGATGGATAAGGCTGTATACCTTATCCTGGTAACACTATGGATACGACCCGTTTTGTAGATGTTACAAGTGTTATAAAATGCTACAAATGATTTGATCCTGATCATTCATGTAGAGACATGTGAGCGGGGTATCCTATACAAAGAGTTTGTATAAGACCGGACCACGAAATGATTAGTCTCATTATATAACACCGTTAATAATAGAAATTTACATTTCACCAGGATGACCATAAGTGACATGACCTGAATCCTGTGTGAGTTATGAACTCTTGCCTATGAAAACGGTCCTTTGATTTGTATGGGTGAGAGTGACCAGATTGCCGACTTAATATGCCTACCATTTTGGAGATTTGTCTAATTGGAAAACTGAGAATACAGCTACACAAGACAAAATTCACTATTTTCTTGATGTCGGGGTTAAATAAATTGCTCCTTTAAGGATTGATTTCGGGGCTTGAACATTGTGGCCCCACCCTCTCTTGGCTCGACAGGGACTTAGTCATAGTTGGACTTTGACTTATTGTTCATTAGAGGGATCAATGGTACTTAAGGAGTTAGATGTAACTACGAGGGCTGATAACTGGTAGAAATACAAGTTATTACGACTCAAATAAGTAAAACAATGAGAGAATGCGATGGTAAAATAGACAATATCATGTCCGAAAGTGTTAAACTGAAAGGAATTGTGATCGCGAGTGCTCATCGCATAAAAGCAGTTAATTTACCTATTTTATGCAGGTACAATGCGACGGTGGATATGAAATTGCGATCCAAAGGCACAATGCGCCAGCGCGCTTGAAGTTACGATTGCAAGACATGTGATCGTGAGAAATTTTCTTGAAAAAGTGATTGCATGAAGACCTCACATCAAGGCAACAACATAATAAATTGTGATGGGATGTAAAGCTGATAACGGTTGATTTCGAATTTAGTTGACAAGCCGTTAAAAGCCACTGTAGCAAGTACATTGAACTTTTGGTGACTTTTAAACGGTGCAACAGAATAAGGAAATTAATGCCGCCCATCATTGCAATCATTTGTAAGAAAAGCTGCTTCACCTTGAAATCTATAAATATTCAAGGTCTCCAGGGAGTTAGTTAGTTAGTCCATTCCCACACATACTTATACATATACATAGAGGATGGAGAGAGCAAGGAAACGAGGCAAAGCCGAGAGAAATTATTCCCGAACAGATCAAGAGACTACTGGAAAGCAATACAAACGAGAGAGGGCCAACCCTTGCGAGAGCAAGAATCCACAACTAGAACAGAGTTGAAGTGATAAAGAGTAGTATAAAAGGCCACGGGAAGCAAGACATTGCCTACCAGGCTTGTTATCTCTAAAATCCATTTGTTATTTTGTATTCAGTACTTTATTTGCAGAAAATGGAAACTTCATTTCAATCTATGTTCAATCTCTCTATACCATGCATGAGTAGCTAAATTTTTGAATGGGTTAAGAAGCACTTAGCTAACATGACTTAAGATTTACATTTTATGTGATCATCTTGTCTTATGTATGCATCCTTCACCCTTTGGACATACTTGAGAGAGTAGTCTAGAGATAGAATCTAGGCTTGAGAGAGTTAGATTAGAATCTGGGCTTGAGAGAGTCAGATTAGAATCGCATAAGTAAGAGTAGAAACTTAGACATAAGTTCTATTACTATTTACACATTGCATGTGCCCTAGAAATAGAATTGGTGGTATACGATCACCTTGTCTTATGTGTGCGTCATTCACTTGGACATACTTGAGAGAGTAGTCTAAAGTTAGAATCTAGGCTTGAGAGAGTCAGATTAGATCGCATAAGCAAGAATAGAAAATTAGAAATAAGTTCTATCGACATTTTAGCATATATATCGCATGCATCCTAGAAATAGGAATTGTGGCATTCTACATTGAGAAATGTAGTACTGATATTTGTGTATAGCATGATCGCATAACTTGTGCACAATCTTAAGAAATGTTAGCCAAAACCCTTCTCAACCTCTTTATCGCATACTTATCGTAACTTTATGCTTTCATCATTCCACGTTCAACTCTATCGCATAGGAAAAATCTAAATCAAAGCACTATCCACTTCATTATTTTTACCACCGCAATAGAATCAAAGAGTGTCGCATATCTACTTAGTAGTCCCTGTATTTGACCCTGGACTTACCATGAAACCTAAGAAAGTTTATACTTGGGCCTTGTTAGGAAAACTTGCATGAGATCACCGCATAACACACATCATTGCAAACTTACACCATAACACATCATAATTTTACACATCAAGTTTTTGGTGTCGTTGCCGGGGACTACGGTATAGATTGCGCTAACATCAAACCTCTTTGATCTTTGCAGCTTTTGACCTCTGTTGTGTTGCCATTCCTTCGGTAAATGGAGAAACAAGCATCGCATGAGCGAAGGACACACTCTTAAACCCAACTACGACTCAGAGATCGAAAGAACATTTCGCAGAAGACAAAAAAACAGACATCGACAATAAGGAAAAACTCACAAAATGGCTGAACTGGAAGAACGAGCTGCAAATGTAAACAACATAATGGCAAATCCTATCCTACTGGCAAATGATCGCAATAGACCCATCCGGGACTATGCGTCACCAAACTTGTATGATTTCTCCCCAGGAATCATGAGACCAACGTTGGATGGATCAAGGTTCGAGATGAAGCCGGTAATGTTACAAATGATACAGACAACAGGACAGTTCGGTGGTCGGCGTGGTGAAGATCCACACGCCCATCTATGAAGCTTCATTGAAATGTTTAACACTTTTGTGTTCCCTAATATCTCCGCTAAAATAGTTTGACTCACGCTATTTCCATTTTCACTATGCGATAAAGCGAGAAAACGGGCATATTCCCTCGAGTCAGGAGAGATAACTTCATGGGAACAAGTTGTGGAGAAGTTTATGAAGAAGTATTTCCCTCCTACAGAGAATGCCAGAAGGAGGAAGTTAATCACAAATTTTGAACAAGAAGAAGACAAATCGCTCAGTGATGCGTGGGCGAGGTTCAAGAGATTAGTGCGCGACTGCCCGCACAATGGATTGTCGGATTGCCTCCAAATGGAGATTTTTTTATTATGGACTAAATCCTGCATCGCAGACAGTTGCCAATGCGGTAGCAGCAGGCAGTCTGCTGGACAAGATTTATGATGAGACAAAGAACATTCTTGATCGCATATCGAAAAAACATAAAGATTGGCAAGAAGAACCACCAGGATTTTTCCAAAAACTAACGGTCAACGGCAGTAACAAGCCAGCAGCTCTCAAACACTGCCATCATCCTCTCTGGAGAACCTATTAAAACAACACTGCCAAGCAGTCACACTGAGAAGTGGAAAAGAGACTATGGAAGTTAGGAAGGAGCCTACCAGGACTGATTCAAATGCGATGAAACCAAAGAAATTGTTGACGCAAACTGAGTCAGAAGAGCCTGAGATTATGGAACCTGAAGTTGCGACCACCTCTAAGCCTCCAGATCATGGAACAATAAAAGTACAACTACCTCCATTCCCTTAAAGACTGAGAAAGAAGCAAAATAATGAAGGTCAATATCATCGCTTCCTGGAAATATTAAAACAACTACATATCAATATTCAATTTACAGAAGCAATAGAGCAGATGACGAAATATGCGAAAATTTTAAAGGACATGGTGGCGAAGAAAAGAAGCACAGGAAAATTCGCTGCGGTGGCATTGATAACTTGTAGAAATACAGGTTATTTATGCTGCTTTATTTAGATATTGCGGTTAAAAGAGAGGAAAGTTGCGTCAATTGTATGGAAATTAGCTAAGAAATGCAAGAATTATAAATTGTCGTCAATACACCCACTGACACCATTGCGATAGTAAAAAAGAATATTTCAAGTCTGTTTTGTAGAAAATCAAGTCACCGCATGCGTTCATGGCTCAAGAGAAAAGGAACAACGCATCTATGTTGCATTGCGGCCATCATTCAGGAATGAATAGACGATCAACGCAATGGCGGCGCATGCGACAATCGATCAAGAGCTAAGCGATTAACGCAACTTCAACTGCATGCGGTAATAAAAAACAACACCGCATGCGAGCAAACGATCAAAGATGTGAAAGAGCAACGCAATTGCAGAGGATCCAGACACGTGTACAACTAACCGTTGTGCATTTCTGACGGGATTGATCGCATAACAGAAAGAATATTCACTCCACCATTTCCGGAATTGCCATAACAATAAAGTGGGGTCCAAACTGCAGAGAGTCAAAGCTGAGCCTATAAATAGCCTCTGAAATTCTATTGAGAAAATATACTTGATACGAGCATATTTTGATATTTGTATAATGAGAGAGAAACTGGTCTGAAGAGCCTGATCGGAGAAGATTCGGGAAGATCTGAGAGACAAGGCCAAGAGGTGAGTCTCAGGGCAAATCCTTTCAATCCCCGCCGTTGAAGCTCTGTACCAAGGTCACTTCTACCGGACGAGCAAGCCTGAGAGGGAAGCTCTTCTCTACATTCAACCCATTCGCCGACAAGCAAATCCACAGTCCAGATCTGTGTCAAGACGTTGGCACTCTTCTGTATTTGTTTCTATCTCTTATCATCAATCGTATTCATCTTCTTAATCGCTATCATTCATACCATGTATCAGACGCTAAATATTAGTATTGAATGTCATGATCATTTTCATCTCCATCTTTCTGTCTATTTCCATTCCTCCATTAATCACTTTCTCCATGATGTTTTCTTAATCCCTTGGTAATTAGCATGAATCTAACAAGTAAATTAATCTGTACTAAAGAAATAAATATGTTTAGCTAAAGCATGTTAGACGGCATCTTCACCTATGAGAGCAGAAGTGCAGATGCCATTCCTCCTATCGAGAGAAGGTTTAAAGAATGCTTAACTAAAGCGAAAAGTACTTCCAGAGATGGAAGCAACCTTGCGTTCATTACGTTCATCCCTGTTTCACCACAGAGATGTGGGAACGCGGCTGATCACCAAGAGGTGTACGACAAGGGAAAGCGGAACCGTATTTATATCTTTAACGCAATTAATGAACTTGCGATGTTTATATTAATTACCCTTTCTATTTATGTTTCATACATAAAGACTTGTCACTGTATAATCTTCACAGTTAGTCTCAAACTTAGTATCATGTATTAGTATCCTATATCTTGTATCATAATAGCTTAGGTTTACTTTTATCGCATTTTATTTTATTATCAAAACTTTACTTTATCTGCACAATTTTATTTTTACCGCAATTTAAATACCTGTATACACACATTCTTTTATTAATTGAAAAACGCCACGGTCGCATATATCACGAACGTAACGCATTAACTAAGCAATCCTTGTGTTCGTCCTCGGATCACTCCGAGAAACTTGCGATGAAATTATACTTGGTTTCAACGCAAGGAAACCTGTGACAATGCATAACATACTACAAGCATTTCATTAATAACGCATACATCTAGAAGTAGTATCACATAAAGTCTGAATAAGCATAACACATCATCCACATTCCATTTCCATCCCAAGTCATCAAGTTTATGGCAACCTGAGCTTGTTTGATCCATCATTCATCCCCATCCATATGCTTATTTAGAATCATCGCATTTTATTCTTGTCAAGTTTATGATAATTACATATCAATATTCCATTTACAGAAGCGATAGAGAAGATGCCAAAATATGCCAAGTTTTTAAAGGACATAGTGTCGAAGAAAAGAAGCACACGAAAATTTGCCGCGGTGGCATTAACACAAAAATCAAACACTATAATCCCACCGAAGATGTGCGACCAAGGCAGCTTTACAATACCCTGCTCAATAGGAGGGATCTACATCGGTCAAGCATTATGCGATCTTGGGGCAAGCATAAATTTAATGCCCCTTTCAATCTTCAAACAATTGAATATAGGACAGCTGACACCCATGACGGTGACTCTTCAGCTTGCAGACAGGTCCCTGGTACACCCTGAAGGAAAGTTGAAGGATGTCTTGGTCACAATCGATAAATTCATTCTACCTGCAGACTTCATCATCCTAGAGATAGAAACTAGGCTTGAGAGAGCCAGATTAGAATCTAGGCTTGAGAGAGTTATATTAGAATCGCATAAGCAAGAGTAGAAACTTAGACATAAGTTCTATTGCTATTTACACATCACATGTGCCCTAGAAATAGAATTGGTGGTATGCAATCACCTTGTCTTATGTGTGTGTCATTCATTTGGACATACTTGAGAGAGTAGTCTAAAGTTAGAATCTAGGCTTGAGAGAGCCGAATTAGATCGCATAAGCAAGTCTATCGACATTTTAGGATATGCATCGCATGCGTCCTAGAAATAGGAATTGTGGCATTCTGCATTGAGAAATGTAGTACTGATATTTGTGTGTAGCATGATCGCATAACTTGTGCACAATCTTAGGAAATGTTAGCTAAACCCCTTCTCAACCCCTTCATCGCATACTTATCGTAACTCTACACTTTTATCACTCCGTGTTCAACTCTGTCGCATTGGAAAAATCTAAATCAAAACACTATCCACTTCATTATTTTTACCACCGCAATAGAATCAAAGAGTGGCGCATATCTACTTAGTAGTCCCTATGTTCGACCCTGAACTTACCAGGAAACCTAAGAAGGCTTATACTTGGGCCTTGTTTGGAAAACTTGCATGATCACCGTATAACACGCATCATCACAAACTCACAACATAACACATCATAATTTTACACATCAAGGGCAAAACAGTAATTTGGCTCAGTTATACTTACGAGCAATTTGTGAAGGGTTATCGCACTTTTGATTGGTTATCTCCAATGGACACAAAAATATATCTGTAGTGCAAAGAGTGCAGCTGTTGGTTTTTAGTGGAGTGACCGACATGGATGTTGGGTAATTTAATTAAAAAGTTTAATTAATTATCCAATTACCATTGGAGCTTCAATCTACAGGTCCATAAGATTCCCTTTGTAGCTCAACATAGATTATTGAGAATTAATATTAGATTAATTTGAATTGTTTAAATTAATTGAGGGAATTAGTTATATGTGATATAATTAATATAATGTATTTGATACTTATAATATAAAATTTATTTTGGGAGGAATTAAGTATTTGAATATGATTCAAATACTAATTATATGAATCTTACTAATTATATGAATGAGATTCATATTATTAAATTTGAATATAAATATGATTTATGTTAAATATCATAAATGGTGGAAAGGAAATTAAATATTTGAATATGATTCAAATATTAATTATATGGATGAGATTCATATAATTGAATCTAGTATAAATGTGATTTATATTAAAAATCATAAATAATTGAGAGAATTGAAACTATAGGTTATATTGTATTTGATAGGATATAAAAACTATAGGTTATGTGTTATATTTGATATAACATATATATATATTTTAAATAAATTAAATTGATTCTCCCCTTAATTCTCTCAATTCAATCATGCAAAGAGGTGTGGTTGGTTGAGGTTTTCATTTCGATCTTCCTCCTCAGTTTTTACAGAGCTCTCTGCCCTTCCACCTTTCCTCCCTCTCTTGAATTCAAGCAAAGCCCACAACTCTTGTTTGAATTCTCACTCCCAAGAGAATACAGAAGTTCTCAAGTGGTAGTGCCCATTTGGGTTTTTCATTTTTGGAGATCGAAGTGTTCGTGTTCATGGATCGAGGAAAAATTCGAGAAGAAGTTGTCATTCAAGGGTAAGTCCAATTTCTTCCCTTCTTTGTATTCCCCAAAAGCATGTTGTAATTTTAGTTTGTTAATGCATAGTTTTATCTTTCTATTCTGTAATTTGAAATTCTGTGGACACAAAAAGATTAGGACGGATCCCCACATTTCCGCACAAGAACCTTGATCGGTTCCCTTCATATACTATTGTTGGGATTGGTGTCCTAACTCTCCCGGAGTCGTTGTTTTGTAAAGATACACATTGTTCAATGAATAAAATAAGTGTTATTTAATTCTAGCATTTACTCATATCCAATAAACAAAGCTCCATGGTAATCTTATATGAACTTAAGCATGTATATGTGATATACAAATGGATCATGCCTTAAGTGATAACCTAAATCGGTCTGTAGTATAAGGATTAAGGTGGGATACTTGATCTTGGTGACACTACAGATACGACCCGCTTTATAGAGGTTTGCAAGTGTTGTAAACTACTACAGATGGTAGATCCTGACCATTCGTGTGAAGACGTGGAACGGGGGTGTTCTATACAAAGAGTTTGTATAAAACCTGGACCACGAAATGACTAGACTCTGTATATAACGCCATTGATACTAGAGACTTGCATCTCACCTAACCGAACATAGGTGACATGACCTCAATCTTGAGTGTTTTGGGAACTCCAGCATTTTAGGGCAGTCTTTTAATTAGTATGGGTGAGAGTGGTCAGATTGCCAACTCAACATGCCTACCTTTTTGGGGACTTGTCTGATCTGGGAGCTGGGAACTCAATCCACAATATGGAAATCACTCATTTCTCGAAGCAGGGATAAGTAGAGAGATTGCTCCCATAAGGGCTGATTTCGGGGCTTGAACATAGTGGCCACAACTTCTCTTTGGAAGAGAAGACTCAGTTATATTAGAACTATGACTTATGATCATTAGAGGGATTTGTGGTACTTAAGGAGACAGATGTAACTACAGGAGCATAACAGTTATTGCCCCAACTGTACTTATGAGTGATCTGTGAAGGGTTATCGTACTGCTGATTGGTTAAGATGGACACATAATATATCTGTAGTAAGAAGAGTTCAGCTGTCGGTCTTTAGTAGAGTGTCTGGCAGTTAACGGATGATGGATCCCGTTAAAGAGTTTAGGCAGTTATTCACGTACCATTAGAGCTTTAGCTACAGGTCCATAAGGTCCGCAAAGAATCGCAAAGAAATCAAAAAAATTACCGTTAGCACACTGATTTACCGAAATCCCCGGCAATGGCGTCAAAAACTTGATGCGTTATTTTATGAGGTGAAATTATGGAATGAAATGCAGTGATGGAAATGCATTGAGCAACAAGTTTTCTCAGCGGAATCCATGTTATGCGATCATGCAACACACATACAATAGCAAATCATCTCTCGACGCAAATGCTACGGCTTTTAATACTAGAACGCATGCGATATATGCGATGAGTCTATAAGACCTACACATAAGCTTCTATTCTTATCTATGAGATGACAAAATGACACACTGGAAAACAGAGCTTATCTCTAAGTCCCTATCTATTGCTTATGCAAATCTAATCTTGCTCTCTCGAGTCTAGATTCTAACCTAGCTCTCTCAAGTCTTACGTTCTTTCTTTAGACTCTTTCTCGAGTAGCTCTAAATAGATGTTGGGACTTAATTCAGACTCGACCGTCATCAACTTTCTGTCACATCGTGATTAATTATGCTTTTCACCCAGATGCGCCCACCAAGTTGCGGCGACTCTATGCAGCAATCCTTCTTGAGCAGATGTTTGCGAGCGTAAATCACCGCAAAGCCTTGCAGTGACGCGCGTTCGCCCTTTGATTTCTTGTGATCGTGCTTTCCGCCTTGCGTCAACGCATATTCTGCATAAATATACCAAAGTTAACTATTTTTATGCGATGAACGCATGCGACCGCAATGTCATGAACTTAATGCTTTTTGGACACAATCTATATATTTATCAACTAAACCTTCATTGTTAATACTTAACATTGTAATAACGTGCATTTCTCCCGTTATCACACCCCAATTTAAACAAGCTTGTTCTCAAGCATAAGCTAAAGATTCCTTTAGAAAGTCGATCGCAAATCTCTTTCTTAGATTTCTCAAGGATACTTCATTCAAATCCTATACACCAAAATTCTTTAATTTTATTCGAGCTCCTCTAAAATATTTCTAAGATCTAGGGGCCGCAGTTTAACCTTCAAAAGAACTTTACTATTCCAGGACATCGCATGATTTATTTCAAAAAAACTTTTCCACCTGGTGTTTAAATGTTTGTATTCCTTGCATTATTTTGACATTATTATTTTCTCTGACCTTGCGCTGATCCAATGCCTTGCCTTCGTTTTGGCTTGCCCCCACGTGTATCATGCGGACATCAAATACGAGCAAGACGCTCTTTCTTAGACTAACCTCATATCTACTTGGCAGCGGAGTTGCGTCATTATTTATGCGTTGATCTTGCGACTTCTTTTTGTTTTGGCTTGCCCCCACGTGTGTCATTCGACCATCCAACTACTGGTAAGTGCCCTTCACAACTTAACTCTTATTAACATGGGTATCCCCATTGCGTTGATAGTGGAGTTATTCTCAAATTTTTTTTTTTTTCTTGTAGAGCTAAAAGTAGCAAGGTTGAAAATAAATACCTCACCCCCAAATTTAAAATGCGGTAATGTCCTCATTGCCAATAGATTGAAAGAAGTCATGTGATGTTCTTAGGAAACTATGTAAAGAGTTAGTTTGAAAGAAAGCTGGCAGACCACTAACTTCTAGAAATATTTCATGAGGTGACTGTCCTAAAATTAAGTTAACTGTAGTATATATGAAAAAAATAGAAGCATGTGTTTCATCATTGAAATCATAATTGGCAAAGAGAAAGTATGCTGTGACTTACTAAATTTATCAATGTTAAATGATTGGGGTAATCAAAGAGGATGCAGTGATAAAATTTCAAAATTAAAATGCGATGCGATAGTGCAGAATTTGGAATAAAGTGAAGGAAAAATACAATCCCCAAATTTGCGCTGTCGCCCGCATTATTTGTTGATGCATTCTTCTTTGCGGCAATCTACCTTATTTGGATTGTGGAGACGGAATAAAGTAATTGCGTCTTCGTGTAGTGCCTCCGCAATCGTTCACCGCGGTCGTTGCAAGAAAAACATTGAGAGGGTCAAATAGTATTAAACAAAACAAAATCTTTTACCACAATCGTTCAGCACCATTTTTTTTCTAAAAGTAAATAAGTAGATGTGCGATAACAGATAATAGCAAGGTGATGAAAGTTCATGAAGTATTGATGTAGAGAAAGGATAGTCAAAAGAGTTGCGTCCCTGATGAGGTTGAGTCATATAGTAACTCAGGTACTGCTTATTCCAAGCTGGGCTTTTCACATCCACGGTGGCTTTTTCTTCTTTTCTCGATCTTTTGGGATCTTGACTGCCTTAATCCGAAGCTTTTCCCTATTGATATTCATTATGATTTTCCCTTTGTGCACATCAATTTGAGCACAACCGGTCGAGAGGAATGGTCATCCCAATATGATGGGCGCATCTTCGTCCGCTTTATAATCCAAAATGATGAAGTCTGCTGGGAAGATGAATTTATCAATTGAGATTGTGGCATCTTTCAACTCTCCCTCAGGATGTATTCGGGATCTGTCCGCAAGAAGGAGAGTCTCTGTCGTGGGCGTGAGTGTGCCAATATTTAATCGTTTGAAGATTGATAGCGACATTACGTTTATACTCGCCCCAAGATCGCATAGTGCCTGGCCACAGCAGACCCCTCCAATGGATCATGGTATCGTGAAGATTCCTGGGTCGCACATTTTTGGTGAGATCATAGCACTTTGCGTTACTGCCACTATTGTGACCTTGTCTTCCTCATTTTGTTTCTTTTTCAATCCTTACAAGAATGGTAGTGGTTCGACTGCTTCTGTCTTATGATCTAGAGGCTTGAGGGTGGACGTAACTTCAGGGTTCATCTTCTCAGGCTCTTCTGAATTGTAAGTCAATGGGTTCTTGGTTGTCACTGCATTCAAGTTGGTCGCGATGGGTTCCTCCCCTGCTTTCGCAGTCATTTTGTTGCTTAGCAAGGAGACTGCTAAGCATTGTTCCTTCCCTGTACCCCCAGCGTTGCGAGGAAGCTCAGGAGATTAAGAATAAAGACAAATGACATAACAACGAGGCCATGCATCCCTTCAAAATCAAAATGATCCCGGATGATGAGTTTGATACAAGGCATCGCATAATTAACAGCCTGAGAGCGAAGAAGGGCAGGTCAACACAATTGCTCAAACGATCGAAGTTGTTCATTCTGTGAGATGCTCATTCGATTGGAGAAACCAGAAAATCTAATAATTTATGGTCATAAAGAATAATCTCTACTGCCGGATACAATATAACCCCGGGTGAGAACCACCCTAAATTTCACGTGGAAAAATCAACACAAAGCTTTCAACTAGTGCGCAAAAATGAAGGCCACCGGATTTCAACAAAGCTTTCAAGGTCCAACGATAAACAAGCCGAGCAGCTCGCAAAACACCACAATCTCATTCCTTAGAGAGCTTGTTGAAGCATATACATTGAGGAAAAAACGAATCAGTGCCTTTAAATCAAGCCAACGGTCCATTTGAAATATCGAAATTTCAAGCTGGGAACAAATTGCGGGTGAAGCTAACAAATAGATGCAAGAGCGTTGCCGAGCTCAACGAGCTTCCTCGCAACGCTGGGGTAAGGGAAGAAACATGCCTTAGCAGCTCTCCTTGCTAAGCAACAAATGACTGCGGAAAGCACGGGGGAGGAAACCATCGCGACCAAAACTTGACATGCCAGTGACAACCAGAACCCATTGACTTACAAATTCAGAAGAGCCTGGAGAAGATTGAACCCTGAAGTTACGTTCCACCCTCAGCCTCTAGATCATAGACAGGAAAGCAGCGAACCATACCATTCTTGTCAAGGATTGAAAAAGATAAAACAAAATGAGAAGACAGGTCAAATAGTGCAGTAACGCAAAGTGCTATGATTTCCCAAAAAATGGTGCGACCCAGGAATCTTCACGGATACCATGATCCATGTGGAGGGTCTGCTGTGGCAGGCACTATGCGATCTTGGGGCTGAGTCATAAACGTTAATGTCCGCTATCATCTTCAAAACGTATTAAAATATTGGCACATCACGCCCAACGACACGAGACTTCTCCTTCTTGCGGACAGATCCGAATACATCCTGAGGGAAGAGTTGAAAGATGCCACAATTCTCAATTGAAAATTCATCTTCCAGCAGACTTCATTCATTTTGATTATAAAGCGGACGAAGATGCGCCATCATATTGGAATGACCATTCGCTCTCGACCGGTTGTGTCAAATTGATGTGCACAAAGAAAATCGATAAGAATGATGTCATAGGGAAAAGCTTCGGTTAACGGCAGTCAAGATCCCCAAAGATCGAGGAAAAGAAGAAAAAGCCACCGTGGATGTTGAAAAGCCCTAGCTGGGATATAAGCAGTACCTGAGTTATCTATATGACTCAAACCTCATCAAGGGACGCAAACTCTTTGACTATTCCTTTCTCACATCAATACTCATGAACTTTCATCACCTTGGCTATTATCGTTATCGCACATCTACTTATTTACTTTAGAAAAAAAATGTGGCTGAACGATTGTGGTATAAAAGATTTTGTTTTTGTTTAATACTATTTGACCCTCTCAATGTTTTTCTTGCAACGACCGCGGTGAACGATTGCGGAGGCACTACACCGAAGAACCAATTTACTTTATTCCGTCTCCACCCCAATCCCAAAATAAGGTAGATTGCCGGCAAAGAAGAAATGCATCAACAATAAAATATGCGGCGACAGCGCAAAGTTGTGGATTGTATTTTTTCCTTCACTTATCCAAATTCTGCACTATCGCATCGCATTTTTAATTTTGAAATTTTTATCACACTGCATCCTCTTTGATTACCCCAATCATTTTAACATTGATAATTTAGTAAGTCACAGCAGACTTTCTCTTTGCCAATTAATTGTTTCAATGATAAACACATCTTCTATTTTTTTCAATATATATACAGTTAACTTAATTTTAGGACCAGTCCTCAATGAAATATTTCTAGAAGTTATTGGTCTGGCCAGCTTTCTTCAAACTAACTCTTTAATAGTTTCCTAAGAACATTACACATGCATTCTTTCAAATTATGGCAATGAGGACATTACCGCATTTTTAAATTTGGGGGTGAGGTATTTATTTCAACTGCTACTTTTAGCTCCTATCAAGAAAAAAAAAAAAAAAATTTGAGAATAACTCCACTACACCAACGCAATGGATACGAATGTTAATGAGAGTTAAAGTTGTGAAGGCACTACCAGTAGTTGGATGTCCGCATGACACACGTGGGCGGCAAGCCAAACAAAAAAGTAAGTCGCCAAGATCAACGCATAAATAATGACGCAACTCCGCTGCAATTAGATTATGAGGTTGTCTAAGAAAGAGCGTCTTGCTCGTAAGTTATGTCCGCATCGATACACGTGGGGCAAGCCAAAACGAAGCAAGGCACGTTTGTGATTCAGCGCAGGTCAGAGAAAATAATAATGTTCAAAAACTATGCAAGGATACAAAATCATTTAACACCCCAGTGGAAAAAGTTTTTTTTGAAAAATAAATCTGCGATGTCCTGGGAATTAGTAAAGTTTTTGAAGTTAAAACTTGCAGGCCGCCTAGATCTAAAATATTTTAAGAGGAGACTCGAATTAAAAATTAAAGGAAAATTTTGGTGTATAGGATTTGAATGAGTTATCCTTGAGAAATCTGAAGAAAGAGATTTGCGATCGACTTTCTAAAGGAAATCTTTTACGCTTATGCTTGAGAACAAGCATATTGTTAAATTTGGGGGTGTTGAATTAACGGCCAGAAAATGCACGTTATTACAATGTTAAGTATTAAACAATGAGGTTTACGTTGATAAATATATAAGATTGTGTCCAAAAAGCATTAAGTTCATGACATTGCGGTCGCATGCGTTCATACGCATAAAACTAGAGTTAACTTTGGTATATTTATGCAGAATAGCGTTGACGCAAGGCGGAAAGCCATCACAAGACAATCAAAGGCGAACGCGCGTCACTGCAAGGCTTTGCGGTGATTTAACGCCGCAAACATACTGCTCAAGAAGGATTGCCTGCATAGAGTCGCCGCAACTTGGTGGGCGCATCTGGGTGACAACTAATTAATTCACGATGTGACAGAAGGTTCGATTGACGGTCGAGTCTGAATTTAAGTCCCAACATCTATTTCAGAGTACTCAGATAAGACGTCGTAAAGAACTAAGAAACGTAAACTTGAGAGAGCTAGGTTCGAATCTAGATCGAGAGTAAGCAAGATTAGATTGCATAAGCAAATAGATAGGGACTTAGAGATAAGCTCTGTTTTCCAGTGTGTCATTTTGTCACCCTCATAGATAAGATAGAAGCTTATTGTGTAGGTTCTATAGCTCATCGCTATATCGCATGCGTTCTAGTATTAAAAGCCGTAGCATTTGGCGTCGAGAGTGATTTGCTATTGTATGTGTGTTGCATGATCGCATACATGGATTCCGCTGAGGAAATACTTTGTTGCTCAATGCAATTTCCATCGACTGATTTCATTCCATAAGTGTTCACCTCATAAAATAATCGCATCACAGTTTTGACGCCATTGCCGGGATTTCGGTAAATCATGTGTGCTAACGTTAATTTTTTTTGATTTCTTTGCATCTTTGCGGACCTTATGGACCTGTAGCATAAGCTCTTAGATGGTAGTGATATACTGCCTAAATCTTTTAACGCGATCCATCATCCAGTTATTTAACTGCCAGATCACTCTACTAAAGACCGACAGCTGAACTCTTCTACTACCAGATATTATTATGTGTCCATTTAACCAATCAGCAGTACTGATAACCCTTCACAGATCACTCCATAGTTACAGTTGGGGCATAACTGTTATGCTCCTGTAGTTACATCCTGTCTCCTTAAGTACACAAATCCCTCTAATGATCAATAAGTCATAGTTCTAAATAACTGAGTCTTCTCTTCCAAAGAGAATAGTTGTGCCAACTATGTTCAAGCCCCGAAAATCAGCCTTATGGGAGCAATCTCCTACTTATCACCTGCTTCGAGCAAATGAGTGATTTCCATATTGTGGATTGAAGTTTCCCAGCTCCAGATCAGACAGTCCCCAAAAAGGTCAGGCATGTTGAGTTGGCAATCTGAACCACTTCTCAACCATACTAATTAACAAGACTGCCCTTAATGCTGGAGTTCCCAAAAACCCTCAAGATTGAGGTCATGTCACCTTATGTATGGTTAGGTGAGATGCAAGCTCTCTTAGTATCAAGTGCGTTATTACAGAAGTCTAGTCATTTCGTGGTCCAGGTTTTATTACCAACTCTTTGTAAGAACACCCACCCGCTTGCCACGTCTTCCACGATATGGTTCAGGATTTACCATCTGTATGAGTGTTACAACACTTGCAAAACCTCTATAAAGCTGGGATTCGTATCTGTAGTGTCACCCAAGATTAAGTATCCCACCTTAATCCTTATACTAAAGCCGTATTTAGGTTTCATCACCTTAAGGCTGATCCATTTGGTATATCACATATACATGCTAAGTTCATATAATGATTACCATGGAGCTTTGTTTATTGGACGTATGAGTAAATGCTAGAATTAAATAACACTTACTTTTATTTCATTGACAATGTGTATCTTACAACAACAACGACTCCGGAGAGTTAGGACACCAATCCCAACAATAGTATATGAAGGGAACCGATCAAGTTCTTGTGCTGGGAAAATGTGGGATCCGTCCTAATCTTTTTGTGGTCCACAGAATTTCAAATTACAGATAGAAAGGATAAACAATTGCATTAACAAACTTAAAATTTACAACATGCTTTCTGGGAGATACAAGAAGGAAGAAATTGGACTTACCCTGCGAATGGACAACTTCTTCTCGAATTTTTCCTCGATCCATGAACACGAACACTGTCGTCTCCAAAATGAAAAACCCAAATGGGCACTAACCACTTGAGAAACGTTCGTTGTATTCTCTTGGGAATGAGCTCAAACAAGAGGTTGTTGGGCTTTGCTTGATTCAAGAGAGGGAGAAAGTGGAAGGGCAGAGAGCTCTGTAAAAACTGAGGAGGAAGATCGAAATGAAAAACCTCAACCAACCACACCTCTTTGCATTGATTGAATGAGAGAATTTAAGGAGAACAATTTAATTTATTTAAAAATATAATATATGTTATATCAAATTTAAACCATAACTATAGTTTTTACCTATCCCTATCAAATACAATATAACCTATAGTTTCATTCTCTCAAATATTTATGATTTTTAATAATAAATCACATTTATACTAATTCAATTATAGAATCTCATCCATATAATTAATATTTGAATCAATATTCAAATATTTAATTTCCTTTCGCACCATTATGATATTTAACATAAATCAATATTTATATTCAACAGTTTTAATTAAATGATGAATCTATTCATAATTTAGTAAGGATTCATATAATTAGTATTTTGATCATATTCAAATACTTACCATTTCCTCGCCAAAATAATTTTATATATATACGTATCAAATCATTATATTATTATATCACATTACTAACTAATTCCCTCCAATTAATTGTAAACAATTCAAAATTAATCTAATATTATTCTCAATAATCTATGTTGAGCTTTACAAAGGGAATCTTATGGGACCTGTAATTGAAGCTCCAATGGTAATGGATATTAATTAAACTTTTTAATTAAATTAGCCCTAACATCTCATGTCGGTCACATCCATAAACCAAACAGCTGCACTCTTTAGGCCACTACAGATATAGTTTTGTGTCCATTGATGATAACCAATCAAAAGGTGCGATAACCCTTCACAACTTGCTCGTAAGTATAACTAGTCCAATTATCTGTTTGCCCTTGATGTTGTAAAATTATGACTGTGTTATGTTGTGAGTTTGTGAGTATGCGTGTTTATACGGTGGATCATGCAAAGTTTTCCAAAACAAGGCCCAAGTATAAAGCCTTCTTTAGGTTCCTGGTAAGTATCGAGTTCGAACATAGGACTAACTAAGTAGATATGCGCCACCTTGATTCTATTGGCGGTTGGTAAAAATAATGAATGTGGATAGTGTTTTATTTAGATTTTTCCAATGCGACAGAGTTGGAACACGGAAAGTGATAAGAAGTGTAAGTTGACGATAAGTATGCGATGAAGGGTGTTGAGAAGGTGTTAGCTAACATTTCCTAAGATGTGCACAAGTTATGCGATCAATGCTACCACAAATCATCAGTACTACATTTCTCAATGCACAGAATGCCACATTCCTATTTCTAGGACGCATGCGATTGCATATCCTAAAATGTCGATAGACTTGGCTTATGCGATCTAATTCGGCTCTCTCAAGCCTAGATTCTAACTTAGACTACTCTCTCAAGTTATGTCCAAATGAATGACACACACATAAGACAAGGGTGATTGCCCCATACCACCAATTCTTATTCTAGCGGCACATGTGATGTGTTAAATAGCAATAGAACTTATGTCTAAAGTTCTTACTCTTGCTTATGCCGATTCTAATAACGTCTCTCATGCCTGATCTCTAATCTGCTTCTCTCAAGCCTAGTTTCTATCTCTAGGATGATATGAAGTCTGAGCGTAGAAATGAATTTATCGATTTGACCAAAGACATCCTTCAACTTTTCCTTCAGGGGGTGTACTCAGGTGACCTGTCTGAAGCTGAGAAAGTCACCGTCATGGGTCAGCTGTCCTAATATTCAATGTTTGAAGATTGAAAGGGGCATTAAATTTATGCTTGCCCCAAGAATCGTACATAATGCTTTGACCGATGTAGATCCCTCCTGAATTGGCAGGTATTGTAAAGCTCCTGTCTACCGGTGGGATTATAGTGTTGATTTTTTGTGTTTAAATGCCACCCGGCAAATTTTCGTGTCTAACTAATGCTTTAAAACTGGAATATTTTGCACTTTCTCACGCTCTGTAATGGAATATTGATATGTAACTACAAAATCAGATAAAATGCGATGATTCTAAATAAGCATATGGGATGGGATGAATGATGGCATCAAACAAGCTTCAGGTTGCCATAAACTTGATGACTTGGGATGGGAAGATGTGGATTGATGTTTATGCTATTCAGACTTTATGTGATACTTACTTCTAGATGTATGCCGTTATTAATGAATGCTTGTAGTATGTTTATGATGTCACAGGTTTCCTTTGCTTGAAACCAAGTTAGTCAATCGCAATGTCTAGTGATCCGAGGACCGAACACAAGGATTGCCTTAGTTAATGCGTTTACGTTGTTTATGCGACCGTGGCGTTTTTCATTATAAAAGAATGTGTGTATACAGGTATTTAAATTGGCGGTACAAAAACTAAAATTGTGCAGATAAAGTAAAGTTTTGATATATAAAGATATGACTAAAGTAAACTAAGCTATTATGATGGGGGGGGACAAGAATATAGGATACTAATTACATGATACTAAGTTGAGACTAACTGTGAAGATTTACAGTTGACAAGTCTTTATGGATGACAATGGGTAATTAATATAAGGACATCGCAGTTCATTAATTGCGTATATAAAGATAATAAAATACGTTCCGCTTTCGCCTTGTGTACTCTTGTGATCAGCCGCGTTCCCACAGTCTCTGTGGTGAACAGGGATGAACGTAATGAACGCAAGGTTGCTTCCATCTCTGGAAGTACTTTTTCGCTTGTAGTTAAGCATTTCTTTTAAACCTTCTCTCGCGTAGGGAGAATGGCATCTGCATCTTTGCTGCTCATGAGGTTGAAGATGGCGTCATAACATGCTTAGAAACATATTTATTTCTTTAACGATTATACTTGTATTCATGCTAAATTACCAAGGGATTAAGAAAACATCATGGAGAAAGAATGATAATGGAGGATGGAAATAGACAGAAAGATGGAGATGAATGATCATGACATTCAATTACTAATATTTAGGTCTGATACATGGTGATGAATGATAGCGCATTAAGAGAGTGAATACGACTGATGTAAGATGATAGAAAACAAATACAGAAGATGCCAACGTCTTGACACAGATCTGGACTGTGATTTGCTTGTCGCGCGAATGGGGAATGTAGAGAAGAGGCTTCCCCTCAGGCTGCTCGTGTAGAAGTAACTGCAGTCAACGGGCGGGGATGAAAGGATTTGCCTGAGACTCACCTCTTGGCCTTGTCTCTCAGATCTTCGCCGAATCTTCTACCTATCTAGGGGGCCTGGCGCCTTCAGACCACGTTTCTCTCTCATTATACAAATATCAAATATGCTCGTATCAAGTATTTTCTCAAGAGATTCGGCTATTATAGCTCAGCTTTGGACTCTCTCATTTGCCCATTTATTGTATGGCAATTTCAGAATGGTGGGTGAAATATGTCTTGTCTGTTAGCGATCAATCCCGTAAATGCACAACGGGTTAGTTGTACACGTGTCTGGATCCTCTGCAAATTGCGTTGCTCTTCACATCTTTGATCGGTTTTGCTCGGGCATGCCCGGTGTTTGTTTTTTCATTACCGATGCAGTTGAATTGCGTTAATCGCTTAGCTTGATCGATTGTACGCATGCGCCGCCATTGCGTGTGATCGATTCTATTCATTCCTGTATGATGGCCGCAATGCAACATAGATGCGTTGTTTCTTTGAGATGAAACGCATGCGTGATTTTTCTACAAAAAACAGACTTGAATTTCTTTTTTACTATCGCAATGTGGTTGGTGTATTGACGACATATTATTCTTGCATTTTCTTAGCTAATTTCCATACAATTACGTCATTTCCTCTCTTTTAAACCGCATAATCTACAATAAAGCAGCATAAATAACCTTGTATTTCTACCAGCTTCAATGCACCGCAGCGAATTTCCTGTGCTTCTTTTTCGCCACCATGTCCCTTATAAAATTTTTCGCATAATTTTCGTTATCTGCTCTATTGCTTCTGTAAATTGAATTGATATGTAGTTGGGTTTTATTCTGAGCGATGATTATTGACCTTCATTATTTTTTGCTTCTTTCTCAAGTCTTTAAGGGTGAGTATTACTTTTATTGTATCCATATCTGGAGGCTTAGAGGTGGTTCGCAACTTCAGGTTCCATAATCCTCAGTGCTCTTCTCCTCGTGACTCAGTTTGCGTCACTCTAATTTCTGTGTTTCATCGCATTTGAATCGTCCTGTAGGCTCTTACTAACTCCATAGTCTCTTTTCACTCTCAGTGTGACTGCTTCGTGTCTTCTCTGTTCCTTAGTTGCAGGAGCTTTGTTGAGCCTCGGGGGCATGTTTCCCTGCAGTCTTTTTTTTAGCTTCATACTATCTAATTTGGATTTCTGTCCAGACTTGCATGGTCGGCTCTGAATGCTCGTCCACTGCGTTCGAGACTCTATTATTTTCGATGTACTGTTTAATAGGTTCTCAGTAGAGGATGATGGCAGTGTTTGAGAGCTGCTGGCTTGTTAACGCCGTGACGTTAGTTTTTGGAAAAAATCCTGGTGGTTCTTTCTTGCCAATCTTTATGTTTTTTCGATATGCGATCAAGATGTTCTTGTCTCATCATAAATCTGTCCAGCAAGACTGCCTGCTGCTACCGGCATTGGAACTGTCTGCGATGCAGGATTTAGTCCTAAATAAAATTCCTTTTGGAGGCAATCTGAACAATCCTTGTCGGGCAGTGCGCTACTAAATCTTCTTGAACCTCGCCCGCATCACTGGAGCGATTTGTCTTCTTCTTTTCAAAATTGTGATTAACTTCGTCCTTCTGGCATTTCTCTGTAGAGGGAAAATGACTTCTTCATAAACTTCTCCACAACTTGTTCCATGAAGTGTATCTCTCCTGACTCGAGGGAATAGCCGTGTTCTCAGGCTTTATCGCATAGTGAAAATGAAATAGCGTGAGTCAAACTATTTTAGCGGAGAATTAGGAACACAAAAGTGTAAACATTTCCAATGAAGCTTCAATAGAATGGGCGTGTGGATCCTTACACCACGCGACCACCCCGTAACTGTCTGTTTTGTCTGTATCATTTGTAACATTACCGGCTCATCTCGAACCTGATCCATCCAACGTTGGTCTCATGATTCTGGGAGAACTCATACAAGTTTGGTGACGCATATCCCCCGATGGTCTATGTGCGATCATTTGGCAGTAGGATGGATTTGCCAGTTATGTTTGTTTACATTTGCAGCTTCGTTCTTCCAGTTTCAGCCATTTTAGTGAGTTTTTCCTTATTGTGCGATGTCTGTTGTTTTTGTCTTCTGCGAAATGGTTTTCGATCTCTGAGTCGTAGTTGGGTTTAAGAGTGTGTCCTTCTTCATGCGATGCTTGTTTCTCATTCCGAAGGAATGGCAACACAAACAGAGGTCAACACTGCAAAATCAAGAGGTTTGATGTTACGCAATTCTATAACCGTAGTCCCAGGCAACGACACCAAAAACTTGATGTGTAAAATATTGAATGTGTTTATGGGTAAGTTTTTTGCAATGATGTGTGTTATGCGGTGTCTCATGCAAGTTTTTCCTAACAAGGCCCAAGTAAAACTTTCTTAGGTTTTTCTAAGTGGTAAGTCCAGGTCATGTACAGGGACTCCTAATAATATGCACACTCTTGATTCTTATTGTCGGTGGTAAAAAATATGAAGTATGGATATGCTTTGGATTTCGATTTTTCCTATGCCGATAGAGTTAACGTGGAATGATGAAAGCATAAAGTACGCCCTAATATGCGATAAAGAGGTTTGAGAAGGGTTTGGGCTAACATTTCTTAAGGATTGTGCACAATTATGGCGATCATGCTATACACAAATATCAGTGACTACATTCTCAGTAGAATGCCACAATTTCCTTATTTCTAGATGCAATGCGATATATATGCTAAAATGTCGATAGAACTTATTTCTAATTTTCTATTCTGCTTATGCGATCTTAATCTGACTCCTCAACCTAGATTCTAACTTTACTTACTCTCTCAAGTATGTCCAAGTGAATGACGCACACATAGACAAGTGATCGTATACCACCAAATTCTAATTTCTTAGGGCACATGCATGTGTAAAATAGTAATAGAACTTAATGTCTAAGTTTCTACTCTACTTATGATTCTAGATCTGACTCTCTCAAGCCAGATTCTAAATTGCTAACTCTCTCAAGCAGATTCTATCTCTAGACTACTCTCTCAAGTATGTCAAAAGGGTGAAGGAATGCATACATAAGAAAATTGATCACATAAAATGTAAAATCTTAGTCATGTTAGCTAAGTGCTTCTTAAACCCATTCAAAATTGAGCTACTCATTGCATGGTAATAGAGAGATTGAACATGATTGAAATGAAGTTTCATTTTCTGCAAATAAAGTACTGAATACAAAATAACAAATGGATTTTAGAGATAACAAGCCTGGTAGGCAAATGTTTGCTCCCGTGGCCTTTTATACTACCATTTATCACTTCAACTCTGTTCTAGTTGTGGATTCTTGCTCTCGCAAGGGTTGGCCCTCCTCTCGTTTGTATTGCTTTCCAGTAGTTCTTACTTTTCGGGAATAAGTTTCTCTCGGCTTTGCCTCGTTTCCTTGCTCTCTCCATCCTCTAACCTGTGATAATTATAAGTATGTGTGGGAATGGACTAACTATACTCCCTGGAGACTTGAATATTTTATAGATTTCAAGGTGAAGCACTTTTCTTACAAATGATTGCATATGAGGCCGCAATTAATTTCCTATTCGTTGCAATCCGTTTAAAAGCCACCAAAAGTTCATGTACTTGCCTACAGTGGCTTTTAACGCTTGTCAACTAAATTCGAAATCAAACCGTTATCAGCTTTACATCCCATCACAAATTTATTATGTTGTTGCCTTGATGGTGAGGTCTTCAATGCAAATCACTTTTTCAAGAAAATCTCAACGATCAATGTCTTGCATCGTAACTTTCAAGCGCGCTGGCGCATTGTGCTTTGGATGCGCATTTCATATCCACCGTCGCATTGTACCTGCATAA
>NC_052353.1:49141937-49146239 GCF_009727055.1 Benincasa hispida
CCAACCTCTACGTTTCTCTCCAGAAATCATGAGGCAGCATTAGACGGATTGAAGGTATAAAATGAAACGGTAATGCTTAGATGATCCAGGCTGCTGGCAGTTTGGAGGGAGGCATGGCGAATTACCCACACGCCCACTTTCGGAGCTTCATACGAATCTGCAACATTTTGTGGATGTCCCGAATAATAATCCACCGAGGAAATTTCGACTCATTTTATTCCATTTTTTTTTATGCGATAAGCAGAAAAATGGGCATATTCTCTCGAACTGGGGAGATAACTGTAGGAAACAAGTAGGTGGAAAAAATTTTGAAGAAGTTTTTTTTCTCACCAACAGATAATGCTAGGAGAAGGAAAAATGAATTTTGAACAAGAAACTTGACGAACATCAAGCTCAGCGATGCTTTGGGCCGAGGTCAAAGGAGGCTGGTAAGAGACGTCCCAATAACTGCTCTTACCAGACTGCTTACAAATGGAAGAACTTTTTACAAGTGACTGAACCTCTCATCGCAGACCGCTGCCCAATGCCCGCCACGGCAGCAGCTGGTGGTCTCTTGACAAAAATATGAAGAGGCCAAAAAATATACTGGGATCGGCATTTCCTAAAATCAGAGATTGGTGAAGAAAATGATCAAGAATTAAGAATAAAGACAAATGACATAAACAACGAGGCCATGCATCCCTTCAAAATCAAATGATCCCGGATGATGAGTTTGATACAAGGCATCGCTAATTAACAGCCTGAGAGCGAAGAAGGGCAGGTCACACAACTTGCTCAACGATCCGAAGTGTGTCATTCTGTGGAGATGCCATTCGATTGGAGAAACCCAGAAAATCTAATTAATTATGGTCATAAAGAATGAATCTCTACTCCGGATACAATATAACCCCGGGTGAGAAACTCACCCTAAATTTCACGTTGGGAAAAATCAACACAAAGCTTTCAACTAGTGCGCAAAAATGGAAGTGCCACCGGATTTTCAACAAAGCTTTCAAGGTCCCAAACGAATATAACCAAGGCGAGCAGCCTCGCAAAACACCACAATCTCATTCCTTAGAGAGCTTGTTGAAGCAAACATTGAGGAAAAAAACGAAATCAGTGTTTAAATCAAGCAACGTCTCATTTGAAATATCGAAATTTCAAGCTGGGAACAAATTGCGGTGAAGCTAAAAAATAGATGACAAGAGCGTTGCCGAGCTCAACTGAGCTTCATCTTTGATCATTTTCTCACCAATCCTCGTGATTTTTGGAAATGCGATCCAGTATATTTTTGGCCTCTTCATATGTTTTGTCAAGCAGACCACCAGCTGCTGCCGCATTGGCAGCGGTCTGCGAAGTAGGGTTCAGTCCTTGGTAAAAGTTCTCCATTTGTAAGCAGTCTGGTAAGCAGTTATGTGGACAGTCTCTTACCAGCCTCTTGAACCTCGCCCAAGCATCGCTGAGTGATTCGTCAGTTTCTTGTTCAAAATTCATTTTTCCTTCTCCTAGCATTATCTGTTGGTGAGAAATACTTCTTCATAAATTTTTCCACCACTTGTTCCTACGAAGTTATCTCCCCCAGTTCGAGAGAATATGCCCATTTTCTCGCTTAATCGCATAAGAAAAATGGGAATAAAATGAGTCGAAATTCCTCGGTGGATATATTCGGGAACACAAAAGTGTTGCAGATTTCTATGAAGCTCCGAAAGTGGGCGTGTGGGTATTCGCCATGCCTCCCTCCAAACTGCCCAGCAGCCTGGATCATCTACAGCATTACCGATTTCATTTTATACCTCAATCCGTCTAATGCTGGCCTCATGATTTCTGGAGAGAAATCGTAGAGGTTGGGCGACACATAGTCCCGAATGGGTTTATTGTGGTCATTCGCCAGAAGGATGAGGTTGTCTATTATATTGTTTGCATTTGCGGCCGTTTCTTCCGGTTGTTTCGCCATTCTTGGGGTTCTGTCTTGTTGTTGGCAGTTGTCTCTTAGTCTTCGTCGGAACGTCTTCTCAATCTTCGGCTCATAATTTGTCAGAGATTGAGAGCCGCAAAGAAATCAGAAAAATTACCATTAGCACACTAATTTGTCGAAGTCCCAGGCAACGACGCCAAAAACTTGATGCGTTATTTTATGAGGTGAAATTATGGAATGAAATGCGGTGATGGAAATGCATTGAGCAACAAGTTTTCTCAGCGAAATTCAAGTATAAACCCCATTGAGTTTCCTGGTAAGTCCAGGGTCGAACTTAGGGACTGGGGAAAATGGTATGCGGTATAATTTCTAAGAAGATTTTGCGGTAATCAAATAATTCAAATAGTTGTTTTGGGTCGTTGTTTGCGGAGTAAAATAAATATATGCGGCGGAGTTACGAAAAGAGTAGATAATAAAGAAAATGCGATGAATATGCAAGGAACGGGTTGAGAAGGGTTTCAGCTAACACTCCTAGGATGCGTTCATGTTATGCAATCATGCAACACACATACAATCGCAAATCATCTCTCGACGCAAATGCTACGGCTTCTAATACTAGAACACATGCGATATATGCGATGAGTCTATAGAACCTACACATAAACCTTTATTCTTATCTATGCGATGACAAAATGACACAAACACAAATAAGGCGACCACATAATATCATAACCTATCTCTAGGGTGCATGCGATTCAGGTTGGCAAATAGAGCTTATCTCTAAGCCCCTATCTCTTGCTTATGCAGATCTAATCTTGCTCTCTCGAGTGTAGATTCTAACCTAGCTTTCTCAAGTCTTAGGTTCTTTCTTTAGACTCCCTCTCGAGTACCTCTAAAGGGATGTTGGACACAACATAAAACAAGATAATCGTATGCGATGAAGATCTTAGGTCATGTTAGCTTAGTTCTTCTTAACCCATTCGATAAATTTAGCTACTCATGCGTACTTTTAAAAGAGTGAACAGATGTAGATAAAGAAGTTCCATTGTATGGATATAGAGTTGAAATACAAAATAACAATGCAAGATGAGAATAAAGAGCCTGGTAGTAATCTCTTGCTTCCCAAGGCTTTTACACTATCTTTTCTACTCTGTTCAAAAGATAGTCTCGCTCTCGTGAGAGTCGGCCTGCTCTCTGCTTTTCCACGCCTCTGGGTTCTCTCTCGAGTTTCCTTGAGCGATCTTCCGGTGTCTTTTCCCTTCTCTCGTTTCGCCTTCTAAATAAAAAGGAAAACTATGAATAAGGCTATTCTATCTAAGGAAAATTCTCTAACTGTACGAACTCCTTTGCTGAAGGTTGCCTTCGGTATTTATAGAGCTGTGGGGTGAAAGGCGGCTTCTCTCTTATGATTGCATAGATGGGATAACTTTAATTCTCTGACTGATGCGTCGAATATTTGTCACCGAAAAATTATGTACTTGCTACAGTAGATCGTTAGTGGCTTGTCAACTTAATTCGGACTCGATCGTCATCAGATTTCTATCCCATCGTGATTAATTATGCTTTTCATCCAGATGTGCCCACCAAATTGCGGCAGCTCTATGCAGCAATCCTTCTTGAGCAGATGTTTGCGAGCACAAATCACCGCAAAGCCTTGCGGTGACGCTGCGTTCACCCTTTGATTTCTTGTAATCGCGCTTTCCACTTTGCATCAACGCATATTCTGCATAAAAATACCAAAGTTAACTGTTTTTATGCGATGAATGCATGCGACCACAATGTCATGAACTTAATGCTTTTTGGACGCAATCTTATATATTTTATCAATGCAAACCTTCATTGTTTAATAACTTAGCACTGTAATAACGTACATTTCTGCCTGTTATCAATGAAATATTAAAACTATAGGTTATAAATATAGTATGATAAGTTGGTTATCATTTATGTTTATAATAATATTAATTATTAGATAATTAATTCTTTTTCTTTTAAATAACCAAAGTAGTAGGTGGTTATTGGATCATGGTAACCGTGAGTTTAAAAGGAAAGTTGTTTCCTATTTTGAAAAGAGGTTTTTACAAACATTTGAAAAGGTTTTTTGAGTTTTCTCTCACGAAAAAGAAACTCACGCGTCGTCAAGTAAATTCAGATTTACTAAACGATGTCTGGGTGAGCTAAACGATCGTGCAGGTGCGAGCTAAACGATCGTGCAGTATTTTCTAAATGATCGTTTAGCTAATGTTAAGTAATGGGGTAAATTGTTTACCATATTGAACGTAGCGTTGGTTGTCGATCGCGTAGGCACTGGAGGTAGACGATCGTGGTGGGAGCATGCGATGCTTGTCGTTTAGTAAAAGGCGCGCGCTAGACGATTACGTAGTTAGCAAGCTTCATCGCTTCATTACTAC
>NC_052353.1:49149450-49222619 GCF_009727055.1 Benincasa hispida
TATCTGAGAACCTACCTAGAAAGGTGAATTAGATAGATTTTCAACAAGCATGCAACGTTTTGGTCAAAGACTCCGTTATAGAGTTTAATGAATGATGATCAAAAGTTGTTTCACTATCCAAGGTAAAAGTTACTCTTGGGAAAACCTAAAAGTCACTTAGTTAAAATCCTTAGCCGTGTTTTTTCTAAGTAAGCTAAACCCTAGTTTATAAAATATTCAGTGGGAGGAGGAGACGTATCAGATATGTCTATAATTTCACTCACATTTCTCCTTGCATGTTCACACCGTGAGATTCATGCTTGGCCTCGAGATGCCCAGGATGCATCCCCCTTATGAGTTTTGTGCAGTTGGTCAATATTAAGGTGAACTCTAGAAATGGATAGGGTCGCTTTAGGTTTTGCCCCAATCGGATTTTCCCTTCCGATTGGCCTTTTGGGATGGACGTCTAGGGCTTAAAATGGCGGGTCACACTTACGGGAGATTGTTAAGTAAGTTAATGATCTCTTGGCCAAATCAAGGATGGCTTGTCGTTATAGAAACAAGAGTTATTCTGGTATTAATGACTGGTTGAGAACTTCTCAATTCCGAGGAGGGATAACTAACCTCCCTTCAATGGCTTTTGTCCTAAACCTTTGAAGCGTCATTGCGAAAGTAGATGTCACACAGGGTTCATGTTAGTTTTGTTAAAACCTTACTGGATGTTGTTTTATTTTACAATGAGTATTTTCTTAAAACCTAACGTAGGTCAATGTGTTTTTCTTTTCAGTAGCTCGTTAGTATTTCCATTTAAAGCTTTTAAAAATGACCGATTATTTACAGTGGAAAGAATCGTGTGAAACGGATTTCGTGGCAAACGACCTCCATCCTACTACTCTCCAAAAAAGGAAACAAGACAGTAAATATGATTTATTGGTCTTGAAGACATGTCTGGTAGAGAATGATGATTCTGCCTGGATCCTTAATTCAGGTGCTACCAATTATGTCAGTTCCTCTTACCAAGGATTTAGATCCTGGCAAACGTTGTTACAGGGAGAGATGACTCTTTGAGTCGGTACTGGTGAGGTTGTTTCAATTGTTACTGTAGGTAGGCTAAAGCTATTTATTGACAAGAAACGTTATCTGTTACTGGATAATGTTTTTGTAGTTCCTCATATTAAGAGGAACGTAATCTCGGTTTCTCGTCTCATTGAACAAGGCTATACCGTCTCCTTTTCTGAAAATAAAGTGTTTATTTTCAAGAATGGAATGTAGATTGGTTATGGTTCAATGGAAAATAACTTATATGTACTAAGGTCGTTAGTTATAAAAGCCTTGTTTGACACTGAAATGTTCAGTACGACAATAACAGCTAAAAGACCAAAGGTTTCTCTAAAGGAAAATGCTCATCTTTGGCATCTAAGGTTAGGTCATATCAACCTCAATAGGATTGAGAAGTTGGTGAAAAGTGGACTTCTAAAGAGTTTAGAAGAAAACTCCTTACCGATATGTGAATCGTGCCTCGAAGGCAAGATGACCAAATGACCTTTTACTGGAAAAGGTTACAGAGCCAAGGAAGCCTTGGAGCTTGTACATTCAGACGTCTGTGGTCCGATGAATGTTAGAGCTCGAGGTGGGTATGAATACTTTATCTCTTTCATAGATGATTATTCAAGGTTTGGGTATCTCTTCCTAATGCAACGTAAGTCTGAAGCCCTTGACAAGTTTAAGAAGTATAAGGCTGAAGTTGAAAACTTATTAAGTAAGAAGATAAAAATAATACGATCTGATCGTGATGGAGAGTATATGGACCTCCATTCCAGAACTATATGATAGAACATGGGATTGCATCCCCTCTCGGCTCTAGGTACAACTCAGTAAAATGGTGTATCTAAAAGGAGAAACAGAACCTTGTTGGACATGGTCAGTCTATGATGAGTTATGCTCATTTTCCAGACTCGTTTTGGGGTCATGCAGTGCAGACTGCATGTTATATCCTGAACAACGTTCCCTCAAAAAGTGTTTCTAAAACACCTTTTGAGTTATGGAAAGGCTGTAAAGGTAGTTTATGCCACTTCAAGATTTGGGGTTGTCCGGCACATGTGCTAGCGACTAACCCAAAGAAGTTGGAACCGCATTCGAAGGTTTTCCTCTTTGTGGGCTACTCCAAGGAAACGAGTGGAGGATACTTCTATGATCTAAATGAGAACAAAGTGTTTATTTCCACTAATGCTATCTTCTTGGAAGAAGATCACATGAGGGATCATAAGCCACGAAGTAAGCTCATTTTACGTGAGATCTCAAGTGAGACTGAGACTGCTGAGGGTTCAACAAGAGTTGTTGAATAGCCCGACAGATCAACAAGAGTTGTTGAGGTCGGGACATCTAGTCAACCAGCTCAAGAGTTGAGACTGCCTCGACGTAGTGGGAGCGTTATGAACCCACCGAATTGCTACATGGGTTTGATTGAAGCCTAAAACGTCATTACGAATGATGGGGTCGAGGATTCATTGTTTTTTAAGAAAGCAATGGAGGATGTTGACAAAGATAAATGAGTTAAGGCCATGAACCAAGAAATGAAGTCTATGTACTTCAATAACGTCTGGGAGCTTGTTGATCCACCTGATGGGGTGTAAGTGGATTTATAAGCGAAATAGAGGTGTAGATGGAAAGGTGCAAACCTTTAAAGCTAGACTTGTGGCAAATGGTTATACCCAGTTTGAGGAAGTTAATTATGAGGAAACTTTCTCACTTGTTGTCATGCTAAATTCTATCAGGATTCTCCTGTCCATAGCCACATTTTATGATTATGAAATATGGCAAATGGACGTCAAGACTGACTTTCTGAATGGTAATCTTAAGAAGACCATCTATATGACTCAATCAGAGGGGTTCATAGTTCCAGATCAAGAGCAAAGAGTTTGCAGGCTTAATAGATCCATTTATGGACTGAAACAAGCATCTCGTTCTTGGAACATTAGATTTGACACTACTGTCAAGTCGTTTGGCTTTGACCAGAACATTGATGAGCCTTGTGTTTACAAGAAGATCATCAACAACTCAGTAGCTTTCCTGATACTATATGTGGATGATCTCTACTCATTGGGAATGATGTAGGATATCTGACTGACATTAAGAGTTGGCTAGCTGCCAGTTCCAAATGAAACATTTGGGTGAGGCACAGTATGTTCTCGGGATCCAGATCATTCGAGATCGCAAGAACAAATGGTTACCCATTCTCAGGCATCGTACATTGATCAAATGTTGATCAGGTACAGGATACAGGATTCCAAGAGGGGTTTGTTACCTTTCAGGCATGGAATCATTCTATCTAAGGATCAATGTCCTAAGACACCTCAAGAGGTTGAGGAGATGAGACGAATTCCCTATGCTTCTGCTGTAGAACGCTTGATGTATGCAATGTTGTGTATCAGACCTGACACTTTCTATGCAACAGGGATTGTTAGTCAGTATCAGTCCAATCCAGGATTTGATCACTGGACGGTGGTCAAGACGATCCTCAAATATCTTCGAAGAATGAAAGACTACATGCTTGTGTATAGAGATAAGGATCTGATCATTACAGGATACACAGACTCTGACTTTCAGACCGATTGAGATTCTCGTAAATCGACATCGGGGTCAGTGTTTACTCTGAATGGAGGGGCTATAGTCTGGCGAAGCATCAAGCAAGATGCATTGCGGACTCCACTATGGAAGTCGATACATAGTGGCTTGTGAAGCAGCAAAGAGGCTGCTTGGCTGAGGAAGTTTCTTAAAATTTGGAAGTTGTTCCAAATATGGATTTGCCTATCATTTTATTTGTGATAACAGCGGGGCTATGGCAAATTCGAAGAAGCCTCGGAGTCATCGTCGAGGTATGCACATAGAACGGAAATATCACCTGATCAGGGAGATTTGTGCGTCTCGGTGATGTGATAGTCAAGTAGATCGAATCAGAGCACAACGTTGCTGATTCCTTTAGAAAGGCCCTCCGGCTAAAGTGTTCAAGGGTCACCTGGAGAGTTTAGGTCTGCGAGACATGTGGTATCTTGTCTATGGAAAGGTGGAGATGATACTGGTATGCCCTAGTTTATTGTTATTGTACATTTTTATATTGTATTGTACATTAGTCTCCCAAGTCATTTAGAACAAGTGGGAGATTATTGGGATTGGTGTCCTAATTCTCTCGGAGTCTCGTTGTTTTGTAAAGATACAATTGTTCAATGAATAAAAGTGTTATTAATTCTAGCATTTACTCATATCCAATAAACAAAGCTCCTTGGTTATCTTATGTGAACTTAAGCATGTATATGTGATATACAAGTGGATCATGCCTTAAGTGATACCTAATCGATCTGTAGTATAGGATTAAGGTGGAATAACTGATCTTGGTGACACTAACGGATACGGTCCACTTTGTAGAGGTTTGCAAGTGTTGTAAACTATACAAAATGTCCTGACTATTCGTTGTGGAGATTAGAGCGGGGTTGTCCTATACAAAGAGTTTGTATAAGACCTAGACCACGAGATGCTAGACTCTGTATATAACACCATTGATACTAGAGACTTGCATCTCACCTAAACGACCATAGGTGACACGACCTCAATCCTGAGTGTTTTGGGAACTACTACCTTTGGCAGTCCTTTGTTAGTATGGGTGAGAGTGGCCAGATTGTCAACTCACATGCCTACCTTTTGGGGACTTGTCTGATTGGGAGCTGGGAACTCAATCCACAATATAAATTCACTTCTTTCCCGAAGTAGGGATAAGTAGAGAGATTGTTCCTTAAGGGCTGATTCCGGGGCTTGAATATAGTGGCACACTTCTCTTTGGAAGATAAGACTCAGTCATAGTAGGACTATGACTTATGTTCATTAGAGGGATCAGTGGTACTTAAGGAGACAGATGTAACTAAAGGGGCAAACGGTTATTGGCCCAGCTGTACTTATGAGCGTCTGTGAAGGGTTGTCAAACTGCTGATTAGTTAGATTGACACTAATATATTCTGTGGTAAGGAGAGTTCAACTGTCGATCTTTAGTGGAGTGCCTGGCAGTTAACGGATGGTGGATCCCATGACTAAGTTTTAGTTAGTTATTCACGTACCGTTGGAGCTTCGGAGCTAAGATCCATGAGGTCCCCTTGGTAGCTTGGATACAGTTGAGGATCAGTTCTTGGTGTTGATTTGAAATGTTCAAATTGACAATAGGTATTTTGATTATATATGATATAATCGGTATGATGTATAACATACATCTAGTGGAGGATTGACGTTAAATGAGATTTCATTTAAGTACCATGGAATAAAAAAAGACTATGGTTTATATGTTTCATGAGATGAAATATTAAAACTATAGGTGATAAATATAGTATGATAAGTTGGTTATTATTTATGTTTATAATAATATTAATTATTAGAGGTCGTTCGTGTCGCTGGGACGAGCGCGGTGTTCGTGTTGTTGCGGAGGAGTTTATGACCGAGGAGATCGTTGAGGACGAGGGCGAAGTGTTGTGCAATTTTGCGGTCGTGTAGATCGAGCACTCGTGGTTGCTGTTGTTTGATCAGAGTCCGCAACAGAACGTGGAGACGCTACTGTAATTTCTGTTTATTTGCATAACTGTTTGTATTGAAGTCAACTGTAAATATATGTTCATTCATGATTGTAATTTGGAATAGTCTTTGATTTCCTTCAATTACATACTATTTAAGTTATTACTTGAACATGATCCACCTGTATGTCTACTACATACTGTTCAAGTTTCATAAAATAACCTTAGATCTTTCTTTAATAGATAATTGCATATATAAAATTATCAACAATTATTTCAAATAACTTATTAACTAGGAGGCTTTAGGGCATACATCCGAACAATATCCTGCGTGCAACCCGTTCAAAGCGAATAGTTGTCTTCCGGACACGCTTTATCAGAAGCATACTTCGACTACCCCTGGAATCACCACAAACATTTGGTTTTTTTAATAAGTTATCGGTTACTTAAAACCATAAGTCTTGTTGTACCATTTGGCTTATATTTATGAGTTTTAACACAATATAGAGTGTGTACTATATCTAATTATGGTGTAATCAGGTAATATATATCATTTTCACCAACATCATTCCGTCCCGATTTTGAATTTTGAATTTTAAAATGCACAATTATATTAAATAAAGATAAAAATATTTATAAATATAATATTTTATATTGTAAACTCAAATCAATTTAATAATAATTATATAACAGTTTTAACATAAACACATAAGTCTATAGTCAACCTAATATTTAGTTGGCAACTTCAACTAATTCGATGATTTGTAAATGAAAAATAATACATTTAAAGAATTATTTTATGATCTAATATTTGAATCTACCACAAAACACATATATAAAAGCATAAAATATATTATGTTTTCATTAAATATGTTGTTTTCAAATTTGTGTTATCAGATTCTTTATCGAACATACCTTATATGTTTTTACTTTTTTTTTTTTGAACGGTTGATATAATAAATACAAAAATTGTATTTTTCTACCATCGTTGAATTTAAATTTTGTGATAAAATAAGAGGAATGTGAACAATGAAATAACAATGAAAGCAAGACAAAAGAGAGAAGTAGAAGAGAAGAAGTAGAAGAGAAGAAGTAGAGAGAGCTAATATTCAGTTGTGGTGTCCTCTATAAAGGCACTTTACAACCCTATTTATAGGGCATGGTGGAGTGTATATTACAAGGTAAATATTAATGGGGGAGGTTATGAGATTGGATAACCTAGGAAGGTTATGGGTTTTTTGTAACATAAATAAGTTATGGATATCTACAATTTTACATTTATAATACTCTGCCTTAGATATCCATAGTATGTAAAATAAATGCCTCATTAAAATCTTACTAGGAAAAACCCAGTGGGATAAAAAACTAATGAAGGGAAAGAGTACATCATTCATATACTTTAATAATTTCCTCATTGAAAACCTTATTAGGAAAACCCAATGGGACAAAAACCATAATCAAGGAAAAAAGAGTGCAACACATTTACTCCCCCTCCTAAAAACATCACTCGATATTCTTGGTTGTCACATACAAATGTTGTGTGTTAATTTCTCAAATGTTGTTGCAAGTAACACCTATTGTTCCTAAAACTCGTGGTTTGTGAACAATAAACTTATTATGTTAATCAATATAGAAGTTATTGAAGTTTGATTCAATAAAATTGTTATTGAATGTATGAATTGTTCATTTCATTTTATAATAACCTAAATCCAATAAACTAAGATCCATGACTATTACATGAGTACTTGAACTTTATATGGAGACATAAGAATAGATCAAGTTCGAGTAAATAACTAAAATGGTCTATAGTATACGAATAAGACTAGGTAACTTATTTTGGGGACTCTATCGGATGCAACCCACTTTTTTAAATGTTAGAGTTGTTGTAAAATGCTACAAACAAAATGATCCTGATTCGTTCATGTGGAGACATGTGAATGGAGGCATCCTATGCAAATAGTTTATACAAGATTGAACCAAGAAATTAGTCATTCTTATTTTATAACATTGTTTATGTTTAAGACTGACTAAAGCGATGACCTAGGTAACTTGACCTTAATCTTGTGCTAACTATGAACTCCCGTTTATTCGGGATTATCCTTAGATTTGTAGAGGTGAGGGATGGCTCAACAGCACTGGCTCAATAAGCCTCTCATTTCAAGGGTAAGAATGAGTAGATAGCTGGGGACACAGGGTGCAATATGAAATTCACTTCTACTTGCTTTTAGGGATAGTAGAGAGATTGTTCCCTTAAGTACTGACTCCGGGTCTTGAACAAGGGCCCACACCCTCTCATTGGCTCAAAAGAGACTCGGTTTAGTAATTGGATCACAAACCAATTAGTCATTAGAGGATTAGTGGGACTTAAGGAACAAGATGTGATCTCATGGGTAAAATAACTTTTGACCTAATCATTATTACGTACAACCTGTGAAGGTTGACTTATTGATTATGGTTATATCGAGTGGACATAATTATATCTACGGTGAAGGGAGTGCAACTACTATGCTTTAGTCGAGTGACCCAATAGTTAATGAATGTTGGATAATTGGGTTAAAGAGTTTAGTCGGTTAATCTCGAATCGTTGGAGCCCATGATATGTAGATCCATTAAGTCACCCCTACTAGCTCACAAACGGATTAAACCTTAGAATAGAGTGATGAGTAAGTTTGAAGTGTTCAAATTCGAATTGAGGAAATTAGTAATTATATGTGATATAATTACACATTTAATTAACGAATTAAACAAAATTAGAGAATCAGATAATATTTAAATATGATTTAAATATTAAAATTACATGAATGGGGATTCATGTTTGTCGAATTAGTGGTGTAAATAATTTAATATTGGATATTAAATTATTTGAATTAATATTATTTAAAATCAGAAATTTGAATTTTTGGAAAATCCAAATATTAAATTCCATTTTAGTTTTAATTAAATTTTCTAAAAATTTAATTAAAGAAAATTGGATTTATTTTATTAAAATTGGGGAAAATGGAAAAAAATGGAACAAGTGGGTTTCTCCCATTTTTGCACTAAAATTCTACTTATTCTATTGATGTTTTGGTGTCAAGTTATTATGCAATTTGATTGCACTACTAAACTGAACAAAACTAAAGCTAGTTGACTGGAAATAATGAGCATGCACAAGTGTTTTTTTTGCTGAGTTTTAAATGAGGAAGAGTTCTTCATCTTGAAAATTTAAAAAAAAAAAAAAAACAAAAAAAACAAAAAAAACAAAACAAAACCTTTCCCTTCAAAATTTTAGTTTATCTTAGGTTCCACCACCCAGTCTAAGGTCTTAGAGAATAATAAGGAAGATCCAGTGGTGATCCACAAGCTTTTGGTGTCAATATTGAAGTTGAATTCGTGGATTGAAGAAGGTCTACAAAGGTATATCAGAAACCCTCTTTTCTATTCTAGAAACATGCTTTCTTAATTGCTAAAATTGATGAACTAGAGTACTTAATGATTCGGTTTGCTTCCACTAATTGCATGTTAACTGCAACAATTGGTATCAGAGCATGATTTAAGCCCCCAATTCATGGTAATTTTAGCTTGGTGGGTGATTTTCATAGGTTGTATGAAAATGGTTGTTGATATGGATAATTTCAGGTTTGGCATTTAAATTCTCTTGAATTAAGTGTTAATTATTGTAAATGGCATTTCGTTTATGGACCTTAATGTGTGATTATGAGTCTATAAATTTGTTAGAGTCAATAGAGTTGTCATTAGGCTGTAATTGAAGAAAGAATCAAGGGAGGTCAGCTGCAAAATTTCAAGTTTGAAGCTACTGTCAGGCAGTGTTGCAACACTTCCATTAGATCATTGCAACGTTGCTCATCAAATATCCCAGAAATGAAAAGGACAGCTTGTGGCGTTGCAATGTTGGGATGGAGCGTTGCAACGCTGCTTATCCCATCTCATATTAAACATACACGACCCGACTGACAATTCAAGCGAACCGGTTCAGACGGTTCGGATCAAGGAGGTCTGGTTCAGCCCCATTTTGGCTGGTTCAACCAATTTTGGTGCTTTGGAGATCTGATTCGGATGGTTCGAGTTGGTTTATAAAGACCATAAGCATTTTGCAGAAGTTTTTGTTTATTATTGTAATAATTTAGGTCTTTTGCTTGCTCGAAATACCAAAAACTTGTCCATATCAGTGTGTGTTTAATTGTTATGCATTATGAATGTATGTTATAATTAAATAAATGTTGTATGTGTATATAATATGCCATGTAGATTTAAAATCCCACCATAGGAAGCATAAAGCATGCATTGAAAGTATGTTATAAAGAGTTATAATATATAGTATGCATGTTTAGGGTTTCAAGTATTTAATATAAAGTGTTATATTAAATCCTGAAATGCTTGATGAATGTTATGGATGATCAGCATGTCTATTGTTTTATAATTATTACAAAAATCAGATTAGACATTTAAAATCCATAATAAAGATAATATGCATGTTCACCTAGGGTTAACAAATAACAACTTATTTAATAGTTATAATAAGTTGTTATCTTGTAAAATTTGGTAACAAACTCAACTGGTCTATAATCCTGTCTAAGGCTGGAGGTATTTAAGCTGACGGTTTATGGAACACCTCTTACCTGGGGATTATAATAGAATAATTGAGTGTTGTTAACCCGATTTTATGAACATGCGTGAGCGATGTGAGGTTTTAAAACTGGTTTATCACCTAGACATCGTAGGTTAAATCCAAATATAAACATTATACTTGGATAATCACCTAAACTTAGGTTGTTTTATTAGCCAAAATATACCTAAGTAAATGTTTACTCAAAACAAATAGAACATTTCAATGAGAGATTAATAATATATACGATATATTGTTCTTAGCTCTTACGTCCCTAAGAATTCACACTGTGAGATTCATGCTCGATTTGGTGTCACCTTGGAAGTGACCTCCATTCGGAAAGTGTTTGCATGGGTCAATCGCAAGGTGAATAAGGGAAGTAGTTCATAGTAAGTGGGTGAAGGATGTGTGTCAACATGTCCTGCGATCTCTTCTATTAATTTGGACCGTGAGATTCTTATGTTGCGTCTGCTTGTCAACTTTATGTGACCTACACTAGTCGTTTTACAGCGGCTATCCCCTTGGAGGGTTGTAACATGGGATTCAGAATAACTCAAACTTCAGAAATGGATATGATTTCTTAGGTAGATTCTCAACCTTGACTCTCCAATTCAGTAGTATCATTAGAGCCAACCTCTGAGGTTTGAAAATGGAGGGTTACACATACGAGAATTACTAAGTGTTAGTAAGTTCTTGATCGAAAATGGTAACTAATTGACTATAGAAATATGAGTTATTCTGGAATTAGCATTTTTGCTTCAGTGAAGGAGTATTTAACTGCCCCTCGGTGGCATCTATTCTGACTCATTAAAGTATCATTGCAAATAAAATAATAAAATAATAAAATTTGGATACATTAATACTTTGCTAAAACATGATTGGATTTAAAAGCAATTCACTAATAGAAATTGTTTATACTTTCAGAGATGACTAGCTCATTAATACAGTTACTGGCTTCTGAGAAACTTAATAGGGACAACTACGCTACATGGAAATCAAACCTGAATACAATATTGGTAATAGATGACCTGGGGCTCGTTTTAACTGAAGAATGTACTCCTAACCCCGACTCAAACACAAATTGAACTATTCGAGAAGCATATGACAAGTGGACAAGAGCATATGAAAAAGCCCAAGCCTATATTCTTGCCAGCATATCTGATGTTTTGGCGAAGAAACACGATCACATACATACCGCTAAAGAGATTATGGAATCTCTGCTGAAGATGTTTGGACAATTGTCTTTCTCCCTTAGATATGATGCCATCAAGTACATTTATAACTGTCGTATGAAATAAGGGACCTATGTTAGAGAACATGTCCTAGACATGATGGTCCATTTCAATGTGGCAAAAGTAAATGGAGCTATCATAGACGAGAAAAGTCAGGTCAATTTTATTCTAGAGTCTCTTCTAAAGAGCTTTTTGCAGATTCGCCAAATGAAATGATGAACAAGATAGAATAACTTAACTACCCTTCTCAATGAGCTACAAACTTATCAGTCTCTTTTAAAAACTAAGGAAAAAAAGCATAGGTAAATGTTGCCACTACAGATAAAAGAGGATCGTCCCCTAAGATAAAGTCTGACTCTTCTTCTTCTTTCAAGAATAAAAGTGTTCAGATGAAAAAGAGTAAGGGGAAAAGGAAGGCTCTTACTGACTGCAAGGGTCAGGCTAAAGTTGCAGACAAAAGAAAGTGTTTCTACTGCAATGAAGATGGGCACTGGAAAAGAAATTGCTCGAAGTACCTTGTAGAAAAGAAAGCGAAAAAAGCAAAATAAGGAAATTAGTTTCTAAAGAATGCTTGCAGATGAGGAGACAACTTTCAGGGTTGTGAACAAGGGAGACTATATTAGAAAAATCAGTGGGAATTCCTGAAGTTATTTTCAAAAGATAGATTCATTATATTAGATAATATATTTCTTGTTAATATAATGAAAATTCTTTAATCTATCTTTTGTAAGAACATTGGTATACAAGTATGTTTTGACATAAATAAAGTGTTCATTAGCAAAAGATGTTTTTTATTTGTTCTATTATATAACAACTTCTATGTTAAAATCGACCAAAGCATAAGCCATTTCAAATATTCAGATATTTAAAACGGCTGAAAACCAAAAGACAAAGGTTTCTTCAAGTACTTATATTTTGCAATTAAAGATTTGGTCACATAAACCTTAATAGGATTGAGAATGGTTAAAAGTAGTAACCTAAATCAGTTAGAAGACAATCTTTTAACATTATGTGAATCTTGTCTTGAAGATAAGATAACCAAAAGATCTTTCATAAGAAAATGTCTTAAAAGCCAAAGAACCCTTAGAGCTCGCACATTCAAACTTCTATGGTCCGATGAATGTCAAGGCATGAAGAGGGTATGAATATTACATCGGTTCTATTGATGATTATTCAAAGTACGGTTATATTTTTACCTAACTTGATCATAAGTCTAAAACACTTGAAAAGTTCAAGGTGTATGAAAACTTGTTAGGTTTAAAACAATCAAGACATTTTTATCAGATCGAAGTGGAGAGTACATACAATCTAAGATTTTCAAGACTATTTGATAGAACATCGAATCCAGTCACAAACTCTCTACACCTGGTGCCTCAGCAGAATGGTGTATCAGGAAGAAATACATAACCTTGTTAGACATGGTTCGATTAAAAGATGAGTTATGCTCAGTTGCCTAAATTGTTTTAGGAATACACAGTAATGACTGTTATATACTTTTTTAACATCATTCCATTAAAAGGTTTTCTGAAACTCCATATGAGATGTGGAGAGGTCATAAAAACTATTTATGACAAGTAAAGGATGTTTACATATTTCAGAATTTGGGAAAAATCTGCACATGTGTTGGTGTCGAACCCTAAGGAAATGGAACATCGTTCAAAATAGTATGCCTATCCATAGACTACCCAAAAACAGTATACTTTTTCATCGGCACATGTGTTGGTGTCGAACCCTAAGGAAATGGAACATCGTTCAAAATAGTATGCCTATCCATGGGCTACCCAAAAACAGTATACTTCTTCAACCAGAAGAAAATCAAATATTTGTATAGACAAATATTACTTTACTTGAAGAAATATACATGAGAGATCATAAATTATCGTATCAAATTTCCATAGTAGTTATAAAAAATCAACAAGAGTTATTGATTAAGCTAATCCTGAAACAAAAGTTGTTAAGACTAGTCAGATGCATCTTTTTCAAGGAGTTGGGAGTGCCTCAATATAGTGGGAAGGTTGGGTGATAACCTAACCATAACATGGGTTTAATAGAAACTCTAGTCATCAAGACCCTAGGTATATGATACCTAGTAAAGACAAACTATGGGTATATGATGCCTTAGTTTATTGTATTTCTTTCTAAAAACTCAACAACTCAATATTATGTGTGCAAATGTGACCACTGAAGTTTTAGTCCAAGTGGGAGTTTTTTGGGTTTTATGTCCTAAAACTCGTGGTTTGTAAATAATAAACTTATTATGTTAATCAATATAGAAGTTATTGAAGTTTGATTCAATAAAGTTGTTATTGAATGTATGAATTGCTCATTTTATTTTAGAAATAACATAAATTAGATAAATTAAGATCCATGATTATTACATGAGTACTTGAACTTTATGTGGAGATATAAAAATGGAATAAGTTCGAGTAAATAGCCAGAATGGTATATAGTATACGGATAAGGCTAGGTACATTATTCTGGGGGACACTATCGGATGTGACCCACTTTGTAGATGTTACAATTATTGTAAAATGCTACAAACAAAGTGATCTTGATTCATTCATGTGGAGACATGCGAGTGGGGGCGTCCTATGCAAATAGTTTGTATAAGATCGGACCAAGAAATTAGTTACTCTTACTTTATAACGTTGTTTACTATTTAAGACTGACTATTTCAAAACGATGACCTAGGTAACTTGACCTTAATCCTGAGCTAACTATGAACTCTCGCTTATTCGGGATTATCCTTAGATTTGCATAGGTAAGGGTTGGCTCAACAGCGCCAGCTCAATAAGCCTTCTATTTCAGGGGTAAGATCGGGTAGATAGCTAGGAACTTAGGGTGCAAGATGGAATTCACTCTTACCTGTTTTTAGGGATAATAGAGAGGTTGTTCCGGGTCTTGAACAAGGGGCCCCACTCTCTCATTGTTCTGAGAGGGACTCGGTTTAGTGATTGGATCATAAACCAATTGTTTATTAGAGAATCAGTGAGATTTAAGGAACAAGATGTCATCTCGGAGGTAAAACAACTTTTGACCCATCCGTTATTACGAAGAACCTGTGAAGAATTGACTTACTGATTATGATTATATCAAGTGGCAAAATTATATCTATAGTGAGGGGAGTGCAACTACTGGGCTTTAGTATAGTGATCCGATAGTTAACGAATGTTGGTTAATTCGAGTTAAAGAGTTTAGCCGATTAATCTCGAATCATTGGAGCCCATGATTTTTAGGTCCATTAGGTCCCCTTTCTAGCTCACAAGCGGATTAAACCTTAGAATAGAGTGATGAGTAAATTTGAAGTGTTCAAATTCAAATTGAGGGAATTAGTAATTATATGTGATATAATTACACGTTTAATTAACGAATTAAACAAAATTTGAGGTTCGGATAATATTTAAATATGATTTATATATTAAAATTACATGAATTAGGATTCATGTTTGTGGAATTAGTGGTGTAAATAATTTGATATTGGATATTAAATTATTTTAGTTAATTATTTGAATCAATTTTAATTAGATTTATTATTTGAATTAATTTTATTTAAAATTAAAAATTTGAATTTTTGGAAAATTAAAATATTAAATTCCATTTTAGTTTTAATTAAATTTTCTGAAAATTTAATTAAAGAAAAATTGGATTTATTTTAATAAAATTGGAAAAAGGGAAAAAATGGAACAAGTGAGTTTCTCCCATTTTTGCCACTAAAATTCCACTTAATCTATTGATGTTTTGGTGTCAAGTTATTATGCAATTTGATTGTACTATCAAGTTGAACAAAACTAAAGTTGGTTGGCGGGAAATAATGAGCACACACTAGTGTTTTTTTGCTAAGTTTTGAATGAGGAAGAGTTCTTCATCTTGAAACTATTAAAAAAAATCCCTTCAAAATTCCCTAAAAAAATCAGTTTATCTTGGGTTCCACCACCCAATCTAAGATCCTAGAGAATAATAGGGGAAGATCCAGTGGTAGTCTACAAGCTTTTGGAGTCAAGATTAAGGTTGAATTCGTGGATTGAAGAAGGTCTACAAAAGTATATCAGAAACCCTATTTTCTATTCTATGAACATGCTTTCTTAATTGCTAAAATTGATTAATTATAGTGCTTAATGATTTTTTTTGCTTCCACTAATTGCATGCTAACTCCAACAACACCTTCATCAATAAGTCTCTCAAGTCGTCTTTTGAAGAAATTCGTTGAATAGTGATATCGATACTTTATGCTTTATCATCTTTATATAATAACACTATTGGCTAGCCTCGTACATCATCAAGATTTTAACATCATTAAAGTAGTTGTTATGATATACTTCATAAACTGCTATAATACAGAAATTCTTCCCTATGTACTAAGTAACCTGTTTAAGATCTAGTTCTTATGGGTTAGATAAGTAACCTGCATCTTCACAATCAACTAAATCATAATTAGATTTATGGGAATAAAATAAATACATATAAACTAATTGTCAAATAAAAACATAGCATATTTTTAACTCTACTCAAATATCTTTCTTTGGAGGAATATTATATTTATGCTATGATAGGTAGCGTATAAACTAGTAAAGATATACGTGCATTTATTTTCCAAAAATTATAGTTCTTCAGGACCCAAAGTTCTTCATTATCTTTTTGACATCTGTTGATATAAACTTTTCACACTAAGTTGAACCATCATAGGAATGTTTAATGGTGGAACTAGTCCATATAAGATCTTATATGTATATATTAATGTAATTCCATCTGCTTTATACCTTATTTGCAAGCTAAGGCAAAACTTATCATCTCAATTTATTTTTTAAGAAATTCTATTTGGCCTTGAAATCTTTTTAGAAGTTTGTGCTTAAATTATCAATATATATATAAATAATATATATAATAAATCTTAGTTTGTGATTTCTTAATAAAAGCATATGGACAAATAGGTTTTATTTTTATACCCTTGTATCAACAAATATTTAATAAAGTGATTATATCACATTCTTCAGTAATGTTTTATATATAATTCTTTAATATTTGAATTATATGAATTTGGTACCTCTAATCATTTTGGGATATAGTTACTAAGAGATTCATATAAATGTATAATGACTACATCCATAAGATGTATGTTAAGCTTTTCATGCACAACTAGATAAATTTGATATCTCATGGTATTGTATCCTCTATAGGAAAATATGTCCATTTTAATCAATATCATTTCTTTGCAAGAATTATTGTGGAACTTGTCTCATGTTAGATAATGTGACCTCATTCTATTTGTTTTTCTTACAAATATTCACTTGTCCCACATGTTTGGCATTCTCTAATGTTTAAACTACTAGTTCTCACAATTAAAAAAATAAGTTTATTTTTATTCGATCATTTCTTTCCACATAAGTCAATCATTTCTATGTCACAATATTTTTTTTCCAATATACCTGAGTATATAATACTCATTTTCATAAATAATATCATGAGTAACATTGTATGCAAAAATGTTGTCAACTTATTTAAGTATGGTTGAAGGGATCAAATCCCGCAGCGAAAGCATTATGAACGTCTTGCATCCCGCAATTTGATATTTACATAAAGAAATTAAATATATTGAAACAAAATATAAACATGTAATATAACATGCTTTAGGAAAAAAGATTAAAACCATTCTTACCTTTGTAGATTCTCAAACTTTACGAACAATCATCTTTAAGTTCCAATGAATGGCTCCTCTAACGATCTTGATCACAAACGATTTCTTAAATAATCTCGAACACTACCACGAGAGTAACCTCGTTATTCTCTAAAAATTCAATAAAGAGATAGGTGGTATCCAATTATTGGGAGAGGGAGAGAAGAAAAGGGTTTTGGAGAGTAGAGAGAATTCTTTTTGTGGCTTAGGGCAAATTTTGCACAATAACACTTGTATGTTATTGTTAGTGTCTGTGTTAATATAACCCAAATGGGTCATAAGGAGGTCTTTATATGGAGAAGGGTCAAACTCTTTTCCTAATCTTTTTCCTATTTCTCTTCTTCACAATTAATTAATTAAATAACACCAATTTAATTAATTAACCCAATTAATTAAGTAACACTTATTTAATTAATTAGCACAATTACATAACACTTATTTAATTTAATTTGCACATTAATTAAATAACTATTTATACATTAAATTTAATTATCATAACCATCTTATATATATGTGCAATGTCTCTCTCTATTAATTAATCCTTTGTGAATCTAATTTATTTGAATTAATTAATTGAATCTTATTCAAATATTACTTTCCAATTTAATTTGAATTATAGATCATATCCATAATCTATTATATATTAATCACATTAATATATAGTTTCTTGAAATTAATTTCAATTCAAATCATCTCTTTTAAATATCATCTAGTGAGCTAACAAAGGGACCTAATGGATCAGTAGATCAGAAGCTCCAATGACATGAGATTAATTGGCTAAGTTCATTAACCAAATTAATCAATATTCGTTAACTGTGGATACACTCCACTAAAGATCCACAATTGCACTCTTCTCATTATTTTTGTGTCAATGGATATAGACCAATAACAACAAGTTAGTCCTTCACGAGTATTTGTAACTCCAACTGGGTCTAATTATCATTTTACCCTTGGGTTACCTATGACTTCTTAAGTACCAGTTCTCCTCTAATGAACAACCTGTTTATGGTCTAACCAATACACAGAAACCCTTCTCGGGCCAATGAGAGGGTATGACCCTTTGTTTAAGTTCTGATGACACCACTTAATGGAACACTCATCTACTTACCCTTAAGACGGGAAGGAGTAAATTCCATCTTGTATTATTATGTTTCCAACTCTCTACTCGGTCTTGTCCCCAAAATTATAGGCATATGGGTCAGTGAACTAGCCATCCTCACCTATACAAATCAAAGGACAATCCCTCATGAATAAAAGTTCATAATATACTCAAGATTAAGACAAAGTTGCCTAGGTCATCCTATTGAAATAGGAACCTAATGAAAGAACCATTAAAGGTCCTTGAGCGGAAGCATGGGATTAGACCAAATACCCAAAATTTACAGAACAAAAATTTTACAGCAAGATCATACAAATTATGCACTTAAAAGAAAATTGCAGCATGCTTTAAAATAGAAAATATAGAATTTAAGAAACCTTACCCATGAAGAACTATTCTTCACGAGATTCCTTCTCCAGAACTTGCCACGAACAATCTCGAACCCTTAAACCGTCAGTGAGGATACCACCATGAATGGTTCCTCTGTATTCTCTGGATGAGAAATCAGGAGTTTTGCAGGCTTTGACTATTTTGGAAGAGAGGGTTTTTTAGAGTGTTGAGAGAAAGAGATGATAAGCAACAATTCTCACAAAACTTTTCTGTATCTCTCTTTTGTGAAAAACACACTAGGAAGAATAAGAACTGAAGGAAATCGGATTCGAGATTTCCATGAGCAGCGGAAGTAAGGTTATTCCAAATCATAATCATGAATGAATAATATATTTACAGTCGACTTCAAAACAAGCGGTTATGCAAATAATTCAGAAATTACAACATGAATAACTCAAATGAACAAAGAGCAAACTCTACACACATTTGAAGAAGTGTCTCCACATTTCTTTGCACACGACCGCTTGAACAACAGCAACCTCGAACGCTCGATCTACATGACCGCAACACAACACGAACACTTCGCGCTCGTCCTCAACGATCACCTTGGCCATAAATTCCTCAGCAACAGCACGAACGACCTCCACAAAACCTCGACGGTGTCGAGTTGACTCTGACACCACCAACAAGTCTACCTTAGTATTTCTGTATTAGAATCTAGAGGATGGGCTCTATTCGAACTTGGTATGAGGCAGACGAAGAAGCAAACACCGATCGTGTACATGACTGGCAAGTGGGAGATTGCAGAGACCTATTGCGTAGATCGATGCCCAATCGTTTAGCTAAAGCTAAGCGATTGTCTAGTAAAAGCTATACGACTATTTAGCTCATCGCTTAGCTCGGTCTGTCACCTATAGACACTACACGATCGTTTACTTTAAGCAAGCGATCGTCTAGCAAAACTATGTGATTGTTTAGTAAATACTGTACGAACGTTTAGCTCGCCACTGCATGATCGTTTAACTAGCCCAACCTGTTGTTTAGAAAATCTATATTTACTTGACGACTCCGTGAGATTCTTTTGTGCGAGAGAGAAATCTCAAAAACTTTTTAGGAAAATCTTTTCAACAATTTATAAATCTTACTAAAATTAGGAAAACGATTTTTCTTTTATCTCACGGTTACCATGAATCCAATAACCACCCATTCAATTGGTTATTAAAGAAAAAGAATTAATTATCCAATAATTATTATTATTATAAATATAAATGATAACCAACTTATCATATTATATTTATAACCTATAGTTTTAATATTTCATCTCATGAAACATATAAACCATAGTTCTTTTTCTATTCCATGGTACTTAATGTAAATCTCATTTACATCAATCTTCCATTAAATGTATCTCATACATCATATCTATTATATCATATATAATCAAAATACCTCTTGTCAATTTGAACATTTCAAATCAACACCAAGAACTGATTCTCAACTTGAATCCACTGAGCAACCAAGGGGACTTTATGGACCTGTGCTTGAAGTTCCAACGGTACGTGAATAACTGACTAAGCTCTTTAGTCATGGGATCCACCATCCGTTAACTGCAAGGCACTTCACTAAAGACCGACAGCTAAACTCTCCTTATCACAGATATATTATAGGTCCATCTTAACCAATCAATAGTACGACAACCTTTCATAGATCGCTCGTAAGTACAGCTGGGCCAATAACCGTTATGCCCCTGTAGTTACATCTGTCTCCTCAAGTACCACTGATCTCTCTAATGAACATAAGTCATAGTCCTACTATGACTGAGTATTCTCTTCCAAAGAGAAGTTGTGGCCATTATGTTCAAGCCCCAGAATCAGCCTTTAAGAGAGCAATCTTTCTACTTATCCTTGCTTTGGGAAAGAAGTGAATTCCATCTTGTGGATTGAGTTCCCAGCTCCCAGATCAGACAAGTCCTCAAAAAGGTTGGCATGTTGAGTTGGCAATCTGGCCATTCTCACCCATACTAATCAAAGGACCACCCTCAAAGGCAGGAGTTCCCAAAACACTCAGGATTAAGGTTATGTCACCTACGGTCATTTAGGTAAGATGTAAGTCTTTAGTATCAACGGTGTTATATACAGAGTCTAATCATCTTGTGGTCTACGTCTTATACAAACTCTTTGTATAGGACACCCTCGCTCGCATGTCTCAACGTGAATGGTTAGGATTTACCATCTGTAGTAGTTTACAACACTTGCAAACCTCTACAAAGCAAGTTGTATCCGTAGTGTCATCGGGACCAGGTATCCCACCTTAATCCTTATCTACAGACCTATTTAGGTTATCATTTAAGGCATGATCCACTTGTATATCACATATACATGCTTAAGTTCACATAAGATAACTAAAGAGCTTTGTTTATTGGATATGAGTAAATGCCAGAATTAAATAACACTTATTTTATTTATTAAACAATGTGTATCTTTACAAAACAACGAGACTCCGCTAGAATTAGGACACCAATCCCAACAATCTCCCACTTGTCCTAATGACTCGGGAGACTAATGTACAATACAATATAAAAAAGTACAATATACAATAAAATAGGGCATACCACAGTATCATCTCCCACTTACCTTAGACAAGATGCCATATGTCCCGCAGACCCAGACTCTCCAGGTGACCCTCAAACACTATAGTCATGAGGGCCTTTGTAAAGGGATTAGCAACGTTGTGCTCCGATGCAATCTTCGTGACTATCACATCACCGCGATGCACAATCTCCCTGATCAGGTGATATTTCTGTTCTATGTGCTTACCCCGACAATGACTCTGAGGTTCCTTTGAATTTTCCATAGCCCCGATGTTATGACAATACAGTGTGATTGACAAATCCATATTTGGAACAACTTCCAAATCTGAAAGAAACTTCCTCACCTAAATAACCTTCTTAGCTGCTTCATAAGTCGCTACGTATTCGGCTTCCATAGTAGAGTTCGTGATGCATCCTTGCTTGATGCTTCGCTAGACTACAACCCTTCCATTCAGAGTAAACACTAACCCCGATGTCGATTTACGAGAATCTTAATCGGTCTAAAAGTCAGAGTTCGTGTATCCCGTAAGGATCAGATCTTATCTCCATACACAAGCATGTAGTCCCTCATTCTCCAAAGATACTTGAGGATTATCTTGACCGTCGTCCAGTGATCAAATCCTAGATTGGACTGATACCGACTGACAATCCCTACTGCATAGCAAATGTCAGGTCTGGTACACAACATTGCATACATAAAGCTTCCTACAATATAAGCATAGGGAATCTGTCTCATTTCCTCAACTTCTTAAGGTTTCTTAGGACATTGATCCTTAGACAGAACGATTCCATGCCTAAAGGGTAACAAACCACTCTTGGAATCCTGTATCCTGTACCTGATCAACATCTCATCAATGTACGATGCTTGAGATAGGGCTAACCGTTTGTTCTTGCAATCCCGAATGATCTGGATCCCTAGAACATACTGTGCCTCACCCAAATCTTTCATTTGGAACTGGGCAGCTAGCCAACTCTTAATGTCAGTCAGATACCCTACATCATTCCTAATGAGTAGGATATCATCTACATATAGTACCAGGAAAGCTACTGAGCTATTGATGATCTTCTTGTAAACACAAGGCTCATCAACATTCTGGTCAAAGTCGAACGACTTAACAGTAGTGTCAAATCTGATGTTCCAATATCTAGATGCTTGTTTCAGCCCATAAATAGACCTATTAAGCTTACAAACTCTTTGCTCTTGATCTGGAACTACAAACCTATCTGATTGAGTCATATAGATGGTCTCCTCAAGATTACCATTAAGAAAGGCAGTCTTGACGTCCATTTTTCATATTTCATAATCATAAAATGTGGCTATGGACAAGAGAATCATGATAGACTTCAACATGACAACATGTGAGAAAGTTTCCTCATAGTCAACTCCCTCGACCTAGGTATAACCCTTTGCCACGAGTCTAGCATTAAAGGTTTGCACATTTCCATCTACACCTCTCTTTCACTTATAGATCCATTTACATGAATAACTAACTAAACTCTTTAGTCACGGGATCCACCATCCGTTAACTGCCAGGCACTCCACTAAAGACCGACAACTGAACTCTTCTTACCACATATATTATGTGTTCATCTTAACCAATCAACAGTGCGACAACGCTTCGCAGATCGCTCGTAAGTACAGCTGGGCCAATAACTGTTATGCCTCTGTAGTTACATCTGTCTCCTTAAGTACCATTGATCCCTCTAATGAACATAAGTCATAGTTCTACTATGACTGAGTCTTCTCTTCCAAAGAGAAGTTGTGGCCACTATGTTCAAGCCTCAGAATCAACCCTTAAGGGAGCAATCTCTCTACTTATTTCTACTTCGAGAAAGGAGTGAATTTCATCTTGTGGATTGAGTTTCTAGATCCCAGCTCAGACAAGTCCCCAAAAAGGTAGGCATGTTGAGTTGACAATTTGGTCACTCTCACCCATATTAATCAAAGGACCACTCTCAAAGGCAAGAGTTCCCAAAACACTCAGAATTAAGGTCGTGTCACCTATGGTCGTTTAGTGAGATGTAAGTCTCTAGTATCAACGGCGTTATATACAGAGTCTAATCATCTCGTGGTCCAGGTCTCCACATGAATGGTTAGGATCTACCATCTGTAATAGTTTACAACACTTACAAACCTCTACAAAGCAAGTCACATCCGTAGTGTCACCAGGATCAGGTATCCCACCTTAATCCTTATACTACAGACCTATTTAGGTTATCACTTAAGGAATGATCCATTTGTATATCACATATACATTCTTAAGTTCACCTAAGATAACTAAGGAGCTTTGTTTATTGGATATGACTAAATGCCAAAATTAAATAACACTTATTTTATTCATTAAACAATGTGTATCTTTACAAAACAACGAGACTACGAGAGAATTAGGACACCAATCCTAACAATGAACAACTTCCTCTTTTTTTCCCCACTTCCATGTTTTTAGAGAGAAAATAGGTGAAGAGAGTTACAATTCCCTCCCAAAATGATTTTTAAAAAATAAAATAATTTATTTTCATAAATCGATATATTTATATGATAACTACCTTATCATATAATATATATATATATACACAATCAAATCCGAACGAACAAAATGTTGAATTGAATCGTACCAGTCTTTACTGGGGGTTATTACTATTATATATATATATAAATATATATATATAAAATATATAAATATGATTAAAATATATGGTATATTAAATATAACACGTAACTTATAGTTTCTATAATGTATCAAATACAATATAACCTATAGTTTATATTCTCTCATCAATGACATTTAATATAAATCTCATTTATATTAAATTTAATTATGTGAATCAAATTCATATAATTATATTTGAATCATATTCAAATATTTATTTCTTCTCAAATAAACTTTATATTATAATGTATCAAAATACATTATAGTAATTATATCATATATAATTAGATTAAATTAACTATATCATATATAATTAATTCCTGAATTTAATTTGAACAATTCAAATTAATCTAAAAATTGATTCTCATTAATTCCCGTTGAGCTACAGATGGGACCTCAAGAACCTACAACTTGAAGCTACAATGGTACATGAATAATTAATTAAACTCCTTTAATTAAAATATTCACCATCTGTTAACTGTCGGGCACTTCACTAAAGATCGATAGCTGCACTATTCCCACTATAGATATATTTCTGTGTCCATTGGATATAACCACAACAGTACGATGACCCTTCACAAATTGCTTGTAAGTACAGCTAAGCCAAAATACCGTTTTGTCTCTATAGTTACATATAACTCCTTAAGTACCACTGATCCCTCTAATGAACAATAAATCATACTCTACCAATGACTAAATCCCTCTCAGGCCAGGAGAGGATATGACACTGTATTGTTCACGCCTCGAAATCAGCCCTTAAGAGAGCAATTTTATCTATTTACCCCGACGTTGGGATAGGAGTGAATTCCTTCTTGTGTAGCTGTGTTCCCAGCTCCCCAATAAGACGAATCCTCAAAATGGTAGGTTTGTTGAGTCGACGATCTAGCCACTCTCACCCATACAAATCAAAGAACCGTCTTCATAGGCAGTAGTTCACAACTCACTTAGGATTCAGGTCATGTTACCTATGGTCATCCTGGTGAAATATAAGTCTTTATTATGAACGGCGTTATATAATGAGTCTAAACATTTCGGGGTCCGGTTTTATACAAACTCCTTTGTATAGAATATCCCCGATCACATGTCTCCACATGAATGATCATAACCAGATCATTTGTAGCACTTTACAACAATTGTAACATCTACAAAGTGATTCATACTCGTAATGTCACCAGGATCAAGTATCCAGCATTATCCATCTACTACAGATCATTTAGGTTATCACTTAAACATGATTCACATGTATGTCTCTACATACATGTTTAAGGTACAAAGATAACCTTGGTTGATAATTTATTGGTTTGTGATTAATGCAACTAATTTTGAAATAAAATATCACATATTTTATTACATAAATAAAATGTTTGTACATTATAATTACTAACTATAGAACCCTACGAGATTTAGGGCATCAACTCCAATACCTAACTAGTTAACGATGTTATATCTAATGGTTACTATGTGGTATGATCTTATGCAAACTCATTGTATAGGATACCTCTACGCTCATGTCAACTACACGAAGGCGTTAGATCATTACATTTGTATCAAATACAAAGTGGGTCGTATCCATAGTGTTACCAGGATAAGGTACCCAGCCTTATCCCTATATTATAGACCATTCAGGCTGTATCTTGAACATTGATCCTTGTATATCTCCACATACAGTTCAAGACTCATAAGGCAACCTTGGATATTAGTTTATTGGATTTAGGGTTATTAAGACAAAAATAGACAAACAACACAAACAATAACGTTTATTGAATTAACATCTATAACTCTTTATTGATAACGATCAATTAATAAAATTTGCTATCTACGAGTTTTAGAGCATAAAACCCAACAATGGTTCCATCTTTTTCTTGTCATGACATATAATTTATCGAGATCTCTTTATTATTCTTATTTACTTCAAGATTCTTATGAGTGCTCAAAGGATTTCTTTTGGAATATTCATATTTTTAACTGAGTCATTTTTATTATTGACTACCTTTTTCGAGGATCTTTATCTTTGGAACCCAAGTGTCTATCACGGTTCTGATAAAGTTGACATTCGACGTACGGAAGCTATTAGGATCCTAAGCACTCTAATTACATCAATTTTAATGGATTAGTAAGCATGTTCACATTTTTCCAGTATTTAGGGTTTCAAGAATATACCTTTGAAGATTTCTCCAAAATGCTTAGAATCTCCTTGAGTTTCTTCTTCAATCTTCAAAGTAGACCACCACAAAAGTCTTCTCTACTAATATCAGGCCTTAGATTGGGTGGTGGAACCCAAATTGAGAGGGATTTGGTGTGCATTTTGAGAGTTGGAGAGGCAAAAAGACATAAAGTTTTTTCTTCAAAAAATGGAATTTGCATGCATCAAAATCTAAGATTCAACTTGTTTTTAAGCAAATAAAACATGCAAAGCAGCTGGGGTGGTGGATTGATACTCAATCCTCCACTATTTTTATTGATTAGGTATGATAATTAGTAGGAAAATCCAACATTTCCCACTCATTCATTCATTTATATTAATAAAATTTCATAAATGAAATTTAAATTTAAATTTATTTATCTATTTATAATTAAATTAATTTAATCAAATCAAATTAATTTTATATTTTTGAATTTTACAATTCAAAATTTAAATAAATAAATTATTAATTAAATAATTTAATTTAATATCAAATATTAAATTAATAAAACACCTAATTCAAAACATGAATCACTATTCATGTTATTTAATATTTAAATCATATTTAAATATCTCCAACTCTCCAAAACCATTTAATTTGTTAATTAAATGTTTGATTATATCAGATATAATAATTCAAACCCTAAATCGAATTTGAACATTTCAAATTGTCTCAACACACTATTCTAAGGTTTGATCCTTTTATGAACTAGTAGAGGGACTTAATGGACCTATAGATCATGAGCTCCAACGATTTGAGATTAATTGGCTAAACTCTTTAAACCGAATTAATCAATATTCATTAACTACCGAGACACTCCACTATAGTTCAGTAGTTGCACTTTCCTCACTGTAAATATATTTCTGTCCACTTGATTTAACAATAATCAGTAAGTCGATCATCCACAGGTTGTTCATATTTACAGCTAGGTCAAAATTACCGTTTTACCCCTATAATACTTCTTACTTCTTAAATCTCCACTAATCCTCTAATGAATAATTGGTTTATGGTCATACCAATAAACTGAGTTCTTTTCAGCCATAGAGAGTGTGGGGCCTCTCTGTTCAAGACTAGGAGTCAGTACTTAAGGGAACAACCTATCTGCTAACCCTAAAATGGGTAGGAGTGAATTTCGTCTTGCAGGTCTATGTCCCCAACCATTTATCCAGTCTTACCCCTAAAATGGGAGGTTTATTAAGCGGTGATGTTGAGCTACTCTCACTCATGTAAATTAAAGGATAATCTTGAATAAACAGGAATTCATAGTTAGCTCAGAACTGAGATCGAATTTCCTTAGGTTATGAAATTGAAATAGTCAGTTTTAACATTAAACGATCGTTGTAAAGAAAAGTGACTGTTTCATGGTCCGGTCTTATGCAAACATCTTTTGCGTAGGATGCCTCCACTCACATTTCTCCACATAAACGACTTTGGGATCACATCATTTGTATCAATATACAAAGCAAGCCGCATCCATAGTGTCCCCAGGATAAGGTACCTAACCCTATCCATATACTCAATACCATTTTGGTTATATATTCAAACTTGATCCTTTTTATATCTCTACGTAAAGTTTAAGTATTCATGTTATAGCCATGGGTTCGATAGTTTATTGGATTTAGGAATCTATAAATGCAATTTATATGTTCAATAATAACTTTATTGAAATAATCTCAATAACATATTTGTTGTAAATAGAAATATGTTTAAAGTTTACAAACTGCGAGTTTTAAGACATATAACCCAACAACTTCAGGCATGTGGCAGACTCATTAGTATCGACAACTTATCGCATTAGGATATCAATTTTTGCAGGTGTATTTGCAACCATTATATATAACTTGGTCACTTTCTTACAACTATAAATGTATCTAGCATTAATTTGCAAAAATTTTACAAATGAATTATCTTTGAACTTCTAGTTTAAAGTGACATGTATGATGATCAAAATGAGACAATTTATGTATTTTATTCAATTTATTTTCCAAATTTTCCTTAACCCCTCCCCCTAATGTTAAAAAATTTATCCCATTAATAATAATAATAATTAAATTGTGTAGTAAGCAATCCACCCATCAAAGGTTCAAAGTAATTAATTGATGTTATCAATTGCACCATCATCTTAATTGTTGTTGTGGAACAATTTAAACATGTACTGCATATCTTGCATATGAAATATATTTGGCTTATAGTCATAAGCTCATTAGTCATTGGTCGAGCATACATAATAACATATCTCATACAAATCTAAAAATTTTGCTATTTAAACATACACTACATGATGTTTAACACTTATCCCAATCAATTATCAAATGTTTGGGATGCAAACTCACTAACATTATCAAAACAAAATAATAAGTATATATGTGACCATCAACTGAATGCACCAACAAAAATCATAAAACCATAATCTGTTCCAAAAGTAGGAAAGGTTCATTTTTAATTTTAGCTAGTGAGAGTTTGATAATTAATCTCTTGAGAACATGATACATGACAATTTATTAGATGGAAAAATCTTCTAGTTCTTCTATGGATGTTAATATATATTTTCCATAATTATTTTCACTATTGACATAAATGACTCATCATGTCAAAGGGAAAATATTTGGATCAATGAACTTCAGGTTCATTGTTGCATATATTTCAACTACACAAATATGTGTGAATATAATTTAGAAGGAAAAACATATTTTTTCTATATGCACTTCCCATAGAAGTCAATAAACATAGTATATGAATACTATATATTATTCTTATTATCAATATTTCTGGATGATATCTATTACAACGTATACCTTCCAAATTTACTAAACTTCTTTTTGATTTACAAGAGAATAAAGTATATCAATTGTCGATTTTGCTCCTCTGGCGAAGTGTTGTTTTCTTTTTTAAAATCTTTAATCAAGTCTACAAGACTTAATATCATATTTGATTTTTCAATTCAAGCATTTGAATTTAAAAATATATTGTCTACTTTTAAGTATAATATGCATAGATGTACTATATGCAAAACATAAATATTATTTATTCTTATTCTCCTTGTGAGATTTAAAAAAAATCTAAATATCTCATATACAAATTTTAAAAAACAATAATAATGTCTTCAAGAGACTCTGAGAAACTTGTAACATAATATCATATTTAGGAGTTAAAAAGATATATTATGTTCTCTTTAAGAGATTCAAATAAATTCTCAAATTTTATTTCCACACATCGTTTCTTTTTCATTAATAAGGATTTAATTCATATTATATGACAGGTACAAGATTATTGTCTCTTTTGCATCACATCTGAAAAATGAAATTTTTCTTCAAAACATTATATTTGTGTGTGTTTTAATAGACTAATTACTTCTTTCTTTATTAACATGATTTCGATCTCAATGATTAAATATTGGAACGTTCACTTCAGGAAATGATATATATTATTTGGTCAAAATTCATTATTTTTCATAGAAACATTTGTTTGTATGTTTTATTCAACCTCAAAATATATTAGATAAACATTCATCGCAATATTTCAAACTTTCTTTCTCAAACTGCTAATACAAGAGCATAGCATGTTGATATATGCTTATTAGTTTATAAACATTTATTAATTTAAAATATGTGCAACTACAGGTGCAAGACAAAAACAATGACCACTAATTGATTTAAGCAACTTCACATGTATTAAATCAAAATTAGCTTTAGAAAGAGTGATTAGCTATTATGCATAACTTTCAAACTTTACCATAAAAGAATTCAGTTATATATATATGTGTGTGTGTGTGTGTATATATATATGTATTTCAAAAGCTCACAAATTTATCCATATGAGAATAATTTAAATATTCAACAATCAAGTAAATTTCAATTATAGCCTAGCAAACAAAAATTGACTAATGTAACTTCCAAATTAGTTCCCAGGTACCGGTGTTCCCTTACGCTCAACTTTTATTTCTAATTCATTGATCTTTAAATTAGGAGTTAACTTCTAAGTGAATTATTAATCTTATTAAAACAAATTCATTTTAAGAAATAATCTTTAATATCTTAAATCTTATTTAAAGATAATCATGCCTATTTATTCTCATATTTGAAAAATAAAAGACAATATTATTAGAAAATAATTTTAACATATAAAAGTTAATATTAATATGAGAGAATCTTATCTTTATTTAAAAGAAACTAATTCTTGTTAAAAAAAAAATATGCAATTCAATTAAGGAAACAAATATCCTAATTTAATTTTTCATAAATAACAATTATATTCTAAGATATAAAAAATATAAACTAATTAGAAAAATATCTCAAACAGATATTTCAAACATAAGAAAATTAAGGTGCATAATTTGCAATTTATGATAGATACATTACATAAAAAAAAAAAAATGATGCATGATTTATAACATTGGTAGGATAAACAAATAAAAGAATCTACCTTGTAGCAAAGGAATAATGCAATTATGTTGAATGTTACCCCAACAAAAGTATTGATAAAATATTGATATGCACCTCATCTACAAAACTACGATATCAAATGCCTAATAAAAACGCAACAAATGCCTCTTTGAGTATTTATTAAAAATCAAATGGAATTTGAAAAGACGAAGAGAATGTCTATAATCATATGTATACAAACAGTTGGGAAAGTAACAAATTGAATTGAGGATAGAATTGTGCGTACTTTGAAATGCATTGTGTGCTTGTGATATAGATTAGAGAGAAGTTTGCACAACAACTCATAAGTTTTGTTTAAATCTCTTACCCACAAAATCATATCTCCTTTAATTTCCTAACTCAATTGCATAACGAGCAACTAAAAATTAATTATAATCTTGAAATGGTAAAAAATGTTGAAAAACTCACAAGTACTTTAAGACACAAGTTTGGACTCATGCCTAAGGATTTTAATTCCAATGCTCATATAATATTTATATCATGTTTACAATTTGATATAATCAAATGTAAAATATAATATCAAACATATCTTAACAACCAATTCACAAACACATAAATCATATATATAGTTTAAATAGAGTACTCACCTTCTTTGAATTTTAGTTTTAAATACCTCAATAATATGTAGGGACTTTATCGTTCTTGGTACTCCGATGAATCAACTCTAATCACAACAAAATCTCCCAAGTGGTAGAGACTCGTGCTGATAACGAGTGATAAAATAAGAAGAATATGAACAACAAAATAACATTGAAAGCAAGACAAGAGAGGAAAACAAAAGATAAGAAATAGAGAGCTAATATCAAACTCAATTGTGGCGTCCTCTACCCTATTTATAGGGCATGTTAGAGTGTATGTTACAAGGTAAAACTTAACGAGGGAGGTTATGGGATTGAATAACCTATGAAGATTATGAGTTTGTTATAACATAAATAAGTTATGGATATCTACAATATTACATTTACAATATATTTTACCATTTATTAGAATCATCCTTCTTAAAAAGTGACCCCTTTAACAAGAGAGACACTAGTAAATTTAATGGATATTTAATTTTTTTAAAGTCTTTCCATATATCGATTGTTTCATGAGACTAGTTGAGACCTATATAAGCTAACCCACACATTTATGGATCATTTGAAGATGTAAGGAAAAAAGTTTTCCCCTTGAAAATGTGTATATATTTGTAGAACATGAAAGTAATCGCTGGTTTTTCCATGACTTTAGCTTTATTAGACGAGAACGACATATCACAATTGTAATATAAGAATAATTTAGAATTTTGGTCAAAATCTCATAATTTCGAGATTTCGACATGCTCAAAATTTCAGTAATTTCCCCAAATTTCTTGAAATTTCAAATTTTCAAAATTTTCATCAATATTTCGATATTTCCATTGAAATTTCGAGGTTTTTTTTTTTTTAACTATGGTAGCTCAATGGAAGCTTTTTCCTCTCTTACAAAAAAAAAAATATTTTCAATAAACCTCATATTTTCATTCAAATATTTTCGATTGAATTTAGTCATAATCAAAGTTTCATTAACTACTTAGAGAAATTTTCATTAATTTTCATATAATTTTCCAAAAATTTCATAAAATCATGACCCCTTTTTTTTTTTTTTGAAAAGTTCGATCCTTGAATGTAAGTTGATGATTTCATGGGCTAACCCTTTTAAAGCCCATGAAATAATCCCCAATGAAAAAGGCCCACTCAACAATTGTTCGGCTCTATTTAGTTGGGTTATTTTGCAAAATTAGGCCCACTCAAATTCCACATAAGAGCCCATTTACTCACGATCGAATATAACCCGACCCGACTCGGGCGCAGAGAAAACCCCCTAGCACCCCAGTTTCAAGTTTCTTGCTCAGGAGGAAAAGGAAAAAGCAATTCCCTTTCGCTCATATTCTTCTGCAGAAGAAGGAACAATCCCATTTCATTCGGGTCAATTTCTTCCGTTTCCAGTCCTCTTACTAATTTAGCTTACTCCCTTTGTTCGTCTTCTTCATTTTCCAATTTCATTCGAGGGTTTTGATTCTGTTAGTCTTCTTCTCTGCTCAATGGCGCGTGACCCGGATGGCTCTGCTGGCGGCGGTGCTAGTAACAACTCCCAGCGTGAGGAGGCCACTCTGAAGGTCCCATCGAAGGACCCCAAGAAGAAGGATGAGAAGAAGGAAGAGGATCTGGTATGATTCATTCAATTCTTCACTAGTTAGTGCTGTTTGATTTCTATGAAATCAGAATAACCCAAATTGAAACTGGACGGATGGTGGCTTTGGTGTAAAATGTTATTGGTGTACTCTGAAATTTATTTACGGAGCTTAGCTTAAGTCATTTCTTACTTATAAGAGGTTACTCGTAGTACGAATTGAGGCGAAGGGAATATCTAGATTAGTTCATGTGCGATGTTAGTTTTACCTTTTATGTTTTCTGTAGTCAGTTGGGTATTGATCTGATGTGGGTTATTGCGTGCACAGTCGGAAGAGGATCTGGCCTTGAAACAACAGTTGGAGTTGTACGTGGAGAGAGTTCAGGACCCCGATCCTGGCCTGCAGAAAGTTGCCCTTGAGAGTATGAGGTTGGCATTTTTATTTGTAATTTAGTTAATACAGAAACTGTTGCTTTAAAGGTATTGTACACTGGGCGTGGAGGTTTACAATTATGATATAGATTGGCATATCCTGTTGAATAGGTTTATGTATAGAGTGTATATTTTCTTCACGGTTTCATGTTTTGAACTTATTTGAGAATTTTTATTCTAGGCAGGAAATCCGAACATCCACAAGCTCCATGACTTCTGTTCCAAAGCCTCTAAAATTCCTTCGCCCACATTACGGAACTTTAAAAGCTTATTATGAAACAATGGCAGACACCGATTTAAAGGTCGTTTTCTTGGTTATGGCCCATCACATTGTTAATTTGTTACCCATTTTTTATTTTGTTTTTCTAAAAAATTGTAACTCTACTTGCTTCTCAAATGCAGAAATACATGGCGGACATACTATCAGTATTGGCACTGACAATGTCTGCGGAGGGAGAACGGGTTTGTCTGCTTTCCTCAATATTTTCTTTTGTTTCTTTGTTTTAATATCATGTGTATGGAGCATTTTCTCTGCTTTTGGTGTCTTTGTGTCTCTTGGTCCTATGCTTATGTCTTATTCTAGCTTTATTACGTACGTATCCTTATGCAGTTACATATAAATCATTGCTTGTGAAACTTTCTCAGGAAAGCCTGAAATACAGACTATTAGGCTCAGAAGGTGATATTGGTTCATGGGGTCATGAGTATGTAAGGTGAGCGTATGGTTAGTACAACATTCTAGTGCTACTAATTACATGTTTTTTCCCCCTGGTCAGAGTGGCACTCATTAGAAATATTTTAGAAGGTATTATCTGTATTATACTCCAATTTTTAATGATATTGTAACCTCAGGAATTTGGCTGGAGAGATTGCTCAAGAATACACCAAACGACAGGTAATGGCAGTTCTATTAGAATATGCAATAACTTCCCTTTTCTCCTTTTCTTATCTAATTAATAGATTATAACATAAATATGCATGCTGTCTTTATGCTTGGTGAATTGTAGTGGGCTGATTCTGCATTTAATATTTTTCTACTATAGAGGAGGGTGTATTTACTGCTGCTTTCTTTTTCTTTTTTTTTTTCCCCTTTGTTTTCAGGGTGAAGAGGCTCCCATAGATGATTTGATGGAACTTGTTCAAGAAATTGTTGCTTTTCACATGAAAGTATGTCTATATAATAAGACAGTTGATAAACTTTGTTTGAATCTTCTTTGGACACTAAGCCATAGTTTTCGTAGATAAGGCAATATTTTTAGCAATGTGCATCTCTAATTGATTTTATTGATCTTCAGCACAATGCCGAACCTGAAGCTGTTGATCTATTAATGGAGGTGAGACAATATCTTCTATCATTATTATTTTTGTTATTATTTATTTATTTTTGGGGGTGTGGGGATGGGGAATAAGGTATGGCTGACTGAATTATCCAATTGATGTATATCAGGTTGAAGATCTTGATCTGTTAGTTGAGCATGTTGACAGTACAAATTTCAAAAGGACCTGTATCTATCTTACCAGTTCAGCCAAGTATGCAAGATCATCTTTTTGAGTTCTTCTGGTTCATATAATTGCACTTCCTTCAGTTTTACCATGTTATAGGAATTATTATCTGATACAAACAGTTGTGTTTTTAGACTTGTTTCAGCTCTCTGTCTATGATGGACGAGTGTAATGTATATGGTTGTGGGGCAAGGAAAGTGATTTATGTTTGTTTTACCGTTCTTCTAAAGAAAATGGTTTACCTAACTACTACTTGAATGTTGATGTATTATATTATGATGATGAATAAATATATTATTGCCTGTAAGACTTTTTCAATTTGAATAGGTCCATAGTTAGTGCAGGCCCAGTGGTTTTCCCCTTTTTTTTTGTTTTTGGGGGGGGTGCGTGTGGCTTGGCTTGGGAATAAAAGGAGGATTGTTGAAGTCTTTAGAGAGGCTCAGTTTGTTGTTAGGTTTAATATCTTTTGGTGTTGGTCTCAGTGGTGTTATTGTTCAATAAGTTCAATTATTTTAGATTGGAGCTCTTTTTGTATGGTTGACCGAGGTTACATTTTTAACTTGTTTTGTTGGTTTTGTATGCTTTCCTGTATTCTGTAATATTTTCTTGATGAGGCTAGATTCTCCATTAAGAAGTCATAGTATAATTTATTTGCAAACTTATAACCTCCACTAGTGTTGGTTTATCCTTTTCATTTTTTTGAACAATTTCCTTGATTATGATATTTAACTCCGCTAACATCACAGATATCTTCCTGGACCTGATGACATGCTAGCTCTGGACATTGCATATATGATATATCTAAAATTTGAAGAATATACCAATGCACTTCAGATTGCTTTGTTCCTCGACAACTTGCAGGTTTGCCCTCTATTTTAACCTTAAAACTTTTGCCCTTCCCCAAGTTTTATGTAACTACTATATTTTAACTAACTAGTTAACCATTGAACTTTGTCAAAAACCTCTTATCATATTATTTTTGTTTGTGTTTTTAACAATTTAATATGCCTGTTGTCAGTATATCAGGCAGATCTACCAATCCTGTGATGATTTGCAGCGTAAAAAGCAATTTTCATACATACTTGCTCGACAGGTAAGTTTTGAATAATCCATATTTTAATTCTTATGCAATTTAATATCGATTCAGTGGGTCTATTTTCTGATGCATTAATGTTAGGCATTTTGTTTGCGATTTTATTTTGTATATTCTTATACAAAATTGATGTTTTGGTTTTGGTGCATAATGCTTAGATTGTGAATCTCAATGTCATAATTGTGTAGTAGTTTTTGCCGTATTGCCTTGAATATGATTCCTTTGGGCTTGAAGAGATGGTTGGGTGGGGTACGAGATTGTATAATACATTATGGTGTATATATATCACTATCTACAATTATAGGCTGGTTGCTGGATTATTTTGAGAGATACAGCATTTATGTTTTATGAATGCTTGACATGACCAATTCTTCAGTGGCCTATTATTATCTACTTATTTTGTTCCATTAAAGAACTTTTTCTTGAATAAACTTCTTTTTTTTCTTTCATACAGGGCACTTGTTTTGAGCTTGATGAGGAGATGTGTGCTGATGACGATGATAGAGAGGCATTGCAGGAAATCATCAATAATTCCAAGCTAAGTGAAGGTTATCTTACCCTTGCTCGTGACATTGAGGTCATGGAGCCTAAATCTCCAGAAGACATTTATAAGGTATGGGTATTTTTCTCTTTTTCCTTAGGATAAGAAACAATATCTTCATCAACCCAAAAGGACAAAATGGCCTAAAAGACCAAGGGAAGAGGAAACACATGCCACAGAGTTGTTAAACAAAGGAAACCCTATTTATGTTGATTAAAAAGCTACTAAATACTGCATAAAGATTTATGGAGGGCACTCCGATCATAAGTCGTAATTTGTACAAGATCACAAAAGAAAGTACAGTAGTTCTGTTGTTTTCGTGAGGAGTTGCTGTTAGCAGCACTTTCTTCAGAGTTAACATAAGGTTAATAGTAATTGAAGGTAATTAAGACATTGCATGTGGCTTAGTTTGTACTTTCTTCATGCCATTTTTCATACTTTTAGATAGCTATTCACCCCCCCCCCTTAATTGTATTTTAAATCCTTTTAAATGAGTGATGATGCGAATGATATTCAGATGTTAGTTTCTCTGGAGAATTCTTTTAAAAAGTTTCGAAAATTAATTTTTATTTTTACAAATGTATAGCACTCCTGATCCTTGGGGAGCTTTTTGTTGGGATTGTTTATCTCTTAATGGACAATTTGTAGACTGCTGTTTAATCGGTGTACACAATGTGGTTTAGCTTTTAATTTTGCTTAGTTGATGATTATCTGACAGCTGCTTGTTCATTACTTTGATATCTTATCCTTTACATTGGTTGATGTGATTTAATTTGTTGTTTTAGCATAGTACGATATTTTTTTTTTATCAGTTTTGTTGTTTTCTGTGACCCATTTGAGAGTCTGAGACGGTCATTTTTATTGTGATCCAAAGCACAAAATTCTGTATATTTTTTTTTCTTTAAATTTTATTGTTATTCATGAGTGTTACATCCACATTCTCATTATACTGATTTCCATCCGTGAAATATTTCAGGCACACTTGCTTGATGGCAGGGCTAGTGCTGGTGCAAGTGTTGATTCTGCTCGTCAAAATTTGGCTGCTACCTTCGTCAATGCTTTTGTGAATGCTGGCTTTGGTCAGGTAGAAGTTGTTCAATCAATGTGCAGAGGAAGTTACATATTATTTTAAGTTACATATTATTTTGGCTTCTTATCATTTGATATTGTCATTCCAGGATAAGTTAATGACAGTTACACCAGATGCATCCAGTGGCGCTTCTACAGGAAACTGGTTATTTAAGAATAAAGATCATGGGAAGATGAGCGCTGCAGCAAGTTTGGTAAGTTATCATTTGCACTATTTGTCTTTCCATTTTGATTAGCATCAGGTTGGTCTTATCATTTATCATCATGACTACAGGGTATGATTTTGCTTTGGGATGTGGATGCTGGACTTTCTCAAATTGACAAATTTTTGCACAGCAATGATAACCACGTTGTTGCTGGTGCATTGCTGGGAGTTGGTATTGTCAATTGTGCTATCAAGAATGATTGTGATCCTGTGAGTCTTACTTCTTTATTGTGTAGAACGTTGGAATCCACTTCAATTTTCTTAACCTTGTCATCCCTCTTTGCAGGCATTAGCACTTTTAGTAGAATATGTTGACAAAGAAGATGCATCAACCCGTATAGGTGCAATAATGGGCTTGGGCATTACGTATGCTGGAACTCAAAATGAGCAGGTTACCCATCTTTCTTCTTTCTGTTTGTTGGTTTAGTAAATGAATTAGCCTTTTTTGAACTCCTTTTTTACCACTGTCAGTGGTGCTTTGGGATTTTTACCACTGTCAGTGGTGCTTTGGTTTCTTATTTTGTTTTATTTCTTTTCAGGTTCTTTTAATCCTTTTCTTTTTGTTTTTCCACCGGACATTAAGGTTTTCCTTTCTCCCCCATTGGGAGTTTGTATATTGGAAGTTTTTTCTTCCTTCTCACGTATCAAGGAAAGATTTCTCTGTGGTTAAAATATATAAGATATTTTACTGTATGTTTCTGCAGGTCAATTATTTTTTCCATTCCTAATTGATATTTTTCATTGTATATTCTTTCAGCTACGTCGTAAACTGACCCCTATATTAAGTGATTCAAGAGCTTCACTTGATGTGATTGCATTCACTTCACTCTCATTGGGCTTAATATATCTTGGTTCCTGCAACGAGGAGGTTGCTCAAGCAATTATATTTACATTAATGGATCGACATGAGAATGAATTGGGGGATGCTTTAGGTCGCCTTCTACCACTTAGCCTTGGTCTTCTATACCTTGGAAAGCAGGTACGCCAGCAGTCTATTATGTATTCAGTGAATACATAATCTGTCGTAGTTATGATTATTTTCTTGTGTTTTAAGAATTGACCTTCAACTGAGGTTTTAGTGGTCATGCATTTTGAGGAAATTGAGACTCTTCCTTTGTAACACCATTCTGTTGATTCTAACAGGAAAGTGTGGAGGCGACAGCTGAGGTTTCCAAGACATTTAACGAGAAAATCAGAAAATATTGCGACATGACATTGCTCTCCTGTGCATATGCTGGAACTGGGAATGTACTAAAGGTATGCAGTTTTGTTATCAATTTATAAATACAGTGCAGCATGAATTAAACTGAGTTGTCTGTTTCTCACCCATTCAGGTTCAAAACCTTCTTGGTCATTGTTCTCAACATCTTGAGAAGGGTGAAACCCACCAAGGAGCTGCTGTGCTTGGAATTGCAATGGTGGCAATGGCCGAAGAATTGGGTTTGGAGATGGCAATTCGATCATTAGAGCATCTTTTGCAGTATGGGGAGCAAAATATTCGCCGTGCTGTTCCCTTGGCTCTTGGTCTCCTTTGCATCTCAAACCCCAAGGTCAGTGTGATGTGTTCTTATTATGTTTCGATCTATTCTTTAATTTCCAAACTATATAAAAAAAGTTTTTGAGCCAAAAAGTAGGGGAAAATATTGTAATTGCAAGGGTCAAGAGCTTTATAATTTGATGAAAACAGTTAACAATGTTATACCAAGGTTTAAAGCATGCTGCAAATACTCATATATAAACACTCCAACGTCCTAATATAGAGAAGTAGCCACAAATTTCTACTACTAATAGGGGAGGCTACATCGAGCCAAGCAAAGTTTTTTTGGTGAGTTGGTTCTGAGTGCGGACGTTTTCATGCCAAATTTAATTGTATGATTGGATAATTTGACCAGGTTAATGTTATGGACACGTTAAGCAGACTGAGCCATGATACGGATTCCGAAGTAGCGATGGTGAGAGCAGAGTTTTTGTTTTTATTCTAATGTCTTCATTAATTTTGTTGAGATTCAGTGTTAAAGTTTTTAAATGTCACAGGCAGCAGTAATCTCCTTGGGTTTGATTGGTGCGGGAACCAATAATGCAAGAATAGCTGGCATGCTTCGAAATCTTTCGAGTTATTACTACAAAGATGCGAGCCTTCTTTTCTGTGTAATGACGATGCTTATGCAATTTTCTATTCTGGAGTTCTCTTTCTACTTTCTATGAATAATTAGTGTCTGATCCCTTCCCTAAATGTTTGCAGGTCAGGATTGCCCAAGGGCTTGTACATTTGGGCAAGGGCCTGTTAACTCTTAATCCTTATCATTCCGACCGATTCTTATTAGCACCGTCAGTGACTGCTTTGGAGAATCCTTGTTCTTTTAGTTTATCTTTTGGAAGTAGTTTTATGATCTATCGTCTTGTTTTTCAAAAGCATATACTCTTCATTGCAGGACCGCACTTGCAGGATTAATAATTACATTGCATGCATGTCTTGACATGAAGGCCATTATCCTGGGGAAATATCATTATGTGCTCTACTACCTTGTCTTGGCAATGCAGGTCAGTTTTGGTTGATTCCCCTTTTCATTCTCCTTTCTAGTTTTATATTTTTTCCCACATTCTGACTTTTATATATATCCAACAGCCGCGAATGCTGTTGACTGTGGACGAGAATCTGAAGCCTCTTTCAGTACCTGTTCGGGTGGGTCAGGCGGTTGATGTCGTTGGACAGGCGGGTCGGCCAAAGACAATCACTGGTTTTCAAACTCACTCAACCCCAGTTCTTCTTGCTGCTGGTGACAGGGCAGAACTGGCCACTGAGAAGTACTAGAATTAGCCATATAGTTTGTGTAACTGTCTTCGACTTCGATTAATCCCAAGCTAACCCTAACTATATTTGTTCAGGTACATTCCTCTTTCGCCTATCCTAGAAGGATTCGTCGTTTTACAGGAGAACCCAGAATACAGAGAAGAACAGTAGCAAGGCATTGTAAGTAGAGGAATGGATAAATCACTGCTGTTTGATATGAATTCTAACCTGGATGTTGCTGGACAGCAAAGACATGATGCGGGATGCAGGGTTCGAGTTTAGTTTCGCTCGTCTTAATCTCATCCAAGCAGTGCATTGTTAGTTTTGATGAACAACCATGAGTTCGAAAAATGAGATGTGCTTGAATTGATCAAATTAATGTTTCATGGTTACTGTTTAGTTCCCGTTCACTCGGGATCTTATTGTATTTGATTTTTTTGGGAATAGAATCTCTATTTGCTTAGTCTAATTTGATGCAACGACGTTGAGTCCCACCTTGGCATGGTATAAAATGTTATAAACTTTTTGTTGTTTCGGGGACTTTTGGACTTTTTTTTAGCACAACTGTGGTAGGGGATGGAATCTCCAACCTTTAGAGATGGAAGTCATGCTAATACTATCGAGTTAAGTTTATTTTGGATAAGTTTATTTTGACGGACTTTTTGGCTATTTGCTTTTCAGTTTTTCGTCTTTTTTTCTTTTTTGGTATAAAAAGATGACTGCCTAGTTTCCCTGAGCAAATTCACTTTTTGAGAAAATTTTAATTTCAAGGGAGCAATTCATATTCTTTTATAAAAACAAGGATAGTTTTCAAATATAGTAAAATGAGCTATCATATTGTATAAATATAGTAAAATATTAGTATTTATTAGTGATAAATTATCAATGTCTATTATGATAGATATTGATAGTTATCATTTTACAAATACATACACATTTAGTTCTGTAACTATTTGGTACTTAAACTTTAAAAAATGCTATGTCCATGAATTTATTTGTTGACCTAGAAATTGCTAAATTTTATAAAGTGTTATATAAACTTCTAAACTTCCAATTTTTTTATCCAATAATTCACAAAATATTCAATTTTGTATTAAAAAGATCAATCATATGGAACATTTTTTTAAAATTCTACAAGTGTTTGAGATGCTGAATTGGTTATTATAATTTGAGGGTATTATATTTTTTGGGTTACAATAATATGTTTGGTGTGTGATGGCTTCTTATTGTTCCATATTAAACATAAAATTTAATTTAGTATTTAGAATAGTTGGTGTTTCTAATTATTATGACCTACAATTAATATTACTATTTCAAATAAGATTTTGTTGCCGTGTTTACTATTTTTTTATCAAGACTATGACAAACTTGACTATAATAACTAATTTAGTGCTCAAACACTCGCTTATTGCATTTAGAGCAAATTACAAAAACCACCCTTGAAATATGGTGACAGTTGTAATTATATCCTTAAACTTTCAATTTAAAAATTAAGCCCTCAAACTAAGAATTAAAATTGGGTCAAATTGGACTTCCAAACTTGCATAATTGAATAAATAAATTATAACTTTGTTTAAGTTTGATGGTTTACATTTTATCGTTTGTGGGTTCAATTTCTACGATTATTGTAAGCTTGAGGATTTCGATTTTAATACTTGTAAAGTTTATGAGCTCAATTTTTAAAATTAAAAGTTTGAGGGTACAATAATAACTATCATCATACTTTAGGGTAAATTTTGGAATTTGCCCTTGAATTTATTAGGACATGTTTAAAGCTCAATACAAAATTGAAAATTCATAAATTAATCGCAAAATAAAAAAATAAAAAAATAAAAATTAAGCCATATACTCATTTAGACCGGGTCAGGGCAGAACCGTAATCCGATACCCTTTTTGGGATAGCGTCCCAGCCGGGATTATTATTATTATTATTATTTTCCGGAAAGAAAATTTTAAGGTATATTTCAAATTTTGATTTTACTAAAAATAAATAATTTATTTGGGCACTTTCGTAAATTTGGTCTATCAGTGCAGGGTTTAACTTCTTCTTCAACCTCGGTTCTCCATCTCCTCTCTCTCCCTAGCTAGGGTTTTACTCAACAATGAAGGTCAAGGTGATATCCCGCTCTACTGATGAATTCACTCGAGAACGAAGCCAAGACCTCCAGGTGATTAACTGGGGTTTTATTTATTTATTTATTTATGGTTGAATTTCTTTCTTGCTTCAGTATTGATTGTATTGCTCCCATTAGAGGGTATTTCGGAACTTCGACCCCAGTCTCCGTACGCAAGAGAAGGCGGTTGAGTATGTCCGTGCTCTTAATGCCGCGAAGTTGGACAAGGTAATGTTGTGATGTGACACTATTGTTTCAGGTTGCCGAGTCGTTGGGAAATTTCGATAAATTAGTAAAGGTTCTCGTGTTTTCTATGTTTTAGATGTTTGCAAAACCATTTATAGGAGCAATGGATGGGCATATGGACGCCGTTTCATGTATGGCAAAGAATCCTAATCACTTGAAAGGGATATTTTCCGGTTCAATGGATGGAGGTAAATTATTCATTGCTTCAGCTGCTAGGTTAATATTGTTAGTTTTTTCTTCTTTAGTATTTCTTCTGTTTTTTTTTCTTTTTTTCTTTTTTTTGTTGTTGTTGTTTTTGCTTTTGTTTTTTGTGAAGTTTAGAGAAAGGTTGGAAGTTTTTGGAAAATTTACTCCTTTGTGTGTTCGTGTGTTTAATTCTTGTGGTGTTTTGGTAACCATTTATAATTGTATTGTTGTTGGGTATCTATATTCTAGAATCTTAAACTTCAATTTGCAGTAGCTTGTTATTTTCCATTTCCAACTGTCTAAATATGTATCCATCTTTTTTTTTTTTTTTTTTTTTAAAAAAAAACATAAATCTTGTTTTCATTGTAAGCTGATGAAGTCTCCTTCAGTAAATAGTACTGCAATGTTCTTGCTGCATTCAAACAATGGTATTGTTTTAAATCTCCAACAGTAATTGATTTTTGTGTCTACAGATATTCGGCTGTGGGATATTGCAAACAGGTAAAGTGATGTCTTCCAACCTTTTGATCTATATGCAGTACTGTTTTTATATTGGTCAACAAGTTTGGAAAATTTTTTGCTGCAATTAAAAATCCAAAAATAGATGCTAATCCACGTACATTATAGACGAACCATTTGTCAGTTTCCTGGACATCAAGGTGCTGTTCGAGGCTTGACTGCATCTACAGATGGACGCATCTTGATATCATGTGGGACAGATTGCACGTAAGGCACCATTCTATAGATGTACTATTGTATGCATTTTAGAAATATTAAGACTGTTATAAATCTCGACTTTGGACCAAACTTTCCTTGTTTGTTGTTTTTAGCGTCAGGCTATGGAATGTCCCAATTCCTACTCTGAATTCATATGAGACTTCAACTAATTCATCTGAGGTGTGTCCTTGAATTACCTGTTCGCTGTAATGCGTTAATCATCTATATTATTCCCAACTAACCTTTTGTAAACCATTCATTCAGCCACTAGCAGTTTATGTCTGGAAGAATGCTTTCTGGTAAGCTACTAATTTTAGACATTGGTATAGCCCTTTCTTCTGCTTCTTTTTTCTAAAGTTCTCTTTGGATTTTGAGCCCTTAGTTTTTGATTTATAGGGCTATTGATCATCAGTGGGATGGAAATCTTTTTGCTACAGCTGGTGCTCAATTAGATATCTGGGATCACAACAGGTATTCATCATCATTCATTTCACTAAGCACTTTCTTTTTCCTTACTATATATTGAAGATATTTTTGATTTTTTTTAGGTCTCAACCAGTGAGCAGTTATGAGTGGGGAACAGACTCAGTTATATCTGTCCGTTTTAATCCTGGAGAACCTAACGTCCTGGCAACATCAGCTAGGTGATCTCAAAAAGCTGTTCATGCTTTAGTAAATAGTTCCTATTGATATTGGACATTCATGGAAATACACAATTTTTTCCCTCTGTTTTTAACATCAAGGTTAAGAACATCAGATATAATGGATGACTGGAGTTTTGTGGTGATTAAATATATGTAATTCATCTTCGCATTTGAAGTAGTGTGGATTTGAACTAGCTCTGTCATAAAGGAAAAAAAAAAAAGACAGATGTGGAACTAGTAATGGTATTTAATCCAGTCGAATTTTCTGTATTGCTAATCAGTTCATTTTCAGCAAAGTTTCAACTCGTGCGGTGGTAGTATCTTTACCCTCTACACTGTTCCTTTTCTTGTCTTATAGTGATCGAAGTATTGCGTTGTATGATTTGCGCATGTCATCCCCAGCAAGGAAAGTGATTATGAGGGTATGATGGTGACAGTTAGTCAAAAGAGTTTCTTCTTTGAAATCTTTTATATTGTTTCCTGTATTCTTATGGGTACCTTTCTTTTGACAGACAAAGACAAATTCTATTTGTTGGAACCCAAGGGAACCAATGAACTTCACTGCTGTAAGCACACGAATTTATGATTTCATATTGAAGTCGTCTTAGCTTTTCGGCCTATATTGCTTTTATCATCATGCAGTCAATATACTAATCAAATACTTCTTTGTTCTAATGTGTATAATAGGTTAGAGCATACCTCATTAAATTTTATAAGTAGTCTAACGTTTTATGTTCTCTTCGTTCTTTTAAACATCTAGTATCTTTGCAATTGTTCTTTGTTCCCTTCAGAATGATTCCTCTTACTTTATGTTTTCTAGGCAAATGAAGATTGCAACTGTTATAGCTACGATTCTAGGAAACTTGATGAGGCAAAATGTGTGCACAGGGATCATGTATCTGCGGTGTATGAAACAAACTTGTGATTTTGGTTTATAAGAATTAAATTGTGCCACTCCTCGTCTTCAGTCTTTAGTAAAACTCCTGAAGATTCATCTTTCTTTTCAGAATGGATATTGATTTTTCACCAAGTGGTCGAGAATTTGTTACTGGCTCATATGATAGAACAGTGAGTTCTAATCCCAGGTTATGTTCAACATTCTATATCTTGTTTTTCGAGATATGTTTTGAACTTATCATGCAATTAATTTTGCAGATAAGAATCTTTCCGTATAATGGGGGTCACAGCCGTGAGATTTATCATACCAAAAGAATGCAAAGGTTTGCTCTATTATTCTAGCCTTTGATCCATGTTCACTATTTGTTTTGTAGGTTTATCATTTGATCAAAGCCCTCCATTGTACAATTAGTTTCAATACATGTAAAGTGATTAGTGAATTCTCAAATATGAATAGTGATCGTTTCTTTTTTGCTGATGTTACTGCCTCCTTTTTGGATCTTTTTAGGGTGTTCTGCGTCAGGTTCAGCTGTGATGCAAGTTATGTGATCTCAGGGAGTGATGACACCAACCTTCGGCTTTGGAAGGCCAAAGCATCTGAACAATTAGGAGTCGTAAGAGTCCTCTCTCTCTGTATTTTTGCTATGTACCACACTTGTTCAATCTGTATAATGTTAATGTTTACATCCCTATTTTTAATTTACAAATTCTCTTTTGATAGCATAAAATACCTTGGTATATGTTCTAAAATATAATTCTTTTCTATTTTCAGAACTCTTTGATCAACTTTATTCTGTACAAGCTAACATGAAAATTACAAGTGCCTAATTAGGTGGATAACAATGCTAGTCTAAATTGATAGTATGTAGTAGTCCCTGACGGTGTAATGGTTAATATTTGTAATAACAGTTGATTGAAGCCTTCATTTGTATTAACAGTTGATATGAGGCAGGAGCTTTGATTTATGATAGGAGTGCTATTAGGAAGTAAATAGAATATTAAGCGTATACTGGCAATTGGTTAAGGAGTTTGTTAGGGAAGTTTAGTTATAAATATAGGGAGTGGGGAAGGAGGAAGAGGAGCAGTATCTTGGTGAGTGATTTAGAGTTTGGGAGTGAACTCACTTGAGGGTCATAACACTTGAGTTTATCTTGTTGCATGGTTACTTTTATCTTTCAATACATTTGATTCTATCAATTTACTTCTTAAATTAATGTTTGCTGCAGCTTCTTCCGAGGGAGAAAAGAAAGCATGAATATCAAGAGGCTGTTAAGAATCGTTATAAACACCTTCCTGAGGTTAAACGTATTGTGAGGTAAGACTCTTGTCTGACATTAATGTGCTGTTAGTGTTCCGCCTCTATCTGCATCCTATAATTTCATGACACCAAGTCCGAATGTATGTGTATGTATACACATTTTATTGGTTTCGGTTTTACTACTGGAAAGAGGATTCGTCCTCTCCGTCTCTTGATCTTTGGTGCTTATTATAAGTGCCGTTTCCTATGCTGTAACGAGAAGGAAACAGTATTGGAAAGGGATCTTTAAAAGTTGATATCGGGTTTGTCGCTGCAGGCATAGACATTTACCGAAACCGATATTCAAAGCCGCTGCACTCCGGCGCACTATTATGGATGCCGAGAGAAGGAAAGAAGAGAGGAGGAAAGCTCACAGTGCACCTGGTAGCATTTCAACTGTACCACTGCGTAGGAGAAGAATTATCAAAGAAGTTGAGTAAACTAATTTTGAACCAAGAGGAGGGGATGTTGATAGCTGCTGCTTACACTTTCAGGCCAATAGCTAAGCTATGGAGATTTTTCATAGATCTCATCTCACGACTTCAACTGACAGTTGAGTTGAATGAGAGAAGGAATCAAAATTTTGCGGTGTTGTACAAATTCTTTATTTTTCAGCCTGTTTGCTTCGTGAATTTGTTAAAGCTTATGATATTTTAAGATCAAATGTTCTTTAACTATTTATGTGTCCTTTAATACCCAATACCGATGGTGTGGACTGGTTTTAGTTTCAAATTCTTAAAGATCAATAGACATTATACAAATTCGCACATTGTGTTATTGTGTGAAATTTTAGTAAACATGATATTAGAAATGCTAATTTCAATTGTACTCCTAAAATTTTGGGGATTAAGTTCAAGAATAATGTAATTTTTCAAAGTAATGACACAAATAATGTATATAGGAAAGAAATTATAAAACTAAGGTGGAAGAGAAAAGTATTGATAAAAATAGGGTAGCAAAATCGTGTACCTGATACACGATTATTGTTGTTGTCTCCATGTCAGCATATGACTTGGTCAATGAAGACCAAATTTGTGGATGTGGTCCACGATTTTCATTTTTTTTAATTTTTTAATTGTTTCCACAATTTTCCATTTAAAAAAATTTGAGACGTCCATGATTTCCATATTTTTATTTTTTTAATTGTTTTTACAATTTTCCATATTAATAAGTTACCATATAAAAGAATTTGAGAAAAATTTGAATTAATTACATGTTATTATATTAATTTCTGCATTCAATGAAATTTTAATGAAATGTATATATATTTCTTTTTTGAATGGAAAAATCTTGAGCAGAAATTTTGGAATATACAAAAGATTCAATTTTTGTTTACGTCGATAATTTAAAATTTGCTTCATCCAACGAATTTGTTAATTTAACATTATATAAGTTCTCACTTAAAAGAAAAAAAAAACCCGACTTAGCTTTCAAAATCAATAAATATTAAAACTAACTCTATTTTTGTCAATAGTTTCAAACCAACTCTATTTTTGTCAATAAATATTAAAATAACATTATTTTAAAAAAAATTCCTAAAATTAAATTAGAGTCAAATGTAATGTTTGTTTTTAATTAATAATTCATGAATTTTCTAAAAAAAAAAAATGCATAAGTAGATATTGTAAAAAAAAAACAATCTCATAAATAGATTTTAAATTTAAATGGTATATATAATGTCATTAGTGATAGAATATGGAAATCAATATTTTCAAATTCTATAACAAAAAAATTCATAGACGAGAAGTGTTTGACCCAGTTGTAATTACGAACGACCTGTGAAGGATCGGCTTACTGATTATGGTTTATAGGACAAAAATATATCTACAGTGAGGAGAGTGCAACTATCGAGTTATAGTGGTGTGTCTTGATAGTTAACGAATAGTAATTAATTCGATTAATTAGTTTTAACGAATTAATTACAGATCGTTGGAACTCATGATCCGTAGATCCATTAGGTCCCTCTACTAGTTCACTAAATTGGAATAACAAATTGAGTATTGATGTATGAAATTAGGGTTATGAATTTGAAATGTTCAAATTCAATTTTTAGGGTTTTCGATTGATTGTATATGATGCAATTATAAATTTTTAATTTAATTGAAATTAAACAGAATTAGGAAACCAATTAATATTTAAATTATGATTTAAATATAAAATTGNAAATTAATTTAAACAAAATGATTTTTTGAAATCATTTTAGGTTAATGGGGTTTTCCCTTTTTGGGAAAAACCCACTAACATGTTGATGGAATATCACCAAATTCCAATTTGATTTTGGTGATGATCTTCAAGCTGGAGCTGCCCACCATGAAACCTTGTACATTTGCATGATCTTTACTTATATATAGAAGCTCCACGCATGAAGATCAAAGAGGATGCTGAAATTTACTTTCTGAATTGATAACTCGAAAACCCTATTCTTGTTCTTCATCAAATCAACTCGTTTAAGTGTTTCCACCACACGTTCCAGCTTGAGCAGAGTAGAGAAGATCTCGGTGGTAGTCGATTTTTTGAAGGATATCTTCAAAAGTAATATGTGTTTTAAGCCCTATTTTGAATATCATATGTACAATATGCTTAAAACTCAAATTAAATGTAGTATAAGTACTTATTGATTTTGTAGTCTTCCGTTGCATATATTATTCCTTCACCAAGGTGCTGCTAAGATCAAGGTCTCCTACGCCACAACCATACTTTCGGTTTTAGAATTGTTGTTGTAAACTTTGTAGTTAGGCTTGAAAGTTGTATAAACGTTATACTGTTTGTAATAAAATGAGTTTAGTCAAACAATTGTTGTTTATATCCTTAGCTTAAAGTTTTATGAGTGTATAAAGGTTTAGATGGATGTAGGTATCACAAAAGAGTGGTATCTGTCGTCCTCACGCCTCCCCTCAGGTTCTAAGAGACGGGCCCAGGAGGGGGTGTGACAATCTATTTGCCATATTTCATAATCATAAAATGCAGCTATGGACAAAAGTATTCTAATTGACTTTATCATGGCAACAAGAGAGAAGGTTTTTTCATAGTCCACCTCCTCTCTTTGGGTAAACTCTTTTGCCACGAGTCTTACTTCGTAGGTATGTACCTTACCAGCTTGGTCTCATTTTCTCTTGTAGATCCATTTGCAACTGATGAGTTTTACCCCTTTAGGTTGATGTACAAGATCCCAGACTGAATTGAAATACATAGATTCCATTTCAAGGTTCATGGCTTTAATCCATTTGTCTTTATCCACATCATTCATTGCTTGTTTGAAAGTCAATGGATCCTCTAAGCCATCATCTGGTATGATGACTTGACTTTTTGTTAAACCCACGTACCGGTCAGGCTGTTGAACAACCCTCCCACTACGTCGAGGCAATCTCTTGAGAAGGACGTGAAGTATTAGTGTCATCAACAACTCTTGTTGATGGACCTATTCTGTTAGCAACTCTTATTGATACATTTTTCGTTTCTTTGGACATTTCTTCTATTACTAGCTTACTGCGAAATTGATGATTTTTCATGTGGTCCTCGTCCAAGAAAGTTGCATTTTTTTTATATAAATACTTTATCTTCCTGAGGATCATAAAAGTAACCACCATTCGTTTCTTTAGGGTAGTCTACGAATAGACATATTTTTGAATGACGTTCTAACTTTTTAGGATTTTGCACCAATACGTGTGCCGGGCAACTCCAAAATTTGAAGTGATGTAAACTTCCTTTATGTCTTCTCCAGAGCTCGTAAGGTGTTTCAAAAATACTTTTCGAGGGAACCATAGTCAAAATATACACCACAGTTTCAACTGCGTGTCCCCAAAAGGAATTTGGTAACTGAGCATAACTCATCATGGAATGAACCATGTCTAACAAGGTTGTGTTTCTCCTTTCTGCCACACCATTTTGTTGAGGTGTGCTAGGGGCTATGAGTTGAGACTGGATTCTATGTCCTATCAAATAGTTCTAGAATTCCAAGTCCATATACTCGCCACCGCGATCTGATCGAAGTGTTTTAAGCTTTTTACCTAATTGGTTTTCAACCTCAGCCTTATGTTCCTTAAACTTTTCAAATGTTTCAGACTTTTGATGCATTAGGTAAATATGCTCATACCTTGAATAGTCATCAACGAAACTGATAAAATATTCATACCCTTCTCTAGCTCTAACATTCATAGGACCACAAAGGTCTGAATGTACTAGCTCTAAGGGTTCTTTGGCTCTAAGACCTTTTCTAGAAAAAGATCTTTTAGTCATTTTATCCTCAAGACAAGACACATATGGCGTAATGAACTGTTTTCTAACTGATTTAAATGATCGTTCTTAACCAATCTCTTAATCTTATTGAGATTTATGTGACCCAGTCTCAAGTGCCAAAAATAGTCATTTGGAGAAACTTTTCTTTTCTTATTATGAGTTTCAGTTGTTTTAAACATCTCTATGTTCAAAATGACTCTTACCTCAATCGATTTTAATAAATACAAGTTATTTTCTAATTTTGCCGAACAAATTTTAATATTCTTTGAAGTAGTGAACACTTCATTATTTTAGAAAGAAACTTTATAATTTTATTCCAGCAAACAAGAGATAGATATGATTCCTTTTCATAGAAGGGATGTGATAAACATTCTTAAGAAAAATGTATTTATCACCTATAAATAACTTCATATCTCCCACTGCTTTAGCTGAAACAACCTCCCCAGTCCCTACCTTAAAGATTGCTCCGCCTTCTGTAAATTGTCTTTAGGAACTTGTTTCCTGTGAGAAAGTATAGATATGATTAGCGGCACCTGAATCTATTATCTAGGTTTTATCATTTTTCATTAAACATGCTTCAATAACAAGTAAATCATATTTATCTTGTTGTTCAAATTTATACTCATCTATTGAGTTCAAAACTTTAGATGAGTTGGGAGATAGAGGACAATCCTCTATTAAAACTCTTTTAGAACCATCAAGTGCTAGTAATTTGTACGTTGAATTAATTTTACCATTGACTAATTTGGAAGCGAGTATTCTAGAAGAATTCGACATGCTGAAATTTTAAACAAATTCTAATTTAGTAAAGTTTATCTAAATCCAAATCAAGTTTTGGCAAAACAAGTAAGAATGTACCCATAACCATTATTTATTTACCAGGATGCTATAGTGAATCAGAATAAGTGCTACCGAGGGATAGTCAACTACTCCTTCACTAAAGCAAAACAATTTTGACCAAACACTATCTCCATAATAACTCTTATTCCTATTGTCATTTTGGTTACCATTTTCGGTTAGAAATTACTAATACTTTAGTAATTCTATAAGTTTAACCCTTCATTTTCAGACCTCAGAGGTCGGCCCCAACGATGCTCCTGAAATGGAGAGTCAAGGTTGGGAATTGACCTAGAAATTCTATCCATTTATGGAGTTTTGAGTTGTTCTGAATCCTATGTTACAACCCTTTGAGGGGATACGTTAAGCGGCTAGCAAGGGCCGCCTAAAGAAAACCAGGCAGACGCAACATAGGAATCTCTCGGTCTAAACTAATGGAAGAGACTACAGGATACGTTGATACATATCTTTCACCCACTTACTATGAACTACTTCCCCCATTTACCTTGTTCCTGACTCATACAAACACTTTACGAAAGGAGGTCACTCCCAGGGTGACACGAAGCTTCATATGAATCCCACGGTGTGAACTTGGTGGGGACATGAAAGTTGAAATCAATATATCATATATTTGATTTTTGTTTGAACGCCTTCCCCTTATTTACCTGAATCTTGATTTATGCAAATACTTTCTGAATGGAGGTCACTCCCAGGGTGACACGAAGTACCACGTAAATCTTGATTGTGAACTCTTAGGGACGTGAGAGTAAAAAATAACTTATCGTATATATTATTAATCTCCCACTGAAGTGTTCTAATAACTTTATCATATAAGTCATTAAACTCTCACTGAAGTGTTCTACTATTAATTTAGGTCTATTTATACTTAGGTTCATTTCGGCTAATTAAACAACCTTGTCTATGTGGTTTATCCAAGTATAACACTTATAAATGGATTTTAACCTACGATATCTCGGTAATAAACCGTTTTATTACCTCCATACACTTATAAAACCAGTTAACAATGCTCAATTATTCGGCCATAATCTCCAAGTAGGAGGTGTTCCGTAGACTGTCAACTTAAAAACCCCCAGCCTTAGATAGAATTCTATACCAGTTGAGTTTATAACCGTGATTTATAAGATAACGACCCATTTTAACTATTAAAATAACTATTAAAACAAGTGTTTAACCTACGTGAGCATGCAATCTATCTTTGTCATGGATTTTAATGTCTAATTCAATTTTATAACAACTTATAAAAATAGACATGCTTTTTCATCCACAACATACATAAAAGGTATTCAAATTTAATACAACAATTATATTAAATCATAGAAACCCTGAACATGCATACTATACCCTGAACATGATGGATACGTTGGATGCATTGGATGCATTGGTGAAGAAAGGAAAATGGAAGTGAGGTATTGGGATGGCACGAGGGCTGGAGGGTGGCATGCGTCGAGCAACCTCGGCCAGTGCCCAGGACATGTGTTGAGTAGCCCTGACCGGACGCATGTGTCGAGTGGATACGCCCGTGCGTTGAGTGCATTGCCGAGCGGCCACGCCCATGCGTTGAGCTCACTGCCGAGCGGCCACGCCCATGCGTTGAGCACATTACCAAGCGGCCACACCCATGCGCCTAAGCACCCAACCAAGCATCAAGGCATCGCGCACAGCTCATGCGGCCAAGCACGCCCATGCATCGAGCGGCTAGCATGCCCATGCGTCGAGCGGCTAGTACGCCCATGCGTCGAGCGGCTAGTACGCCCATGCGTTGAGCGGCTAGCCCATGCAGCACGCCTATGCATTGGTGGCCAGCACCATGCGCCCATGCCAAGCAAGCCGTGCGAGTGAGCCATGCGTCAAGAATGGACGGTCACCCTATGCGTTGGTGATGGTTAGCTCCTTGCGATGGCTAAGTTGAATTGTCATGATAGTGAATTGGCCTGCTATGCGTTGAGTAGAGGCTATGCGTTGCTTATGGACTAGGCGTTGAGCAACCAAGAGTTGGACGCATACAAGGATGAAATCATGAGGATAACATCATCAAAACCATGTGTCTTCTTGGGAGGAAAGCCTTAAGCCTTAAGAATTTGAGGTGGTGGCATCAGATTGGAGGCTCATGCGTTGGCAAGGTGGGAAGAAGACACTTAGCTTGTGATGATCACAACATTGCATTGATGGGGTGAGAAGGAGACACTTGGCCATGCAGCCAAGTAGGTGGTGTCAACTCTGGAGAAGGTTTGGACGACTATAAATAGAGCCAAGAGACTTCATTTTTAGTTCACAATTCAGAAATAACGTAAAAAGAGTGGGAAAGTTGAGCAAACCTTGCGTTGGAGCCAAATCCATGCGTTAGACATAGAGGATGCATTGGACAGTGAGGTTTTAGGAGGACGCATCAACTTGGGATGAGGAGTTCTCCAAATTTACTCGTGCGTTTGGAGTGATTCCAAAGCCACCTGAAAGCTCTGAAAGTCTAGTTTTCAGGGTAGGGCTTCCGGAAGAAAAGGGATTAGGTTGGAAATTGAAAAGAAGACAGAAAGGTCAGGCTCTCGGATCAGTCTGGGTCAATCTTAAAGATTCTGTGATTTCGGTCAAACCACGAGGAGTTCTAAGCTCCACTTTTAGGGTAAGCTTTCGGAGACATTTTATAATATGTTTGTAGAAGAAAGTATCTCAAAATAAGGTTTAGAACTATGAGTAATCTAAGCTGTAAATTGAATCTGGATTCTAGGGGTGAAAAGAGAGCCCGAGGTAGAAAAGGGGGCTACTAGAGTGAAAAGCTCCTAAGCAATCAAGGTGAGTGGCTAAAACGTTTTGACTAAAACATTTACTTAAAATTTTTGATTACAACGTGTTATAGAAAACATGTTTTAAAGAAGATTATTTTCATGCCAGCTATTTTACAAGTGATTTCCAAGCAAACCATGAGTTATGTTTTAAACGCATGCATGTGTGAGAAATTGTTGAAAAGCGATTTATATGTGTTAAATATACTCAACATGCGTTAGTACCTTTAAAGCCATGTTTTTATATGTGTTATACTTTACATGCTTTAAAGAGAGAAAGTCATTTATGACTAGTTTTACTTAAAACACGATACCGAAAGACATTTTGAGAAGGTATCCACCCAACTAGATACTGAAGGACATTTGAGAAGGTATCTATTGGTACTGAAGGACGTTTGAGAAGGTATCTGAACAGAAGTACCTAAGGTATGATGGTACTTAGTATGGCCACGTGCACGTAGGTAGTTAGAGTCAGAGATTGAGCAAAAGGGTTCTCTCTTGACTAGCAGTTGGTGTTGAGATTGTTTTATCCACAGTAAGGGTTATTATCGACTGAAAAATAGTTTTACTGTTTTATGATTAAAATAGCTTTATATGTTTTATGCTTGGAAAATGTTTATACTGCAGTACAAGTACTGTAGAAGCTTATATTTCAGTTAAACTCTTTATTGAGATTTTGCATGAGAATCAATTACCTTTATTAAGTCACTCATTGGGCGCAAGCTCACCCTGTTTTCAAATGTTTTCTTTTCCCCCCCCACAGGTAGCGGTCAAATCCTCTGAAGATAGCTCTGTATCTGCTCTGCCACAAAGGATCAAAAGATTTGTAACCCGTCTATTTAGGTGGTTACTGTTAATATAGTACACATGTTACTTTTGTTTATATAGGGACTAGGGTTTGTGGGTTTTGGGACTTGTGAATCTAATGTTATAATGACTCTAAATATGTTATGTTTCTAAATTAATAAATTTTGGGCCTAAAGGCATTTCGCTGTACTTAAATTATATTTTGGTATCAGAGTTATTCCGCAAGAGTTATTAGGCAGTAAGTGTCAGCCACATGGTTGATAACTGCTGCAGTCACGCCCTTCTCTAGGCTAAGAGGGTGGTCTGGGGCGGGGTGTGACAGAGGACAAATGCTGTCATGAACAAAATCACTTATAATTTGACGACTCTGGTGAATGAGTTGCAGACTTATCAATCAATGATGAAACTAAAGGAAAAACAAATATATGTTATTTCAAAACCGAAAAAGTTTTATAAGGGGTCTACTTCAGGTATGAAACCCACTGATGATAAGAAAGCTAGTCCTTCTTCTTCTAAGGATAGAACCGTACAAATGAAGAATAATGGATAAGGGAAAAAGAAAGCCACTTCAAAGAAAAACAAAAACAAAATTCCCAAAGGAAAATGTTTTCATCGTGGAGAAGTTGGGCATTGGAAACGAAACTGCCCAAAATATATGGCTGAAAAGAAAGCAGAAAAGGCTAAATAAGGTAAATCTAATTTACTAGTTGTTGAAACATGTATAGTGGAAAATTCTCACCTTACCCGGATATTGGATTCAGGCGTCGCTAATCATGTTAATACTTTTCTATAGGAAACTAGTTCTTGGAGAAGACTTTCTGAATATGAGATGACTTTCAAGGTGGGAACAGGCGAAGTCATTTCAGTTGAAGCAATGGGAGATGTATAGGTATTTTTTGAGATTCTTTTATCTTGCTCAAGAATGTGTTCTATGTACCAAAGATGAAAAGAAACCTGATCTCCATTTCTTGTCTATTAGAGAATATGTACAGTATATCTTTTTAATGTAATGAAGTGTTTGTTTATTCAAGAAGTTTTCATATTTGTTTTGCTAGACTTGAAAATAACTTATACATATTACAACCAACTGAACCAAAAGCCATTTTAAATATAGAGATGTTTAAAACGACTGAGACTCATAATAAAAAGCGAAAAATTTCTCCTAACGCCTATCTTTGGCACCTCAGGCTTGGTCACATTAATCTCAACAGGATTGAGAGATTGGTTCAAAACGGTAATCTAAATCAGTTAGAAGACAGTTCTCTACCTCCATGTGAATCATGTCTTGAGGGAAAAATGACTAAAAGATCTTTTTCTGACAAAGGTCTTCGTGCCAAAGAATCTCTCAAACTTATACATTCAGACCTATGTGGTTCGATGAATATTAAAGCTCGAGGAGGATATCAATACTTCGCCAGTTTTATTGATGATTACTCTCGATATGGCTATATTTACTTAATCAATCACAAGTCTGAAACTCTTGAAAAGTTCAAAGAATATAAGGCTGAGACTAAAAATTAGTTAAGTAAAAGAATTAAAATACTTCGATCTGACTGAGGTGGTGAGTATATGGATATGTAATTCCAGAACTATCTAGTAGATCATGGAATTCAATCCCAACTCACAGCACCTGGAACACCACAACAAAATGGTGTTGCAGAAAGGAGAAATCGAACCTTGTTGGACATGGTTCGGTCTATGATGAGTTATGCTCAGTTACCTCAATCCTTTTGGGGGTATGCAGTACAGACTGCAGTTTATATTCTGAATGTTGTTCCATCCAAAAGTGTTTCAGAAACACCATGTGAATTGTGGAAAGGATGCAAAGCAAGTTTACGTCATTTCCATATCTGTGGTTGTCCAGCACATGTGTTGGTACGGAATCCTAAGAAATTGAAAACACGTTCGAAATTATGCCTATTTGTAGGATACCCCATAGAAACAAAAGGAGGATACTCTTATGATCCCCAAAGAGATAAAGTATTTGTATTGACAAATGCAACATTCTTGGAAGAGGATCATATTCAAAATCATCTACCTCGCAGTAAACTAATATTGCAAGAACTGACTAAAGATACTGCAAAAAGATCAACAAGAGTTGTTGATCAAGCTGGTCCATCAATAACGGTTGTCCCGTCACGCCCATCCTAAGAGTTGGGGATGCCTCGACGTAGTGGGAGGGTTATTCAACAACCTGAATGCTACATAGGTTTAACAGAAACTCAAAACATCATACAAGATGATGGTTTAGAGGATCCACTAACCTTTAACAAGGCAATGGAAGACGTCGATAGGGAACAATGGATAAAAGCCATGGATGATGAAATGGAGTCTATGTACTTCAACTCTGTCTGGGAACTTGTAGATCAACCACATGGGGTTACAACTATAGGTTGTAAATGGATCTACAAGAGGAAACGTGACCAAACTGACAAGGTACATACCTATAAAGCCAGACTCGTGGCAAAGGATTTTACCCAAAGAGAAGGAGTTGATTATGAAGAAATTTTTTCTCCTGTTGCCATGATCAAATCAATAAGAATACTTCTTACAATTGCTACATATTATGACTATGAGATATGGAAAATGGATGTCAAGACAGCTTTTCTGAATGGCTATCTTGATGAAAGTATTTTTATGTCTCAACCAGAAGGGTTCATAGAAAAAGAACAGGAATAAAAAGCCTGTAAGCTTAATCGATCTATTTATGGATTGAAACAAGCATCAAGAACCTGGAATATAAGATTTGACACTACGATCAAATCTTATGGCTTTGAATAGAATGTTGACGAACCGTGTGTATACAAGAAGATAGTCAACAAAACTGTAGCATTCTTAGTTCTATATGTTGATGATATCTTGTTCATTGGGAATGAGACAAGTTTTCTTGCTGACGTAAAAAGATGGTTAGCAACACAGTTCAAATGAAAGATTTGGGTGATGCTCAGTATGTTCTAGAAATACAGATCTTTCAGAACAAAAGAATAGAACATTAGCACTCTTCAGGCATCTTATATTGGCAAGATGATGTCAAGGTATAATATGCAAAATTCCAAGAAAGGTTTATTACCTTTTAGGCATGGAATTCATTTGTCAAAGGAACAATGTCCTAAGACACCTCAAGAAGTTGAGGAGATGAACATAATTCCATATGCATATGCAGTTGGGAGTTTGATGTACGCTATGTTGTATACACGCCCTGACATATGTTTTACAGTTGGAATTGTCAGCAGGTTCCAATCCAATCTAGGACACGATCATTGGACCGCTATAAAAATAATCCTCAAGTATCTAAGGAGAACAAGGCACTATATGCTTATGGACCTAAGGATTTTATCCTTACAGGATATACTGATTCTGATTTTCAGATTGACGTAGATTCTAGGAAATCTACCTCAGCATCAATTTTCACTCTTAACGGAGGAGCTATAGTTTGGAGAAGCATTAAACAAAGTTGTATCGCTGACTCCACAATGGAAGTGGAATACATGGCTGCATGCGAAGCTGCTAAAGAAGCAGTATGGCTACGCAAATTCTTGGCTGATTTGGAAGTCGTTCCAGATATGCACCTGCCTATCACACTTTATTGTGACAATCGTGGTGCTATTGCCAACTCAAAGGAACCCATGAGTCACAAACATAGAAAACACATTGAAAGAAAATACCATCTCATTCGAGAGATCGTACATAGAGGAGATGTGAACATCACAAAGATTGTCTCTGAAGACAACCTTGTTGATCCATTCACAAAGCCCATCTCGGCTAAAGTATTCGAGGGCCACTGGACTAGGACTTCAAGTAGTGTAATCTTGGGCAAGTGGGAGAATGTCTATGGTATTAGAGATGCCCTAGTTTATTATATTTTTCCCATTATGTTTCTCAACATTATATTGTATATATTTGTTATGACTGGAGTTTTAGTCCAAGTGGGAGATTTTTGGGAATGTCCTAGAATTCGCAGTTCGTGTTAAACATTCTATTTATCAATAATAATGACTTGTTGATTTTGAATCTTATTATGAAGATCCAATAAACATATCTATGACTATAGTCTGAATATTGTAACTTTGTGTAGTGACATAAACAGGATCAAGTTGACAGTATATAGCCTAAACGGTCTAATAAGTATATGGATGAAATTGGGTATCTCATCCTGGTAACACTATTGGATGCGGCCCACTCTGTAGTTGTTACAAGAAGTTGTAAAGTGCTACAAACGATGTGATTCACAAATCGTTCATGTTGAGTCATGTGAGTGGGGGCATCCTATGCAATGAGTTTGCATATAGACTGAACCACAAAAATAGTCACTTTTCTTTATAACGACCATTTACTGTTAAAACTGACTATTTGATTTATTAAATAACCTAGGTTAACTCAATCTTAATCCTGAGCTAGCTATGAACTCCGTTTGTTCGGGATTATCCTTTGATCTGCAAATGGTGAGAGTAGTCCAACAACATTGCTCAATAAGCTTCCCATTTTGGAGATAAGACCAGATGAATAGCTAGGGACATAGCCTTGCAAGATGGAATTAACTCCTACTCGAATTAGGGTTAGCAGATAGGATGTTCCCTTAAGTACTGATTCTAGGTCTTGAAAAATCGGGGCCCCACCTTCTCATGATAGAGAAAGGATTTGATTCATAGAGATCATGAATCAGAATTGTTCATTAGAGGGTTAGTAGGAACTTAAGGAACAAGATGTATTCATAGGGGTAAAACGGTAATTTTGACCTAGCTGTGATTACGAATAACTTGTGAAGGATCGACTTACCGATTATAGTTATAAAATAGACATAATATATCTACAGTGAGGGGAGTTCAACTATGGGCTGTGGAGTGTCCCATTAGTTAATGAATGGGGGTTAGATCAGACTAATGAGTTTTACCGATTAATCTCAAATCGTTAGAGCCCATGATCTGTAGGTCCGCGAGGTCTCCCTACTAGCTCGTAAATGGTTAAGCTTTAGAGTAGATTAAGGGATTAATTTGAAACATTCAAATTAAAAATTAAATGGAATAGGAGAATATATATATTTAAATATGATTTAAATATATGAAGATGATTATTGTGCAAAAGTTAATTTAATATTTGATATTAAATTAATTAATATTTTAAATTAATTTATGAAATTAATTTTAGAAAATTATTTTTCAGTTTTATAAATCAAAATGGATTTTGAAATCAAATTTTGGTTTTAAAGAAAAATTGGAAAATTAGATTACATGCACAAAATGGAAAAACTTGGTTTTCCATTATCATCTTCTTCATGCTCACACAAAGCCCACTTTCTCTTCTTCATTAAAACTCCAAGCACGAGCTGCAAGCCATTCATATCTCTTCTTTGCATGTTCATCTACAATAAATAAAGAAGATTGGAGTGAATTGAAGGCATGCATTACACTGAAATTTTGAGAGAAAATTTCAGCTGGAAGAAAGGTTCTTCGGCAGTGTGCTGCTGTGAGCTTTTCTCTGTTCTACATTGCTTCAAGTTGTTCTTGAGTTCCAAAACTCGGTCTAAAGCTCCAAAAGGATAGTGGGGAAGATCTTGAGGTGGTTCACGGTGATCTTTGGTGAAGACTGCTGCTGATTAATCAAGTTCTTGAAGAGTTCTACAAAGGTATGATCTAAAACCCTCTTATTTAGGTAAGCATGCTTTAGTTTATGCCAAAATTAGTGAATTTGAATGCTTATGGATCCTTAATACTTTCACTGCATGTTTTTTTACTCTAACAGTTGGTATCAGAGCATCATATAAGTATTCAATTCGGTTTAATATTGGTGTGGTGGGTGTTTTTCATGAGATATATGAAACTGATGCACTGAGTGGTGGAACTCCAATTAGAGTGAATTTGTGACAGGTTTTGGTGGAGATGAATTTCTGTAGCAATCTTAAGAACTCATAAATTCTCTCTGTTCCAATCTCCAATTTTAGAGCTTTTATACACAAAGTGCATGCAAGCAATAAAAAATTGCTCAATGCCAGAAACAACTGAAGAAGTGAGATTTGTGTGTAAATTTGGTGGGAACACCTCCTATTTGGTGTAAAATGTGGGGAAAATCCACTCAAACCAAGTTCTCAAATTTTTGTATTTTCAATTTCAAATTTTAATTAATACCAAAATTAACTAAAATTTGATTTAATCAATTCATAATTAATTAAATCTAAAACATCAAAATTTAATTTCTTAAATTGAATTGAAATTGAAAATTAATTTGATTTTTAATTATTAAACATATTTAATTAATTAAATAATTTAATATCAAATATTAAATTAATTTCGCACCCAATTTTAATCATGAATCTTATTCATGTAATTGATATTTAAATCATTATTTAAATAAACTCTCCAATTCCATTTTATTTCAATAAATTAAATGTTAATTATATAAAATATAATTATACAACCCCTAATTCGAATTTGAACTTATTCAAATTCAAACCCTAAGTTTAGTTTGAACATTTTCAAATTGAAGTTCAATTTGATATCATTCCAAATTCACTCAATTTATTAATTTAAGGTGTTCATGTTTTACGAGCTAGTAGAGGGACCTTATAGACCTATAGATCATGAGCTCCAACGATTTTAGAATAATTGACTGAAACTCTTTAGATCAAATTAATCAGTATTCGTTAACTATCAAGTCACACCACTATAGCTCGATAGTTGCACTCTTCTCACTGTAGATATATTTGTGTCCACATGGTTTAACCATAACTAGTAAGTCGACCCTTCACGAGTTGTTCATAATAATGGCTGGGTCAATATGCTATTTTACCCCCGATATTACGTCTTGTTCCTTAAGTTCCACTGATCCTCTGATGAATAATTTATTTATGATCTAATCACTAACTGGATCCCTCTCGGGCCAATGACAGGGTGGGGCCCTTTGTTCAAGACCTGAATTCAGTACTTAAGAGAACAACCTTTCTCCTATCGCTCAATTGGGTAGGCGTGAATTCCGTCTTGTGTCCTATGTCCCAAGCTATCTACCCGGTCTTACCCTTGAAATGGGAGGCTTATTGAGTTGGTGCTGTTGAGCCAACCCCCACCTATCAAAATCTAAGGATAACCTCGAATAAAAAGGAGTTCATAGTTAGCTCAGGATTAAGATCGAGTTACCTAGGTCATCTAAGTGAAACAGTTAGTCTTAAATAGTAAACAACGTTATAAAGTAAGAGTGACTTATTTCTTGGTCTGATCTTACGCAAACTCATTGCATAGGATGCACCAACTCCTCATGTCAATACATGAATGAACCAGGATCACTTCGTTTGTAGCACCTTTACAACAATTGTAATAACTACAAAGTGGGCTGCATCCAATAGTGTTACCAGAATAAGGCACCCAACCTTATTCATATACTATAGACCGTTTTGGCTATTTACTCGAACTTGATCCATTTTTATGTCTCTACATAAAGTTCAAGTATTCATATAATAACCATGGATCTTAATTTATTGGATTTAGACTTTACAAATGCAATTTATAGATTCAATAACAACTTTATTGAAGAAATGTTGAATAACGTCTTTATTAATAATAGAATATGTTTAACTTTACAAACTGTGAGTTTTAGGACATAAAACCCAACAATACATGCAGATAGCCTCACAAGAAAACTTAGCTGATCCATTTACAAAGGCTCTCTCGGCTAAAGTGTTCAAGGGTCACCTAGTAGGACTAGGTCTAAGAGATACTTATAAGTAGAGTAAGTGGGAGAATTTATGGGTATCTGATGCCCTAGTTTATTGTATCTCGTAGACCTAGTCTTACTAGGTGACCCTCGAACACTTTAGTCGAGAGGCCTTTTTAAATAGATCAGCTAAGTTGTCTTGTGAGGCTATCTGTGTGACGATCACGTTCGTCCTCCAGTATAACAATCTCCCTGAATGAGATGGTATTTCCGCTTGATGTGCTTTCCACGTTTATGGCTTCGAGGTTCCTTTGAATTTTCAACCGCTTCAGTGTTATCACAATATAGGGTGACTAATAGTTGCATATTCAAAATCACTTCCAAACCAGTTAAGAACTTTCTGAGCCATACTGTTTTTTTCGTTGCTTCACTTGTAGCTACATACTCAGCTTCCATTATGAAGTCAACAATACAATTTTTCTTGATACTTCTCCACACTACTGCTCCTCCATTTAGACTGAATACTGACCTCGAAGTTGATTTTCTTGAATCTATATCGGTCTGTAAGTCAACATCAATATATCCAGTAAGGATCAGAACCTTATCACCATACACGAGCATATAATTTCTTGTTATCTAAAGATACTTGAGAATATTTTTAATGACCGTCGAATGATCATATCCAGGATTGGACTGAAACTTGCCAACTATTCCAACTGCATAGCATATATCGAGATGAGTGCACAATATGGCATACATTAAACTCCCTCCTGCTGATGCATATGGAATTCGTTTCATATCATCAATCTCTTGAGGTGTTGATAACGAGCAGAAATGCACATTATCATGGTACTAAGTTCTTAAACAATGTTGAATTGCGTTGATGAAATATGTTAAATTGCGTCCATTAAGCATAAATTCTATAATATTGTCATCGCATGCATCCAACGCATTAGAACAGTTAATCTTTACATTTTTGTGCAGAAAATGCGTTAACGCAATGTAGAGATTGCGATCATAGGAATACATTGGTCGAGCGCAACTTCACCGCAAGACTTTGCGTTGATCGTGCTCGCAAACATTCGCCCAAGAAGAATCACCACAAATTTGTCAGCGCAACACGGTGGGCGCATTCGGGTGAAAGGACGATTAAGATCGATGGGACAGAAAGCTGACAACAGTCGGATCCAAATTAAGTTGACAGCTGATAACACTCACAAACCACAATTCGATAAAGAAGAGATGGCGGAGCAGCCTAGGAATGAAGCACCAAACAACAACAATGTCATGGCAAATCTGATTCTGTTGGCAAACGATTGTAATAGGCCCATTAGGGACTATGCATCGCCAAACCTCTATGATTGCTCTCCGGGAATCATGAGGCCTGCCTTAGACGGAAGTAGATTTGAAATGAAACCGATGATGCTGCAGATGATCTAGGGTGCAGGTCAATTCAGAGGAAGGCGTGGCAAGGATCCGCACGCCCATCTCCGAAGTTTTATTGAAATCTGCAATACTTTTGTGTTCTCGAACATCTCTGCTGAAGAAGTTTGACCAACATTGTTCCCATTTTCTCTCTGTGATCAGGCTAGGAAATAGGCTTATTCGCTCGAACCAGGAGAGATCACTTCTTGGGAGTAGGTGGTGGAGAAGTTTATGAAGAAGTATTTCTCACCTACCGAGAACGCGAGACGAAGAAAGCTTATTACTAATTTTGAACAAGACATGGACAAATCGCTCAGCGATGCTTGGGCGAGGTTTAAAAGGTTGGTCCAAGACTGTTCGCATAATGGGCTACCAGATTGCCTGCAAATGGAAATTTTCTACCACGGTTTGAATCCTCTTTGCAGACCGCTGCCAATGCGACAGCAACTGGTGGTCTGCTTGACAAGACTTATGATGAGGCGAAGAATATCCTGGACCGCATCTCCAAGAATCATGAAGACTGGAGGGAGAGTGACCGGAGATTAAGACTCAAGAATTCTGACGCAAATAACGGTACAATTGTCTCATTGCAAAACCAAATGACTGCAATGATGAATTTGATTCAAGGAATGACGATTAGCAGCCTAACACTGCAAGGTGGGCATATTAACGCAATAAGTCAAAACACCGCAAGGTGTGCAACTTGCGGTGATGAGCATGCAATGGAAGATTTCCCGCAAAATCCACAGTCTGTATATTTTGTAAAGAACAACCATTTTTCAAAAACCTACAACCCCGAGTGGAAAAACCACCCCAATTTTGCTTGGAAAAATCAACAACAAAATTTTCAATCTGTGGCACAAAAAGAAGGGCCACCAGGATTCTTTCAACGCAGTAACAGTCAACAAAGAAACCAAGAAAGTAGCTCACAACAACCACCGCAATCTTCTTCTCTAGAAAGCCTATTGAAGCATTGCATAGAGAAAAACGAGATAGTGCTTCAAAGTCAGGCTACGTTCATCTGCAACCTTGAATTGCAAATGGGCTAGATTGCGAATGAGCTCAAAAGTAGACCGCAAGGGGCATTGCCAAGTTCAAATGAGCTTCCACACAACCCAAGGGGATCAGGTAAGGAGCAATGTTAGGTTGTGACATTGCGCAGTGGAAAGACTATGGAAGGAGAAAAGAAGGATTAGAGTAGAACAACTTCCATCGCAACTGAGCCTGAGATTGCGGCAAAGTAAGAGGAAGAAAAGGAAAATGGAGCAGTAGAACCAGAGGTTACGTCAACCTTAAAGTCAAATGAAACGGGAACCGTGAAAGTTCAGTTACCACCCTTCCTTCAGAGGCTAAGGAAGAAGAAAAACGAAGAGGTACAGTACCAACGCTTCCTATCTATACTAAAAAAATTACATGTTAATATTCCTTTCAGTGAAGCGATTGAGGAAATGCCTGCCTATGCCAAGTTTCTGAAGGACATGGTAACTAAGAAGAGAGGCACTGGAAAATTTGCCACGGTGGCGCTAACGCAAAGTTCCAAATCTATTATCCCACCGAAGATGAGCGATCCTGGGAGCTTCACTATTCCTTGCTCCATAGGAGGACTCTATATTGGGCAAGCCCTGTGTGACTTGGGGGCTAGCATAAATTTGATGTCACTGTCAATCTTTCGACAATTAAATGTGAGACAACTTGTGCCCACATCCGTGACTCTTCAACCGACCGATAGATCTCTGGTTCATTCAGAGGGTAAGGTGAAGGACGTGCTGATCAGGATTGATAAATTTATTTTGCCAGCTGACTTCATCATCCTAGATTATGAGGCCGATAAAGATGTGCCCATCATTTTGGGGCGACCTTTCCTATTAACAGGTCGTACTCAAATTGATATGCACAAGGGAGAAATCACTTTAAGCATAAACGGACAGAAGCTCAAATTTAACATAATTCGTGCCATGAAATTTCTTGATGAGGAAGACCTGCCAGATTCTGAAGATGACCTGAATTTGATTGAAGAAGAAAAGTCTGATGAAGAGTGTGAAGAAGAGTATGCCAACGCATTCGTAGCTGCTTGCAATGCGATCGTAGCAAAAATAAACAAAGAAGAAGGATGGATCGTAATGAAAGAAGTCGAAAGAAGAAAGAAAAATAACGCAACCTTCTCTCGTGGAACCACCAACACTTGAATTGAAAACCCTACCAACACATTTGAAGTACGCATTCCTGGGGCAGAATGAGAAGCTGCCAGTGATAATTTCCTCCACACTTAACGTAGATCAAGAGAATGCGTTGATGAGCATTCTCAAGAAGCATGTGTGGGCAATTGGCTAGACGCTCGCTGATATCAGAGGAATTAGCCCAGCGTACTGCATGCACCACATTCGTCTTGAGGACGACCACAAAGAAACCATTGAAAATCAACGCAGACTTAACCCTACGATGAAGGAGGTCGTCAAAAAGGAGATTATCAAGTGGCTGGATGCGGGCATTATCTATCCCATTGCAGATAGCACGTGGGTCAGCCTCGTGCAATGTGTGCCGAAGAAGGGAGGAATGACGGCAGTCCCAAATGGGAACAATGAATTAGTACCGCAAAGGACCATCATTGGATGGCGCATCTGCATGGACTACCGCATATTGAATGTGGCCACAAAGAAAGATCACTTTCCTTTGCCATTCATCGATCAAATGCTAGACAGATTAGCAGGGAACAATTTTTATTGCTTATTGGATGGGTATGCCGAGTATAATCAGATCATGTTAGCTTCTGAAGACCAAGACAATACCACATTCACCTGCCCATATGGGACATTTGCTTTTCGCCGTACGCCGTTTGGCCTCTGCAATGCACCAAGGACGTTCCAGAGGTGCATGATGGCGATCTTTTCAGATTATCTCGAGGACTCAGTAGAAATATTTATTGATGACTTCTCCATTTATGGGACACTTATGAAGTCTACCTGGCCAACTTGGAGAAAATTCTTAAAAGATGTGCGAACCTGGTTCTCAATTGGGAAAAATGTCACTTCATGGTGAAGAAGGGAATATTGTTCGGACACAAGGTCTCCCGACAAGGGTTGGAGGTGGACAAAGAAAAGATTGATGCAATTGAAAAGCTTCCACCTCCAACCAACGTGAAGGCTGTGCAAAGCTTCTTGGAGCATGCCGGATTCTATAAACGATTCGTCAAGGAATTTTCTAAAATAGCAAGACCACTGAGCGCGTTGTTAGAGGCAGAAAGGAATGTTGAATTTGTCAACAAATGCCTCAATGCATTCAAAATTTTAAAAGATGCGCTGATTACCGCACCCATCTTGATTGCGTCGGATTGGACATTCCTATTCGAACTCATGTGCAAAGCAAGCAGGTATGCGATGGGAGCTGCATTAGCACAAAAGAAGAAAACTATTTTGCACCCCATCGCATATACGAGTAAAACTCTGAACCCTACTCAACTTAATTATACCACCATTGAAAAAGAGCTCCTGGCTGTGATTTTTGCGTTGGAAAAATTCCGGGCATATCTATTGGGAACCAAGGTACTCAATCACATTGATCACTCGGCAATCAAATATTTGATGAAAAAGAAGGATGCAAAGTCGAAGTTGATCAGATGGGTTCTCCTCCTTCAAGAATTTGATATCGAGATAATTGATCGGAAGGAGACAGAGAATCAAGTTGCAGATCACTTGTCCAGATTAGAAAATCCTGAGGTTGACCGCAATGAATCTGTAGTGAGTGCCGTGTTCCCAGACGAGCAGCTGTTTCGCATAGAAGAACTGCCTTGGTATGCGGACATCGTTAATTATCTGGTCTATGAACAATTTCCTAAAGATTACACCTACCATCAATAGAAGAATCTCAAGAATGAATGCAGACACTATTATTGGGATGAGCCGAATCTGTATAAAAGAGGTGTAGACCAAATCATTCAATTATGCGTCCCAGATGCTGCTTAACAACGCATATTATCGCAGTGCCACGATTTTCCATATGGAGGGCACTTTGGAGGACAACATGCTGCAGCCAAAGTTTTACAAAGTGGATTCTTCTGGCCTTCATTATTTAAGGATGCTGCTGACTACACAATGAAATGTGATCGGTGTCAATGCACCGGCAACATTTCATGGAAGAACGCAATGCTAATGAATACTATCTTGGAGTTGGAACTATTTGACGTATGGGGGATTGATTTCATAGGACCATTCCTTCCTTCAAATGGTAAGCACTATATTCTATTAACCGTTGACTATGTCTCCAAGTGGGTAGAGGCAATTGCATGCGCCGCAAGTGATGCGGCAGTAGTCTCCCAGTTCCTGAAGAAAAATATTTTCACGCGTTTTGGCACCCCTCGTACCATTATAAGTGATGAAGGATCATACTTTGTCAACCACAATATAAAGAAGCTGCTACACAAGTACAATATCCTCCACAAGGTGGCCACTGCATACCACCTGCAAACAAATGGCCAGGCTGAAGTGTCCAATCGTGAAATTAAATTGATACTTGAGAAGGTAGTAAAACCTTCGCGGAAGGATTAGGCAATGAAGCTTGATGATGCATTGTGGGCATACTGGACCGCATTTAAAACACCAATAGGTATGTCTCCCTATGCATTGGTATTTGGCAAGGCGTCTCATCTGCCTTTGGAGTTGGAGTATAAAGCATTTTGGGCGGTCAAGAAACTGAATTTCAATTTAAAGAAAGCAGGAGAAGCGCGAAAACTGCAGCTGGTTGAGCTAGAAGAATGGAGGATCAACGCATATGAGAATGCGAAGATTTATAAAGAGTGTACCAAGCGTTGGCATGATAAACGCATATGCGCTAGAAACCTCCAAATCGGGCAGAAGGTCTTACTCTTCAATTCAAGATTGTGGCTCTTCCCAGGAAAATTAAAATCACGCTGGTTCGGTCCCTTCATCATCAAAGAAGTATCTCCACATGGTGCGGTGGAACTAATCATCAAGGATGGCAGTCAAACATTTAAAGTTAATAGACAACGGATCAAAGCATATGACGGAGGAGATTTTAAGCTAGAAACAGCATCCACAAAGTTGAAAATCCCAGACTATCCTGTACTTAACTCTTGAAGAATTAACTCTTCGTCACGTTACTACTAGCTGTATTTTACTTATTTTTCTCTCTATATAAAAAAAAAACTTGTTGTTTTGTTTTGAAATCATTTGACCCTCTCTTTGTCTGTTTACAAGGATTAAGGCATAGGATTGCGGAGATACTACAAAGAGAAGCAAATATTTTGATTCCATCACCACAATCCATAGAAGCAAAGATCGCCGCAAGAAGGGATGCATCAATACTCAATGCAGGCGAAAACGCAAAATTTAGGGGTGTACTCTTCCCTATTTGTATTTCAAATTTTGCGCTATCACATTGCATGTTATTTTTCAAAGTTTTATCATCGCATCCTCCCTGATTACCGTAATCATTTGCCGAGTAGATAAATTTAGTAGTTTACCGCCTATTGTTTCTTTACCCAGTATGATTTCAATGATGAAAAATATGCTTCTATCCCTTTCGTCTATACTAGAGTCAACTTAAATCTTAAGATAGTTGATAACTTGTAGAGATACAAGTTATTTATGCCACCTTATCTAGATATTGCAGCCAAAAGTTAGTAAATATGCGCCGATTGTATGAAAATTAGCCTAGTATTACAATAATTATAAATGTTTGCAATTTAACCACTAACACACCATAAAGAGGAAGAACAAGCCGAAATTTTACTCTATTTTGCAGGAGAACCAAGTCATCGTTTTGCGCTCAAGGCTCATGAGAAACTGATCAACGCTCTCTGTCACATTGCGGCCCGTCCAATCAACAATGAAGAGACGATTACTGCAATGACGGCGCAATGCAACAGTCGATCCAGAGTTGTGTGCAACGCATGCGGTAATAAAACAAACACCGCATGCGAATCCATGATTGAAAGATGCAGCTGAGTAATGCAAAAGCGGAGGATTGACACAATGTACAACTAACGTTGTGTAGAATTGACGGTTTGATTGCATAATAGAAGGAATAATATCCCTCCATCTTTGGAATACCCATAACATTAGTGGAGACACAAGCCGGAGTCAAAGACCTGCACCTATAAATACCCAAGATTTCAGAAAAAGTATGCTACGGGATACGGGGTAAATGCTGCAAAACTGTTGAGAGAAAAGGCTGAGCTGAGTGCTTAAGTGAAGAAATCCGAGAAGAAGACGAGATAAGGCGAGAGGTGAATCTCAATCTAACCTGCCAAACAACTGATTGAAACTCTGTAAAGACCCTGCTACCGGTGACAAGCCTAGGAGAAGCTCTTCCAACCATCAAATCCATTCTATCGGCAAGTAGATCTCCATCGAATCTGCCAAAGACATGGCACTTGTTTGTATCTGTTCTACTCTTTCATCGCTGGTTATTCACTTTCTCATTCTCTTTTCATTCACACCATGTATCAAACACTTAATAGAGATATTAAATGTTTCGATAGCTTTTATTTACATTTTTTGTTATTTCCGTTCAACCCATTAATCACTTTCTTATGAGTGTGTCGGCTGAGTTCCGTGGAGTAACGATATGAATTAACTAAGTACTTAATCTGTGTTAAAGATATAAAATGCGTTTAGCTAAGGCATGCTAGACGGTATCTTCACCTGTGAGAGCATAAGTAAAGATGCCATTCTGATCTATCGAGAGAAGGTCAGAAGAATGCATTAACTAAAGCGAGTAGTATTTCCAGACATGGAAGCAACCTTGCGTTCATTACGTTAGTCTCTGTTTCACCACAGACATGTGGGAGCGCGACCGATCACTAAAAGGTGTATGCCAAGAGAAGAGCGGAACAACATTTGTTGCTTCATGAGAACTTGCGTTGTTTATATTATTTGTCTTTCTCTTTCTATTCTATTCATAAGACTTGCTGCCGCATTCCACGTCTTTGCACAACTTTCACAGCCAACCTTGACCCCAACATCTTGTAACATGAAGCTTGTATCTTGTATCATCTATCTTAGGTTTATTGTATTTCATTTTATTATCGCATCTTTACTGCTTTACTTTACTTTATCGCAATTTATATACCTGTACAAACACATTTTTAAAGATTGAAAACCTGGTCGCGTATAACATGAACATACCACAATAACCTAAATCAGTCGTCGTGTTTGACCTCGGATCACATCGAGAAACTTGCAATGGAATTACACTTGGTTCTATTGTAAGGAAACTTGTGACAGCGCATGGCATACTACGTGAACACCCAATCATTAATGCATATCTAGTGGTAGTATCGCATCAATTCGAGCATAGAACATCATCAATCATACCTATCAAATACTGCGTTACAAGTTTATGGTGCCATTGTCGGGGAGTTTGCTATATTTCTAGAAGTTAGGATTTGCTATATTTCTTTCAAACTCTCTTTACAACGAATTCTATGACCATCGCATGACTTATTTTAATTTCCTTTGGCAATGAGGACATTGCCGTATTTTAAATTTGGGGGTGAGGTATTTATGGTATTTATTTTCGACCTTGCTCTAAATTTTTTTTTTTTAAAAATAACAACTCAACTGTCAACGCAATTGGGAAACCATGTTGATAAGAGTTAAGTTTTGAAAGGCACTTACCCATAGTTGGATGTCCGCATGACACACGTGGGGACAAACCAAAACGAAAGTAAGTCACCAGGATCAACGCATAAATCAATGAACGTAACTTCACTACAAAATCGGTATGAGTTTAGTCTGATAAAGAGTGCATTGCTCGTAGTTGGATGTCCGCATGACACACGTGGGGGCAAGCCAAAACGAAGGCAAGACACTCAGATCAGCGCAAGGTTAGAAAAAATAGCAATGAAGAAAATTTTTGTGCAAGGATAAATCATTTGACACATCGGTGGAAAATTTTCTTTTTGAAATAAATCATGCGATGTTCCGAAATTTAGTAAAGTCCTTTTGAAAGTTAAGCTTGCAATTCCTAAGTCGTAGAAATATTTTAGGAAGAGACTTGAATAAGACTTAAGGAAATTCTGACATATAGGATTTAAACGAAGTATCCTTTAGAAATCTTGGGAAAGAAAACTTTGTGGTTAACTTGCTAAAGAAATCTTTAGCTTATGCTTGAGGACAAGCATTGTTTAAATTTGGGGGTGTAATAATGGGCAAAAATGCTCGTTATCATGGTACTAAGTTCTTAAACAATGTTGGATTGCGTTGATGAAATATGTTAAATTGCGTCCATTAAGCATAAATTCTATAATATTACGGTTGCATGCGTCCAACGTATTAGAACAGTTGATCTTTACATTTTTGTGCAGAAAATGCGTTAACGCAATGCAGAGATTGCGATCATAGGAATACATTGATCGAGCGCAACTTCATCGCAAGACTTTGCGTTGATCGTGCTCGCAAAAATTCGCCCAAGAAGAATCACCACAAATTGGTCAGTGCAACATAGTGGGCGCATTCGGGTGAAAGGACGATTAAGATCGATGGGACAGAAAGCTGACGACAGTCGAATCCAAATTAAGTGACAGCTGATAACGGTCACAAAGTACATCCAACTTTATCAGTGACAATTGTCCAGCGCATCAGTCAGGAATTAAAGCTGTCCCATCTGTACAACTGGGATAGAGAAGCCACCTTTCACCTTCGATGCCCTATAAATACCAAGTGCATTCTTCAGAGAAGGGGTTAAGTAGTCGATTATTTCATCATTTTACAAGTTCACGTCTTTGTCCATAGTCTTCTTTCATTTTAAGAAGGATGCGAGGAAGAAGGTGTGCCGATAGATCGTTTCGACAAGCTTGGGAAAGTACCAGAAGCTCCAAGACAGAGAGAGGGCCGACGCCTGCGGAAGCGGGAATATTTGTAGATCAAAATAGAGATTCAGTGTAAAAAGAGCCTCGTCAGCAAGGAATTGCTTACAGGCTCTCTACCCTTATTTTCCATTATCATTTTGTACTCAATTCAGTTATAAGAATGGAACATCTTTCTCTATATCTGTTCACTCTCTGTAATTCACGCATGAGTAGCTAAAACAGTTGAATGGGTTGAGAAGCATTTAGCTAGCCCAACTAGGGAATCTTCATTCTTTGTGATTATCTTGTTTATGTATGCTTCATTCATCTATTAGAGATACTCGGGAGGGTAGTCTAAGGACAGGATCTAGACTTGGGATGGTC
>NC_052353.1:49225801-49263207 GCF_009727055.1 Benincasa hispida
ATAACTTTGTCAACAGAAATATACTTTTGGGAAAGCAATGCATAGTCAACAAGAACATTACCACAAGTTCATTATTATTTTCCAGCCAAATCGCTAGACAATCCCCAGCTCGACCGTTGGATAAAACAATCAACCCCAACTTGACTGCTGGTTATCACATAATAAAAATATCCCCAGTACTTTCACACGTATACTAAGACAACAATAATTCCTGTTGAAACTTTCCCTGTACCCTATTATCCTGCCAATGTGCACATCGACTATTTTCCTGCTAGCTATGCTTAGGTAACTTGACTATATTTCCCGCCGGTTGTCACCGACTATAATTTCCCACCGACCGAAGCCAACTATATTTTCTCGCCAAGTACCTTTTCAAGCATGCTAACTATATATCCTGGGTACAATTCCAGTTTCCAACACAAACATACAAGCAATATCTTAACAAGCATAGTAACAAGATAAATATATATCCCTGATCATGCCAATTTAACATTATCCCCTATATATAGAAATTATATCAACAATACAACACACAATAACCACTCACCTTGGTTGGTTATGAACTTTCCTTTCCGAAGTTCCTTAGGTTTCCTTGGTTTCCCTTTTAAACCCTAAATTCCAGATTCAAATATTAGCTTATATTACTCATAGTTCCAGACCTTATTTTAAGATACTTCCTTATGAAAACCTATTCTAAAATGTCTCAGGAAGCTTGCCATAAAATCTTCGCTCAGAAATTCTCGTGGTTTAGCCAGAATCTTCAAAACATAAATATTGGCCCAGCTTACCCGACAACCTGACCATTCTATATTTTCTCAGCTTCCAGCCCGATTCCTTGGAGCTTCTTCTCCGGCAGACCCACTATGGGCGCTGTACATTGACGCATGCCACCCTCCAGCATATGCCCTGCCTGCGTCCTCGCCTACCCTTGCGTCTGTATGCCTTCTGCACAGCCGACCCTCGTGCCATCCAACCTTCCAACGCATCACTTCAACTTTCTTCCTTCAGCCGCATACCACTACCAACGCATCCATCACAATCCTTCCAACCATCCATTGAGCCTAATGCTGTCTCTTATACACATCTAGATGTGTATAAGAGACAGTCCATCGAGCATATGCGTTGGTCTAACCTCCAAGGGCAACACATGCGTCACTCTTGACCCTACTTCAGCTTCTCCCTTTGCTCAAGTATCCTCTCCAAGATTTTATGGCCAACGCATGACAATGCCTAGTCCAACACTTAGCCAATTTTTCATCAATTAAAGCTTAACTCAAAACTACTCAAGGAAAATCTATTCAACACCTAGAAATTTTCTTCATTTCAATATAGAATTTAACTTCCACCTGCTTAAATAGGAAAAATGGAAATCCGGGTTTCACACTCTCCTTGGCCTGAGAGGGATTCGGTTTTTAGGTTAGACCTTAAACCAATTATTCATTAGAGGATCAGTGGAACTTAAGGAACAAGATGTAGTCTTGGGGGTAAAACGGTTTTTATGACCCAGCCAAAATTACGAACAACCTGTGAAGGATTAGCTTACTAATTATGATTATATCAAATGGACACAAATATATCTATAGTTTGGGGAGTGCAACTATGGGACTATAGTGGAATGACCCGTTAGTTAACGAATGTTGATTAGCTCCGTCTAAAGAGTTTAGCTAGCTAATCTCGGATCGTTGGAGCCCATGATCTATAGGTTCATTAGGTTCCCCTACTAACTCATATGGAATAAACTTAGAACAGTATGATAGAATGATTCGAATTGTTCGAATTAGGTGAAGAGAGAGAAACTGACAAGTATATGTGATATAGTGGTCGAATTTTTCAGTTTAGAGATACAGTTTTAATATTTAAATGTGGTTTAAATATCAAGAATATGAATACGTTCATATTCAGAAGCTTGGAAATAATGGAAATGGTCAAAGATTTAAAAAGTCAAAGAGTTGACTTTTGACTTTGAAAAGTCAAACTTTGACCGACCTTATATTCAAAAGTGATTTGAATTTCTAGAAAACGAATGCGGATTCATACTCGGGAGGTCAAAATTAGTCAACACGGAAAAAATCATAAAAGTCAAAATGTTGACTTTTTGGTCAAAGTTTGACTTTGACCAAATGACTATTTTGCCCTTTGACTAAAGTTAGTGGGAAAATCCAAACTTTTGTTAGATAATTCCACTAACAAAATAATGGGCTTGGTGTTGGCTTATAGTGGAGACATTAAGCCCATTAAGATAGTGGATTATAGGTGTTGGGTTTTTATGATTTGGGTCATGCAATTGTTGCATGGTTTTTTTTTATAAAATTGGCTTTCATTTTGAATGAAAAGACTTTTGCTCATTTTTGCAAAAATTGTTTTTCAAATTTGGGCTGAAAAAAAAAACTATTTTCTTTGAGAAAAATTCATAACCCAACCCAAAGATCCATCTTATTTTCCATCTCTTTTCTCTCTCTCGTTTTCTTCATCCACCGGGTCCCACAATCCGGCTCTGAGTCTAGAGGATAGTAGGTCAACTCTAGTGGTGGTCCAGAAGAGTTTGGGTTGAGATTCAACGAGGAAAAGCGGTTTTCGGGAGCTACAAAGGTTGTATCCTATCGTATTAATTTACTGTTTTTCCACTTCAATTTGCATGATTATTTCCTTTTGTTTAGAAGCAATTAGAGTGTAATTAGGTCCTAATTCCGCTGTGTATGTCTCGTGTTCCATCAATATCATCCATATTTTCACTTAATAAAATAACGCATCAGGTGTCTTAGCACTTTGTTCCTTTGACAGACGAATTCCATGTCTGAAAGGCAACGTTCCTTTCTTGGAATTTTGCATTTTATATCTGGAGAACATTTTATCTATGTAAGATACTTGAGATAATGCTAAAGATCCATTCTTGCGGTTCCGAACTATTTGGATCTCAAGAACGTACTGTGCTTCTCCCAAATCTTTCATTTGGAATTGTGTAGCTAGCCATCTCTTAACGTCAGCTAGAAATTCTACTTCATTTCCTATGAGTAGAATATCATCAACATACAACACCAGAAAGGCGACAATTTTGTTAACGATTTTCTTGTAAACACAAGGTTCGTCAATATTTTGTTCAAATCCATAAGATTTGATCGCAGTATCAAATCTCATATTCTAGGATCTAGAAGCTTGTTTCAACCCATAAATAGATCGATTAAGCTTACAAACTTTTTGCTCTTGACCTTGTTCATTAAACCCTTCTAGTTGAGACATATAAATACTCTCTTCAAGATAGCCATTTAGGAAGGCTGTCTTAACATCCATGTGAAACTCAGATCTCAATTTTTCTACTTAAACAGTTAATTAAGGAAATTAACTAAGTATAAGTTAAATCCTATGTTAAAGAGGAGAAGGAAAATTCTAAGTGTTTGAATAGATTTGTTGAGTAGTTTTGAGTTAAGCCTTAACTAGTAAACATTTGGCTAAGTATGAAGTAAAAAAGAAACCATGCGTTTGGTGTTAGGAAACATTAACGCATAAGGCTCTAATGAGGCTATGTTTGTAGAGGTTATAAGGGATTAAGTATTAAAGCAAAGGACAACTTGAGTTTATGAGGTATGGACACATGTTGGACGAAGCATTGGCATAAGGTGTTGCCCAAGCGTGGCATGACAAGGGACGCATGCGTCGAGATGGTCAGAGGGTTAGATAATGAGCGCAAGGCGCTAGGCATTGTGACTGGGCATGCGCACTGACTAGTATGCGCGAGCATGGGCGCTGGGCATTGGAGCGTTGTGCTAGACGATGGGCATTGCGCTAGGCGATAGACGCGCTAGACGATGAGTGCATGTGCTATGCAATGGGCTATGCACTAAACGATGAGCGACAGCGAGATCGTTAGATGATAAGCGACAATGAGAGATCACTAGACGATGGTCTATGCGATGGCCGCAAAGCTAGACGATTAAGGCTGGGCGTGCATGTTGGGTTTTATGTCTTAAAACTCGTGGTATGTAAATAATGGAACTTATTCTGAAAATTCAATAAGGTGTTATTGAATAGATGTGTTTCTTATAAGAAATCCAATAAACCTAAAAGTCCATTGACTATTGGATGAGTACTTGAACTTTATGTTGAGACATAAAGGTGGATCGGGTTCGAGTAAATAATCAAAATGATCTATTGTATATGAATAAGGTTGGATACTTTATTCTGGTAACACTATTGGATGCGGCCTGCTCTGTAGTTGTTACAAAGACTTGTAAAGTGCTACAAACAAAGTGATCCTAATTCGTTCATGTCGGACATGAGGAGTGGGGGTGTCCTTGTGCAAAAGGGTTTGTACAAGATTGGACCACGAAACTAGTCACTCTTACTTTATAACGTTGTTTACTGTTTAAGATTGACTATTTCAAAGCGATGACCTAGGTTACTTGACCTTAATCCTGAGCTAACTATTAACTCGCGTTTATTTGGAATTATCCTTAGATTTGCATAGGTGAGGGTTGGCTCAACAACACCGACTCAATAAACCTTCTATTTCAGGGGTAAGACCAGATAGATAGCTGGGGACATAGGGTGCAAGAGGGAATTCACTCCTACCCGTTTTTAGGGATAGTAGAGAGGTTGGTCCCTTAATTGCTGATTCTAGGTTTTGAACAAGGGGCCCCACCCTCTCATTGGCCCGAGAGGGACTCAGTTTTGTTGATTGGATCACAAAACAATTGTTCATTAGGGGATCAGTGGGGACTTAAGGAACAAGAGTTAATTTCGAGGGTAAAACAGAGATTTGACCTAGCCGTTATTATGAACAACCTGTGAAGGGTTGACTTACTAATCATGGTTATATCGAGTGGACATAATATATCTACAATGAGGGGAGTTCAACTATGGGCTTTAGGGGAGTGACCCATTAGTTAACGAATGGGGGTTAGGTCGGTCTAATGAGTTTAGTCGATTAATCTCGGATCATTGGAGCCCATGATCTGTAGGTCCACGAGGTCCCCTTACTAGCTCGAAAATGGATTAGCTCTAGAGTAGCGTGATAAGTTAATTTGAAATGTTCAAATTAGAATGAAATGAAATTGGAGAATATATATTTAAATATGATTTAAATATATGAAGATGAATTTATGTAAAAGTTAATTTAATATTGGATATTAAATTAATTAGAATTATTTAAATTATTTAAATAATTATTTATTAATTTTATTAGAAAATTAATAAATTTTGATTTTAGAAATAAAATATGATTTTAAAATCATTTTGGATTTTGGAAATAGAAAAACACAAAAGGAAAAATTGGTTTTTCTATCTTCATCTTCAAAGTTGCTCACAAAGAACCCACTTCTTCAACCTTCATTTACTCCAAGCATGAGCTGCATCTCATGCAGCAAATCTCTTTGCATGATAGTTTGCAATATATTGAAGAGATTGAGGTGAAGTTGAGGTGATGCAACCGAATGAATTTTTCTGAAAAATTCTTGAGAAGAAGGTGTTCTTCATTTTGGGTTGTTGCAGTGAGCTTTCTCCAAATTCCCTTTGATTCCAACTTATTTTGAGTCCCACAACTCAATCTAGAGCACCAAGAGAATAGTAAGAAAAATCTTGTGGTGGTTTGCACAAAGATGTGGAGGACTTAGCAGCTGGAAATCATGATTTCAATGGTTCTTCAAAGGTATGTTCTTGAAACTGATTAAACTCTGTTTAAGCATGTTTTCTTTTCTGCCAAAATTAATGAATTAGAGTGCTTATCGATCCTCGTCGCTTCCACTGCGTGCTGGTCCTTGTCCAACAATGCATTGAGGCAGTTAGGCGATGAACTATTCGATGAGCACAAGAGCTACACGATAAGCTATACGATTAGCATAAGAGCTACACGATGAGCTAGATGATGCGTCAAGCCACGATGGGCGCATAATGTAGTGTCTATGCATTGATGGGGCTTGCGGTACATAAGGATTGCGAGGTTATATTGCATTGGTCTTGTGAAAGAGGCTATGGGCATTGGTAAGCAACAAGGGCATGCTTGTGGTTGATCATGAGGTATGCTCTAATCATAAGGCTAGGCATGAGAATGTGGTCATGAGGACTAAGTGTTGGCCTTGGGAAAGCTAGTAGAACGCATGTGGCTAACATGTTGAGCGCATAGAGCTATTCACTAGGAGTTGTAACCGAGAATAGAGGTTGCACTGAACTTAACCATGCATTGATAAAGCTTAGCTATGCATTGATGGTGTGCTATACGCTAAGGTTGGGTTATGTGCTAAGGACATCCGAGGGCATGTGGGCGCATAGGACAAGGCTAGAGCAAGTAGCATGCGTTGGAAGATTGTGATGGTCATATCCTCGTTGAACGCATGTGCCAAGGGTGAGCCATGCGAGAAGAGGAGTATACAGCCAAGCAAGGACTTGCGATGCCTTGAGGTTAGTGTGGCATAAGTGATGCATTGATGGGCTAATAGTGGCTAACCGAGAAGAGGTTGAGCTTAAGTTAGTAGGAGGTGGACAAATAGGATTTCATGCAATGGAGGTATGCATGATGAAGGCAACTCAAAAGTAGGAGGTGGATGCACCAAAGAGCATGCAAATCGAAAAGGTTGAGTGGGTGAAGAAGAGGAAAACATTTCAAGTTGGTGGTGGCAAAGGAAGGCGTTGGCAGCCTGAGTGGTGGATGTCTGGACATGCAAGGAGTAAGAAGTGTCAACATCAGGTGAAGTGGGAACGCTTATAAATAGGGCCAAGGACTTCATTTCAGTTCACAAAAACATATCCACTTCGACAATCACTTAAAAGGAGAGGTTGAGAGCAGTTTCGGTGGAAGCTATGCATTGATCAAAGAGGGCATGCGTTGGTAGCAAGACCATGCGTTGATCAAGTGGTTCCAAGAGAAGGAGATGCTGTCGGACAGTAAGGTCTTGAAGTAACATCAACTTGGGACGAGGAGTTCTCTCAAACTACTCGAGCGTTTTGCATAATTTCAAAGCCATCTGAAAGGTCTGAGTGTCTAGTTTTCAAGGCAGGGCTACTGAAGAAGAAGCTCAAAGGTATCAGGTTGGAGAGTGAAGAAAAGACAAAAGGGTCGAGCTCTCGGGTAAGCTTGAGCCAGTCTTGATGATTTGAGGATTCTAGTCAAACAACTAGGAGTTCTGAGCTGAGATATTAAGGTAAGCTTCTTGAGAAATTTTAGAACATGTTTGTAGAAGGAAGTGTCTCAAAATAAAGTCTGAAACTATGAGTAATCTAAGCTTGAAGTTGAATATGGAATTTAGGGTTCAAAAAGGAGCCCGAGGAAACTAAGGAACTTCTAGAGATAAAGGTTCCTACCCAACCAAGGTGAGTGGTTATTCTAATGTTCGTATGATTGATTTCTATATATATATGTGATTATATATATATATATATATATAGGTTATATTTATTAGCATGATCGGGAAATGTGTTTTTTCTGAACTTGATTGTTGTTGTGTTGTTGTCATAATGTGTGTGTAATTGCATTTGGAAATTGGATTGTACCCGGGATATTGTTAGCATGCTTTGAGGATGCTTGGCTGGGATTGTCAGGGTATCTGGCTAAGATTGTCAGCATACCCAAGCATGTCTAATAGGAATTGTCGACATGTGCACATTCGCGGATTATAGGATGTTGAGATTGTGTCCACGTTAGTCATTTTGGATTATTCGTGGAGAATACCCGGGGAAAATACATGATCATGCCAAGGATATCTAGCTGATAGGCTGGGGAGGTTACATTTTATTATGTGATTATTGTTTGATTGTGGAATTATTTTCCCAAAAGTAAATTTCTGAAATCAAACCTATTATCATATTAAACTACCATTCACTGAGCTAGGTAGCGGAGATTGAGGTGTTCCAAGTGTTGGGAATGTCCTAGAACTCGTAGTTCGTAAATTTTATGTTAACATTCTATTTATCAATAAAATATTATTGAGTGTCTTATTCAATAAAGTTGTTGATTTTGCATTCTATTATGAAAATCCAGTAAACATATCCGTGGCTATAGAATGAATACTTTAACTTTATGTGGTGACATAAACAAGATCAAGTTAATAGTATATAGCCTAAATGGTCTATAAGTATATGGGTATCTCATCCTGGTAACACTATTGGATGTGGCCCATTTTGTATAGGTAATACAAATGATGTGATCCACATATCATTCATGTAGAGACATGTAAGTGGGGGCATCCTATGCAATGAGTTTTCATATAGATTGGACCATAAAATAATCACTTTTCTTTATAACGACCGTTTACTGTTAAACTCAATTTCATGAAGGAAATCAGACATGAGGATTTCCATGAGCAGTGGAAGGATCTTTCCAAATTTCAATCGTACATGAACATTACAATTACAATCACAAACGAAAACATACGGTTATGCATAAAACAGAAATTACAACATGCTTTACTACATGATCAAAGTATAGGACTAACAAACCTTTGAGGACTCATCTTCAAGTTCTTTGATCATGAAAGCTCGATCACAGCAACACCGCAACACACGAACGTTCGTCTAGCATGACTGCTACACTGCACGATCACAGTGAACTCGACCTAAGTGATCACCAAGGTCACGAACACCCTGAACATCGCAAATGGCCTCCACAAAACCTCGATTGTGTCAAGTTGTGTATGACACCACCAAGAAGGTTACCTTGGTATTCTTGGTGTGAAAATTCAGAGGGTGGGCTCTGTGTGGACTTGGTTAGAGATAGAAACTGGAGGAAAAAAATCGTGTAAATGATTGAGCAAGTGGGAGATGAAACAACCTATCGTATTGGTCGATTCCCAATCGTTTAGTAAAAGCTATGCGATCGTCTAGTAAAAGCTATGCGATCGTTTAGCTCATCGTCTAGCTGAATGTTTATCGTGTAAGAACACTCTATGATCGTTTCGCTAACTCCAATTCATCGTTTAAAAAATCTGATTTACTTGAAAACTATCCATGAGGAATTTTTCGAGATTGGAAATCTCAAATAAACAACTTTGCAAATCTTACCAAATTAGGAAAACATTTTTCCTTTTATCTCACTGTTACCATGAAACCACCAATAACCTCCCACTCAATTGGTTATTAGAGAAAAAGAGATAATTGTCCAATAATTAATATTATTATAAATATAAATGATAACTAACTTACCATAATATATTTATAACCTATAGTTTTAATATTTCATCTCATGAAACATATAAACCATAGCTCTTTTTCTATTCCATGGCACTTAATATAAATCTCATTTACATTAACCCTCCACTTGATGTATCTCATACACCATACTGATCATATCATATATAATCGAAATACCTCTTTTCAATTTGAACATTTCAAATCTACACCAAGAGCTGATCCTCAACTTGAATCCATTAAGCTACCAAGGGGACCTTATGGACCTGTGGCTCGAAGCTCCAACGGTACGTGAATAACTGACTAAACTCTTTAGTCAAGGGATCCACCATCCGTTAACTGCTAGGCACTCCATTAAAGATCGATAGCTAAACTCTCCTTACTACAGATATATTATGTGTCCTAACCAATCAACAGTATGATAACCCTTCACAGATCGCTCGTAAGTATAGCTCAGCCAATAACTGTTATGCTTTTATAGTTACATCTAACTCCTTAAGTACCACTGATCCTTTTAATGAACATAAGTCATAGTCCTACTATGACTGAGTTCTCTCTTCCAAAGAGAAGCTGTGGCCACTATGTTCAAGCCTTGGAATCTACCCTTAACGGAGCAATCTATCTACTTACCCCTACTTCGGGGAAGGAGTGAATTCCATCTTTTGTATTAAGTTCCCAACTTCTAAATTAGACAAGTCCCCAAAAAGGTAGGCATGTTGAGTTGGAAATCTGGCCACTCTCACCCATACTAATCAAAGGATCGCTCTCAAAGGTTGGACTTCCCAAAACACTCAGGATTGAGGTCGTGTCACCTATGGTTGTTTAGATGAGATGTAAGTCTCCAGTATCAACGACGTTATATACAGAGTCTAGTCATCTCGTGGTCTAGTCTTATACAAACTCTTTGTATAGGATACCCCCGCTCGCATGTCTCCACGTGAATGGTCAGGATCTATCATTTGTAGTAGTTTACAACACTTGCAAACCCCTACAAAATGGGCCGTATCTGTAGTGTCACTAGGATCAGGTATCCCACTTTAATCCTTATACTAAAGACCTATTTAGATTATCACTTAAGGCATGAACCACTTGTATATCTCAAATACATGCTTAAGTTTACATACAATAATGATGGAGCTTTGTTTATTGGATATGAGTAAATGCCAGAATGAAATAACACTTATTTTATTCATAAACAATGTGTATAATTATAAACAATGAGACTCCGGGAGAATTAGGACACCAATCCCAACAATCTCCCACTTGTCCTAATGCCTCGAGAGACTAATGTACAATACAAGAAAAAACATGTATAATATAAAATAAACTAGGGCATACCCCATTATCATCTCCCACTTGCCTTAAACAAGATACCGCAGGTCCCGTAGACCTAGACTCTCTAGGTGACTCTCGAACACTTTAGCTGTGAGAGCCTTTGTAAAGGGATCAACAACGTTGTGCTCATACTCGATCTTCGTGACGATCATATGACCACGATGCACAATCTCCTTGATCAAGTTGTATTTTTGCTCTATATGCTTATCTCGACGATGACTCCGAGGCTCCTTCGAATTTGCCATATCCCCGTTGTTATCACAATAGAGAGTGATAGGTAAATCCATATTTGGAACAACTTCCAAATCTGAAAAAGGAATTTCCTCATCCAAACAGCCTTCTTAGCTGCTTCACAAGCTGCTACGTATTCGACTTCCATAGTGGAGTCCGCGATGCATCCTTGCTTAATGCTTCACCATACTACAACCCCTCCATTTAGAGTGAACACTGACCCCGATGTTGATTTGCGAGAATCTCTATTGATTTGAAAGTAGAGTCTGTGTATCCTATAAGGATCAAATCCTTATCTCCATACACGAGCATGTAGTCCCTCGTTCTCCGAAGATACTTGAAGATCATCTTGACTGCCATTCAGTGATTAAATCCTGAATTGGATTGATACCGGCTGACAATCCCTACTGCATAGTAAATGTTGGGTTTGGTGATGTGTAAAATTGTGATGCGTTATGGTGTGAGTTGTGGTGATGTATGTTATGCGGTGAACATGCAAGTTTTCCTAACAAGGCCTAAGAATAAACCTTCATAGGTTTCCTGGTAAGTCCAGAGTCGAACACAGGGACTACTAAGTAAATATGCGACAGACTCTTCGATTCTATTGTGGTAGTAAAAACAAATGGAGTGGATAGTGTTTTGATTGAGATTTTTCCTATACGACGGAGTTGAACACAATGTTGATGAAAGCTTAGAGTTACAATGAGTATGCGATGAAGGGGTTGAGAAGGGGTTTAATTAACATTTCCTAAGATTGTGTACAAGTTATGTGATCATGCTACACACAAATATTAGTACTGCATTTCTTAATGCAGAATGCCATTATTCTTATTTCTAGGACACATGCGATGTGTATACGAAACAACCGATAGGACTTATTTCTAAGCCTCTACTCTTATCTATGCGATGATGAATGGTGCACACAAGGTGACCACATACAATCATTCCTATTTCTAGGGTGCATGTGATGTGTAAATAGCAATAGAACTTATGTCTAAGTTTCTATTTCTTGCTTATATGATTCTAATTCGACCCTCGCAAGCCTAGATTCTAATATGACTCCCTCAAGCCTAGATTCTAATCTGACTCTCTCAAGTCTAGATTCTATCTTTAGACTACTCTCTCAAGTATGTCTAAAGGGTGAATGATGCATGCATAAGACAAGATGATCGCCTAAAATGTAAATCTTAAGTCATGCTAGCTAAGTACTTCTCAACCCATTCAGAAATTTAGCTACTCATGAGTGATGTGGAGAGATTGAAATGAGATTTCCATTTTCTGTAAATAAAGTACTGAATACAAAATAAAAAATGGATGTGAGAGATAACAGCCCCGGTAAGCAATGTCTTGCTCCTCGTGGCCTTTTACACTACTCTTTTATCACTTCAACTCTGTTCTCAATGTGGATTCTTGCTCTTGCAAGTGTTGGCCCTCTCTCCTTTGTATTGCTTTCTGGAGACTTCTCGATCTGTCCGAGAATGATCTCTTGTCTTCTTTATCTCCTTGCTCTCTCCATCCTTTATGTTACGTGTGCGCGAGAATGAACTAACTATCTAACTCTCTAAAAAAAAGACTCCCTTCTTTTTTGGTGGCTTCGGTATTTATATACTTCAAGGTGAAGCAGCTTTTCTTGCTAATGATTGCAATGATGGGCGACATTAATTCCCCTATTCTGTTGCACCGATTAATGGTTACCAAAAGTTGAGTGTACTTGCTACAGTGTGGCTTTTAACAGCTTGTCAACCAAATTTGGAATCAACCGTTATCAGCTTTCCGTCCCATCATGATTTATTATGCTGTCACCTTGATGCGAGGTCTTTATGCGCCCGCCCTTTTATGATACTTCTCACGATCGCATGACTCGCGATCGCAATCTTCATATGCGCCATCGCATTGTACCTGCACAAAATAGGTAAATTAACTGATTTTATGCGATGAGTGCTTGCGATCGCAATTCTTTCTAATTTAGTGGTGACATGTAGAAATGCATGTCATCTTAGTCCTTTTATTTAGAATTATGAGGGTCGATAAGCAGAATATACGACAATTATGTTAGGAATTCATGAGAAAATGAGCTTGCGTTGTTCAGCATTAAGAATCTCGGCTAACCCATTATTATGCGTTATTATACGTTCAATGTTTTATTTTTGTAGCTAATGCAGGAAGTGGACACAAACGCGGAAGCCGGACCACCGCATAGACGACTGCATGCGGAGAAACTCTCCATCGCAAAGGCGAATGTGTTCGATCAACGCATGGGTGTTGTGGTAATAAACTGCATGCGTCCATCGCATGGGAGTTGCACTCGTCAAGCGATTGCGGTCATCGTGTAGAGTTGTGGTATTAAGCGAATGCGATCATTGTATGATTGTGGCTACACGATAACGCATACTAATGGGATTAATGCAAGGTTGGTGGAATGAACTCATCAACGCATATCTCGAGAAAATCAAAAGATGATGTTGACATTTCACCTACCATGCCGTTAGCAGCAGAGATTCAGAAAGGACTAAACGCGCTGCGAATGTCAGAATCAGAGCAGTCCATTAATGCTATCGGCGATCCAGGCTTTATATAAAGAAGCCGATGAGCAGAATTTCAACTTATCCAAGGTTTTCGCCGGAGGTTCGCCTAGGGAGGATCCTTGTGATCCAGACAAATGCGTGAGAGGAAGCTTGAGAGTTCTTCACCTCCTTCATCCATTCCAAAAGATGACCAGAGCCTTCGACTTGAGCTAGAAAAATAGACAATTGAACACATAATAACACATAATAATGGGTTAGCCAAGACTCATCATGCTGAACGACGTAAGCTCATTTTCTCATGAATTCCTTACATAATTGCCGTATATTCTGCTTAACAGTCCTCATAATTCTAAGTAAAAGGCCTAAGATGACATGCATTTCTGCATGTCATCAGCATGCTTGTTCATGAGTAGAGTCAGCAACAACTAACTGCCGGGGAGGGTAAGTGGTTGGTCGCATTAAGCATTGTAAGCAAGTATTCACCAGAGATAGGAATAATCTTACATTAACCAAGTTAATGCGGTTACCTTGTCTTATACATGCATCCATTGCACCTTTAGAGCTAATCGGGAGAGAGTCTAAAGAAAGAACCTAAGACTCGAGAGAGTTAGGTTAGAATCGATGCTCGGAAGAGATTAGGTTTACATCAGCAAGAATGGAGACTTAGTAATAAGTTCTGTTTGCCATCACACAGCGTATGCACCCTATGGATAGGATATTGCATGCATCTAGGAAGTAGGATATGGTGGTGATATTCGGCCATCACGCTCATGCGGCGATAGCACGTGGGCGGGTTATAGGGGTTTAGGTTGGCGTAGGCTTCTCAGCACTTTCGCATATATCGCATACGTCCTAGAGTTAGGCTCAAGTGTGTGTAGCATGATCGCATAGCTTGCATTGACTAAAGTTGTCCTTGCAGTCACTCTTAAGTATTGCAATGAATACATCTCCACATTTTATCTATTTTTCCATTCATTTGTTTCATGTCAAGAGTTATCGTGTCTCTACCTCTCATTCATACTCTCAATGCGTTGTCTGTTAGTTAGGAGAAGAAGTAGTGTAGCATAGAAACCCCTCCATCATTCTTTTATTCAACCGCCACATACCACATTCATCCAGCTACAAGTCCTTGAGTTCGACCTCGAATCACCTGAAAAACTTGTATTTGCATTATACTTGGTGTGAGCGTAAGAAAAATTGTGACAGGACGCATGGTCATCGCATACATTTGTTAATGCATAGTCATTCCAATGCATGACCATCAACGCATGATAATCAACGCACACCTTAAGACATGCATCGCATATTGCGTCCACGAAATTTTAGTTGTTGAGTAATTGACATCTAATTTCCCGTTATCATTCAACACTTTTGGACATGATATTGCTTATTTTACCATCGCATTCTCTCATTGTTTTACTTATTTGTGCTGTAATAACTTGTATTTCTACCAGTTATCATCTGGTACACAACATTGCATACATTAAGCTTCCTACAGCTGAAGCATAGGGAATCCATTTCATCTCCTCAACATCTTGAGGTGTCTTAGGACATTGATCCTTAGACAAAATGATTCCATGCCTGAAGGGTAACAAACCCCTATTGCAATCTTGCATCCTGTACTTGATCAACATTTGATCGATGTACGATGCCTGAGACAAGGCTAACCGTTTGTTCTTACGATCCCGAATAATCTGGATCCCCAAAACATACTGTGCCTCACCCAAATCTTTTATTTGGAATTGGGCAATGATGACGAAAAATTAGGAGAGTGTAATTATGCGATGCATGTCTTAGGTTATGCGTTGGTTCTCATGCGTCGATGGTCATGCGTTGGAATGGAAAATATGCGTTGATCTCTTATGCAATGACCATGTGTTCCTGTCATAAGTTTTCTTGCGCTCTCGCCAAGTATAACGCGAACGCAAGTTTCTCGGGTGATCCGAGGTCAAACACAGGGACTTATAGCTAAATGCTATGCAGTGATGTGTTTCTGGCAGATAAATAAAAGAATGATGGGGGTGATAAGCTAAGCATTTCTCCTACTCCTAACTAACAAACAAAGCATTGGAAGTATGAATGAGAGGTAGAGACACGACAACTGTTGACGCGTAGTAAAATGCATGGACAAATAGATAAAATGGTGAGGATGTTTTCATTGCAACACTGAGCTTGACCACAAGGGCAACCCCAGCCAACGTAAGCTATGCGATCATGCTACACACACTTGTGCCTAATTCTAGGACGCATTCGATGTATATGCGATAGTGTCGAGGAAGCCTATTTCTAAGCCTCCATAACCCGCTTAGGTGCTCTCACACATAAGCGTGATGACCACATACCACTGTATCCTACTTCTGGACGCATGCAATATCCTACCTGTAGGGTGCATACGCTGTGTAATAACAAACAGAGCTTATTTCCTAATTCCCCATTCTTGCTTATGTGATCCAATCCGCTCTCCCGAGACTTAGATTTGGTTTTTAGACTACTCTCCTAAGTATGCCTAAATGATGAATGATCTGCTCATAAGACAAGGTAATCGCATAAACCTGGCTGACGTTAGATTATTCCTATCTCTAGTGAACACTTGCTTACATTGCTTAATGCAACCAATCACTTACCCTCCCAGGCAGTTAGTTGTTGCTGATTTGACTCAGAGACAAGCATTGCATCTGCTTTATAGACAAGTGTCGTTACAGCTTCACACTAAGCAAATAAGGTTTTCTCACAACACTCACGCAACGCACACCTCCGGTGGTTTGCTACATGCTTCATATTCCTATGCCGCATGATTAAGTATGCGACACTCTAACAGTCTCACTAAATAATGAAATGAAAGTAAAGGATGCTAAGTAAATGAAGATGGAGATGGAATCGAAGGAAAATATAGAAATGCATTGATCACAAAATGTATTAATTCCTTAAGCCAAAATGTAATACAATACAATATAAGGAAAGAAGAGAAATAGAAAGGCTAGCTGGAAGCAATGTCTTGCTTCCAGCAGATGTGTGTTAAGGCTGCCGGTGGTGCCATGGATGGGTGATGGAGCAGACTCTTTCGAGCTCTAACTCCGAAAAAGACTTCGGTCGTCACTCGAAATGAATGAAGGAGATAAGAACTCTCAAGCTATCTTCTCGCGCTTTCGTCTGGATCACAAGGATCCGCCCTAAGGTGAGTCTCAGGCGAAAAACCTTGGATTCTTTGAAATTCTGCTCAATGGCTTCTATTTATAGAGCTTGATCGCTGACAGCATTAATGGACCTGCTCCGATTTTGACATTCGCGGCGCGGTGGTCCTTTTCTGAATCTCTGCTGCTAACGGCGTGGTAGGTGAAATGTCAACATCATCTTTTGATACTCCCGAGATATGCGTTCATGTTTGTATTTCACCAACCTTGCGATCATCCCTCTATTATGGTTATTATTCTATAGCCGTAATCTCTCTGTGATGACAGCATTCAATCAATGGCCACAACTTCTATGCGATGACCACATTTGCTTGACGCCTGCAAGTTCTATGCGATGGATGCATGCGGCTGATGGCCGCAACATCCATGCGTTGAACGTATGCGTTCACCTTTATGATGGGGAGATTCCCCGTATGCGGTCGTGTTTGCAATAGCCCGGCTTCCGCGTATGCATCCGCTTCCCGCGTTAGCTACAAAGATAGACAATTGAACGCATACTAACGCATAATAGTGGGTTAGCTTAGATTCTTGATGCCGATCGACACAAACTCGTTTTCTCATGAATTCTTAACATATTCGCCGCATATTTTACTTAACATCCCTCATAATTCTAAATAAAAGGCCTAAGACGACGTGCATTTCTGCCCGTCATTAGGCAGCTAGCTATTTCTTAATGTCAGTCAGATACCCTACATCATTCCCAATGAGTAGGATATCATCCACATATCGTACTAGGAAAGCTACTGAGCTGTTGATGATCTTCTTGTAAACACAAGGCTTATAAACATTCTGATCAAAGCCAAATGACTTGACCGTAATTTCAAATCTAATGTTCCATGATCGAGATGCTTGTTTCAGCCCATAAATGGACCTATTAAGCTTACAAAATTTTTGCTCTTGATTTGGAACTATGAACCCCTCTGGTTGAGTCATATAGATGGTTTCCATAAGAAAGGCAGTCTTGACATCCATTTTCCATATCTCATAATCATAAAATGTGGCTATGGACAGGAGTATCCTGATAGACTTTAGCATGACAACAGGTGAGAAAGTTTCCTCATAGTCCACTCCCTCGACCTGGGTATAACCCTTTTCCACGAGTCGAGCCTTAAAAAGGTTTGCACCTTTCCATCTACACCTCTTTTTCGCTTATAAATCCACTTACACCCAATAGGTCTTACCCTATCAGGTGGATCAATAAGCTCCTAGATGTTATTGAAGTACATAGACTCCATTTCCTAGTTCATGGCCTTAACCCATTCATCCTTGTCAACATCCTCCATTGCTTTCTTAAAAGACAACGGATCCTCGACCCCATCATTAGAAATGACATTTTGGGCTTCAGTTAAACCCATGTAGCGATCTGGTGGGTTCATAACCTTCCCACTACGTTGAGGTAGTCTCAACTCTTGAGCTGGTTGACTAGATGTACCGACCTCAACAACTCTTGTTAAGCTGTCAGTCTATTCAACAACTCTTTTTGAACCCTCAATAGTCTCAATCTCACTAGAAATCTCACGCAAAACGAGCTTACTTCGTGGCTTATGATCCTTCATATGGTCTTCTTTCAAGAAGATAGCATTTGTAGAAACAAACACTTTGTTCTCACTCGGATCATAGAAGTATCCACCCGTCGTTTCCTTGAGGTAGCCTACAAAGAGGAAAACTTTCGAATGCAGTTCAAGTTCTTTGGGTTAGTCACTAGCACATGTGTCGGACAACCCCAAATCCTGAAGTGGCGTAAACTACCTTTACGTCCTCTCCACAACTCAAAAGGTGTTTCAGAAACACTTTTCGATGGAAGGTTGTTCAAGATGTAGCATGTAGTCTCCACTACAAAACCCCAAAATGAGTCTGGAAGATGAACATAACTCATCATAGACCGAACCATGTCCAACAAGGTTCCGTTTCTCCTTTATGATATACCATTCTGCTGAGGTGTACCTGGGGACGAGAGTTGGGATGCAATCCCATGTTCTATCATATAGTTTTGGAATTGGAGGTTCATATACTCTCCACCACAATCAAATCGTAGTGTTTTTATCTTCTTACCTAACAAATTTTCAACTTTAGCCTTATACTCTTTGAACTTGTCAAGGGCTTCAAACTTACGTTGCATTAGGTAGAGATACCCGTACCATAAATAATCTATTGGAATGGTACCAACATATAGCGGAAGCGACGAGGATCGATAAGCACCCTAATTGATTAATTTTGGCAGAAACGAAAACATGCTAAAACAGAATTTAATGACTTTCAAAACATACCTTTGAAGTACCGTTGAAATCTCGATTTTCAGCTGCTAATTCCTCCAAATCTTTGTACAGACCACCACAAGATCTTCCCTACTATTCTCTTGGTGCTCTAGATTGAGTTGTGAGACTCAAAATAAGCTGGAATCAAAGGAAACTTGGAGAATGCTCACTGCAGCAATCCAAATGAAGAACACCTTCTTCTACTCAAATTTTCAGAAAAATTCTTTCGGTTGAAACACTCCAAAATCACTCCAATTTCTTCAATATATTGTAGACTATCATGCAAAGAGATTTACTGCATGGGATGCAGCTCATGCTTGGAGTTATTGAAGGTTGAAAATAATGGGTTCTTTGTGAGCTAGTTGAAGATGGAGTTGAAAAATCCTAATTTTTCATTTTTGTGTTTTTCTATTTCCAAAATCCAAAATTGATTTTAAAATCATAATTTATTTCTAAAATCAAAATTTATTAATTTTACAAATTAATTTCATATATTAATTTTCAAATAAAACAAATAATTATTTAAACAGTTTAAATAATTCTAATTAATTTAACATCCAATATTAAATTAATTTTACACAAATCCATCTTCATATATTTAAATAATATTTAAATATATATTCTCCAATTCTGTTTGATTCTAATTTGAACGTTTTCAAATTAACTTGTCACGCTACTCTAGAGCTAATCCATTTCCGAGCTAGTAGGGGGACCTTATGGACCTACAGATCATGAGCTCCAACGATCCGAGATTAATCGACTAAACTCATTAGATCGATCTAACCCCCATTCGTTAACTAATGGGTCACTCCATTAAAGCCCATAGTTGAACTCCCCTCACTGTAGATATATTATGTCCACTCGATATAACCATGATTAGTAAGTCAACTCTTTACAGGTTGTTCATAATAACGGCTGGGTCAAATCTCTCTTTTATCCCCAAAATTACCTATTGTTCCTTAGTCCCCACTGATCTTGTGATGAACAATTGTTTTGTGATTCAATCAACAAAATCAAGTCCCTCTCGGGCCAATGAGAGGGCGGGTCCCCTTGTTCAAGACCAAAATCAACACTTAAGGGAACAACCTCTCTACTAACCCTAAAGCGGGTAGGAGTGAATTCCCTCTTGCACCCTATGTTCCCAGCTATCTATTCAGTCTTACCGTTGAAATGGTAGTCTTATTGAGCTAACGCTGTTGAGCCAACCCTCACCTATGCAAATCTAAGGGTAATCCCGAATAAACAGGAGTTCATAGTTAGCTCAAGATTAAGGTCAAGTTACCTAGGTCATCACTTTGAAATAGTCAGTATTATGTCACAACATGAACGAATTAGGATCTCTTCGTTTATAGCACTTTACAACTCCTTGTAACAACTACAGAGCAGGCCGCATCCAATTGTGTTACTAGAATAAGGTACCCAACCTTATTCATATACTATAGATCATTTTGACTATTTACTCGAACCTTATCCACCTCTATGTTTCCACATAAAGTTCAAGTACTCATCCAATAGTCAAGGGACTTTTAGATTTATTGGATTTCTCATAAGCAAAACATCTATTCAATAACACCTTATTGAATTTTCAGAATAAGTTCCATTGTTTACATACCATGAGTTTTAGAACATAAAACCCAACATAATCATCTATGAAAGAGATGAAATATTCATACCCACCTCGAGCCCTAACATTCATCGGACCACAAAGGTCAGAATATACAAGCTCCAAGGTTTCCTTGGCTCTATAACCTTTTCCAGTAAAAGGTCGTTTGGTCATCTTTCCTTCGAGTCATGATTCACACATCGGCAAGGAGTTTTCTTCTAAACTCTTTAGAATTCCACTTTTCACCAACTTCTCAATCCTATTGAGGTTGATGTGACCTAACCTTAGATGCCAAAGATGGGCATTTCCCTAGGAGAAACCTTTGGTCTTTTAGCTGTTGTTGTCGTACTGAACATTTCAGTGTTAAATAAGGTTTTTATGACTAACGGCCTTAGTACATATAAGTTACTTTCCATTGTAACCAATCTCTATTCCATTCTTGAAAATAAACACTTTATTTTCAGAAAAGGAGACGGTATACCCTTGTTTAATGAGGCAAGAAACCGAGATTAAGTTCCTCTTAATATAAGGAACTACGAAAACATTATCCAGTAACAGATAACGTTTCTTGTCAACAAATAACTTCAGCCTGCCTACAGCAATAGTTGAAACAACCTCACCAGTACCAACTCTAAGAGTCATCTTTCCCTGTGACAACGTTTTCCAGGAACTGAATCCTTGGTAAGAGGAACTGATATGGTTGGTAGAACCCGAATCAAGGATCCAGGCAGAATCATCATTCTCTACCAAACATGTCTCCAAGACCAATAAATCAAATTTATTGTCTTTCCTCCTCTTGTGGAGAGTAGTGGGATCAGTGTCAGATCTTGTTTTGTCATCCATCCCTTTATGCTCTAAAAGTAAGAACCGACGTTCAAATAAATCTTGCAACGAGTCCATGATCACATGTGCAATGACCATGTTTTCAAACCTTTTGGCCAAAACATCAGGTATGTTAGCCAAAATGTCAAGTCGGGCTAATGAATTAGCCTTCATCCACAACTCATATGCATTGTGAACATTTCGCAGTGCATCAAGGGTCGGAACTTAAGGACATTCCTCAACCGTGACAAATTCGAGGTCGTTTTCCATGAAATACGTTTTACACGATTCTTTTCACTGTATGTATTTGGTCATATTAAAGCACTAAACGGAAATATTAACGAGTTGCTAAAAAGAAAAACACATTGACCTATGTAAGGTTTTAAGCAAATACCCGTTGTAAAATGAACAACACCCAATAAGGTTTTCGCAAAACTAATATGAACCCCGTATGACATTTAGTTTCGCAATGATGCTTCAAAGGTTTAGGACAAAATCCGTCGAAGGGAGGTCAATTATCCCTCCTCTGAATTGAGAAGTTCTCAACCAGTCATTAATACCTGAACAACTCTTGCTCCTATAATGACTAGCCATCATTGATTTGGTCAAGAGATTATTAACTTACTTAACAATCTCTCGTAAGCGTGACCCACCATTTTAGGCCCTAGAGATCCATCCTAAATAGCCAATCCGAAGGGAAAAATTCCGATTGAGGCAAAACCTAAAGCGACCCTATTCATTTCTGGAGTTCACCTTGATCTTGACCAATTGCACAAAACCCATATGAAGGGGGACGTTCCCAGGGCACCATGAGGGAGTACAAAATGATCTCATGGTGTGAACCAATGACAGAGACCATAGGACATGTTGACACACATCGTTCACCCACTTACTATAAACGCTCTCTCCGTCTACCTTGATATTGACTCATGCAAACACCATCTGAAGGGGAATGCTCCCAGGGCACCACAAGGCCAAGCATGAATCTCACGGTGTGAACATACAGGGAGAAACGTGAGTGGAATCATTGACATATCAGATACATCTCTTCCTCCCACTGAGTATTTTATAACCTAGGGTTTAATTTACTTAGAAAAAACACGGCTAAGGATTTTAACTAAGTGGCTTTTAGGTTTGCCTAAGAGTAACTTTTACCTCGGATTGTTAAAAAACTTTTGATCATCATCCATTAAACTATTTAACGGAGCCTTTGAACAATTGTCATAAATGCTTGTAGAAAATCTATCTAATTCACCTTTCCATGTAGGTTCCCAGGTGGGGGTGTTCCGTTTCCATCAGCTTAAGAACCCCAGCCTAGTAAGAACCCGCCTTAGACAAAAGGTCCCTTATAGATAGATTTAAAACAAATTTAATCTTTTATGCCAATCAATTTAATCCTATTAAACTGATTTTAAATGATTAAACTAGGTTACTAATCTTATTAGAACCATTTGAACCTAGGTCTATCTCAATCCAATTTTCAAACCCTTTTAAAAAATGAGTTCACCCTAAGTCCGCATGCAACTCTTTCTTATCGATTTTAGTTCTAATTTCCTTTATAACACTTATAAACGGAAACAACCAAAACCACAATGCAAAGCTAACACATGCAAGACATTCATAATGATTATAAACAGCTTAAGTGTCATGCTCAATGCATTGTTCATTCATTGCTACTTCTTTTATATAACGGTTATACAAAACAGCAACGAAACAAGCACAACATGTTTCCATTCACCCTTAGACTATAACACTTATAATAAAAGGATGATGCATGATAATGCTAATTGCATGCAAAATATAACTCTTATATTTCATGATGCATGCGAATGCCTTCACGTAATTTTTTCATGCTAGATTATAACACTTATAATACATGATACATGAATAATTGCACAACCTAAGGTGGGTTTTAATCTATATGTCAAACACTTTTCCATATAAACACCATACATCACATGTATAATAAAAAAATGTTGATGAATTGGATAAAATTGCCTCAAATCCACAAAACTAAAGCTAACTATTACAAAACAAGGAGTCTCCGGTTCAAACAGGTGAACCAGATCTTGAACCGTCTGGGTGAAGCAATGCGTTTCCACTCATTGTGCACCAAACTCCCCGCGATTGTCTATACGAAAGAAAAAATGCTTTGCTCTATTGTTTATCAACGCACCTAGAGTTAAACGATTGTTTAGCAATGATCGTGTACCTTTTCCTAAGCGATGAAGCAGGAGGTACGCGATTGCTTAGCACACTCCACACAATGCAAGCCTTATACGATCGTCTAAATGACTACAATACGGCGAAGCACCATCGTCTAAGCGATTGCTGAGTGAGCGCCTTTGTATCGTATACCACATGATCGTGTAGGTAGTGACTATGCTATGAGGCATGCTAACTACATGATCGTTTAGCACGTGCCTTTTTCTAAACGATGAGCATAAAATGCTCCCATTATGATCATCTACCTTCAGTGTCTATGTGATCAGGCAACGTACGCGATAGAGTAAACGATAGCTAAACGATCGTTTAGTAAATACTACACGATCGTATAGAAAAATCTATACGATCGCTTAGTTAAATCCCAACAATTGTTTACCTGAGGCTACACGACACGACCAACTCTTGGTCTTCTTCCTTGCTGAGAACTGCATCTTCAGGCTTTGAAACTTCATCACGAACGACTCGACTAACTCAAACTCTTTGAATTATAGACTCGATTGCATGTTAATTACGCCAAAAAAAAAAAAAAAAAAACACAGGGGCCCTTACAAATTAACACTTTTTAATTTAATGAAAGCTTTAAAAAGAGGTAATTCAACCCGTAAACATCCATCAACTCCATCCACAAAAGCATTTAACTATTAAACACAAATGCAAAAAACCCACCAAGACTGTAAAAGAAGTTCAAAACAGAAGTGAAATTTGGAATATCAGGACAACCTGGCTCTGATACCAATTGAAGGAAATTGGACACGAGGATTTCCATGAGCAGCGGAAGGATCTTTCCAAATTTCAATCATATATGAACATTACAATTACAATCACAAACGAAAATATACGGTTATGAACAAAACATAAATTACAGCAGGCTTTACTACATGATCAAGGGATAGGACTAACAAACCTTTGAAGACTCATCTTCAAGTTTCTTGATCACGAACGCTCGATCACAGCAACACAACAACACACGAACGTTCGTCTAACACGACCGCTACACTGCACGATCACAACGAACTCGAACTAAGTGATCGCCAAGGTCACGAACAACCCAAACATCGCGAACGGCCTCCATAGAACATCGACTGTGTTGAGTTGAGTATGATGAAAAAATAGGCATGCGCAGTGGAATTGAGGACCAATTTTACTCTAATTGCACAAAAATAACATACGACCCTAAATTAATTAATTAGGGTTTTTTTTAAAAAAATATTACCTTTGAAGCTCCTGAAACGCTTCTATCTCCACCCGAACACGAACCGGACAATGACTAGAGGTGACCTACTACCCGATGGATGAAGAAACCAAGAGAGAGAAAGAGATGGAAATAGGAGATGGATTTTTTGGGTTGGATTTTTTTTTCAACCCAATTTTAAAAACTAATTTTGGCAAAATGTCAAAAAGATTTTTATCCAGATTGAAAGCCCAAATCTATAGAAAAAACTATGCAAAAATTGCACGAAACAAATTCATAAAAATCCAACACCTCAAAATCCACTATCTAAGTGGGCTTGATGTCTCCACTATACGCCAACACTTAGCCCACTATCTTGTTAGTGGAATTATCCAACAAAAGTTGGGATTTTCCCACTAACTTTAGTCAAAGGGCAAAATGGTCATTTTGTCAAAGTCAAAATTTGATCGAAAAGTCAACATTTTGACTTTTTATGATTTTTTTCGTGTTGACTAATTTTGACCTCCCGAGCACGAATCCTTATTCATTTTCTTGAAATTCAAATCACATTTGAATATAAGGCCGGTCAAAGTTTGACTTTTTCAAGTCAAAAATCAATTCTTTGACTTTTTACATCTTTGACCATTTCTATTATTTCCGAGCTTCCGAATATGAACGTATTCATATTCTTGAAATTTAAATCACATTTAATCATTAAAGCTGTATCTCTAAACTGAAAACCGACCACTATATCACATATACTTACCGGTTTCTCTCTCTTCACCTAATTCGAACAATTTGAATCATTCTATCATATTATTCTAAGTTTATTCCATATGAGCTAGTAGGGGAACTAATAGACCTATAGATCATGGGCTCCAACGATCCAAGATTAACTGGCTAAAACTCTTTTAGACGGAGCTAATCAATATTCGTTAACTAATGGATCATTCCACTATAGTCCCGTAGTTGCACTCCCCTTACTATAGATATATATTTATCCATATGATATAACCATGATTAGTAAGCTAATCCTTCATAGGTTGTTCGTAATCTCGGCTGGGTCATAAAAATTGTTTTACCCCCAAGACTCTTGTTCCTTAAGCTCCACTGATCCTCTAATGAACAATTGGTTTAAGGTTCAACCTATAAACCGAACCCCTCTCGGGCCAAAGAGAGGGTGGGGTCCCTTGTTCAAGACCTGAATTCGGTACTAAAGGGAACAACCTATCTACTATCCCTATAACGGGTAGGAGTAAATTCCGTCTTACACCCTATGTTCCTAGCTATCCATCTGATCTTACCACTGAAATGGGAGGCTTATTGGGCCAGCGATAATGAACTGCCCTCACCTATGCAGATCTAAGGATAATTCCGAGTGAACAGGAGTTGATAGTTACCTTAGGATTAAGATTAAGTTACCTAGGTTATCAATTAACGAAATAGTCAGTTTTATACATAAAACGGCGTTTAGAACGTAAAAAGTGACTATTTCATGGTTCAGTCTTATGTAAAATCTTTACATAGGATGCCCCCACTTTCATGTCTCCACATGAACGGTTTAGGATCACATCATTTGTACTAACTACAAAATGGGCCGCATCCATAGTGTCCCCAGAATAAGGCGCCAAACCTTATTCATATACTATAGACCATTTTGGCTATATATTTGTACTTGATCCACATTTATGTCACTACATAAAGTTCAAAATTAAACTTAATAGCCTCGGATCCTTAGTTTATTAGATTCATGAATATAGAATTTAATTTTACTAAATATTTTCAATAACAACTTTATTGAACAACAATATGATATTACAAACTATGAGTTTTAGGACATAAAATCTAACAGAGTATGACACCACCAAGAAGATTACCTTGGTATTCTCGGTGTTAGAATCCAGAGGGTGGGTTTTGTGTGGACTTGGTTAGAGACAGAAATTGAAGGAAGAACAATCGTGTAAACGATTGAGCAAGTGGGAGATGAAACAACCTATCGTATAGGTCGATGCCCAATCGTTTAGTAAAAGCTATACGTTTGTCTAGCAAAAGCTATGCGATTGTTTAGCTCATCATCTTGCTAAGTGTCTATCGTGTAAGAACACTCCACGATCGTTTAGCTAACTCCAAATTGTCATTTAGTAAATCTGATTTACTTGACAACTATCCATGAGGAATTTTCTGAGATTGGAAATCTCAAATCAACAACTTTGCAAATCTTACCAAAATTAGGAAAACATTTTTTCTTTTATCTCATGGTTACCATGAAACCACTAATAACCTCCCACTCAATTGGTTATTATAGAAAAAGAGATAATTATCCAATAGTTAATATTATTATAAATGTAAATGTTAACTAACGTGCCATACTATATTTATAACCTATAGTTTTAATATTTCATCTCATGAAACATATAAACCATAGCTCTTTTTCTATTCCATGGCACTTAATGTAAATCTCATTTACATTAACCCTCCACTTGATGTATCTCATACACCATACTGATCATATCATATATAATCGAAAAACCTCTTGTCAATTTGAACATTTCAAATCAACACCAAGAACTAATCCTCAACTTGAATCCATTGAGCTGCCAAGGGGACCTTATGGACGTGTAGCTCGAAGCTCCAACGATATGTGAATAACTAACTAAACTCTTTAGTTAAGGGATTCACCATCCGTTAACTGCCAAGCACTCCATTAAATATTGACAGTTGAACTCTCCTTACTATAGATATATTATGTGTCCATCTTAACCAATCAACAGTGTAACAACCCTTCACAGATCGCTCGTAAGTATAGCTCGGCCAATAACCATTATGCCCTTGTAGTTACATCTAACTCCTTAAGTACCACTAATCCCTCTAATGTACATAAATCATAGTCCTACTATGACTGAGTCCTCTCTTCCAAAGAAAAGCTGTGGCCACTATGTTCAAGCCTCAAAATCAGCCCTTAAGGGAGCAATCTATTTACTTACCCCTACTTCGGGGAAAGAGTGAATTCCATCTTGTGTATTAAGTTCCCAGCTCCCAAATTAGACAAGTCCGCAAAAAGGTAGGCATGCTGAGTTGGCAATCTGGTCACTCTCACCCATACTAATCAAAGGACCGCTCTTAAAGGCAAGAGTTCCTAAAACACTCAGGATTGAGATCGTGTCACCTATGGTCATTTAGGTGAGATGTAAGTCTCCAATATCAACGACGTTATATACAGAGTCTAATCATCTCGTGGTCTGGTCTTATACAAACTCTTTGTATAGAACACCCTCGCTCGCATATCTCCACATGAATGGTCAGGATCTACCATTTGTAGTAGTTTACAATACTTGCAAACCTCTACAAAGTGGGCTATATCTGTAGTGTCACCAGGATCAGGTATCCCAACTTAATCCTTTTACTGCAGACCTATTTAGGTTATCACTTAAGGCATGATCTACTTGTATATCTCATATACATGCTTAAGTTTACATATAATAACCATGGAGCTTTGTTTATTGGATATGAGTAAATGCTAGAATGAAATAACACTTATTTTATTTATAAACAATGTGTATAATTACAAACAATGAGACTTCGGGAGAATTAGGACATCAATCCCAACATTTCATACTTAAGGTAACTTAGGATAACTCGATCTTAATCTGAGCTAGCTATGAACTCCTGTTTATTCGGGATTATCCTTTGATCTGCATGGGTGAGAGTAGTCTGACAACACTACTCAATAAGCCTTCCATTTTGGGGATAAGACCGGATGGATAGCTGGGAACATAGTCTTGCAAGATGGAATTCACTCCTACCCAATGTAGGGTTAGCAGATAGGTTATTCTCTTAAGTGCTGATTCCAGGTCTTGAACAATCTGGGCCACACCTTCTCATGATAGAGAAGGACATGATTCCATAGTATTATGAATCGAATTGTTCATTAGAGGGTCAGTGGGAACTTAAGGAACGAGATGTATTTACAGGGGTAAAAGATAATTTTGACCCAGCTGTAATTACGAACGATCTATGAAAGATCAACTTATTGATTATGGTTTATATGGATAGAAATATATCTACAGTGAGGAGAGTGCAACTATTGAGCTATAATGGTGTGTCTTTATAATAGCGAATAGTAATTAATTCGATTAAAGAGTTTTAACGAATTAATTACAGGTCGCTGGAGTTCATGATCTGTAGGTCCATTAGGTCCCTCTATTAGCTCATTAAATTGGAAAACAAATTGAGTATTGATGTATGAAATTAGAGTTATGAATTTGAAATGTTTAACTTCAATTTTTAGGGTTTTCAATTGATTGTATTTGATACGATTATAAACGTTTAATTTAATTGAAATTAAACGGAATTGAAAAATCAATTAATATTTAAATTATGATTTAAATTTAAAACTGATTCATCAATGATATTAATATTTATTAATTTAATATTTAAATATTAAATGAATATTATTAAAAAATCAATTAATATTAGTTTTATTTAAATTAATTATTTTTATAAAATTAATTTAAACAAAATGATTTTTTGAAATCATTTTAGGTTAATGGGTTTTTCCATTTTTGGGAAAAACCCACTAACATGTTTGATGGAATACCATTAAATTCCAATTTGATTTTGGTGATGATCTTCAAGCTGGAGCTGTCCACCATGCAACCTTGTACATTTGCATGATCTTTACCTATATATAGAAGCTCCATGCATGAAGATCAAAGAGGATGCTAAGATTTACTTTCTGAATTGATAACCCAAAAACCCTATTCTTGTTCTTCATCAAATCAACTTATTTAAGTGTTTTTACCACACGTTCTAGCTTGAGCATAGTAGAGAAGATCTTAGTATTCTCACTGTTTCAACCTCTTTCTTGGTGAATCTCATTTGATTTTTGAAGGATATCTTCAAAGGTAATATGTGTTTCAAACCATCTTTTGAATATTATATGTACAACATGCTTAAAACTCAAATTAAATGTAGTTTAAATGCTTATTGTTTCTGTAGTCTTCCGTTGCATGATATATCATTCCTTCACCAGGGTGTTGCTAAGGTCAAGGTCTCTTACGCCACAGCCAAACTTCCAGTTTTAGAATTGTTATTGTAAACTTTGTAGTTAAGCCTGGAAGTTGTATAAACATCATACTGTTTGTAATAAAATGAGTTTAGTCAAACAGTTGTTGTTTATATCCTTGGCTTAAAGTTTTATGAGTGTATAAAGGTTCAGATGGGCAGTAGGTATCACAAAAGAGTGGTATCTGCTATTCTCACACCTCCCTTCGGTTTCTAAGAGACGGGCCTGGGATGGGGTGTGACAATCCATTTTCCATATTTCATAAACATAAAATACAGCTATGGACAAGAGTATTCTAATTGACTTTATCATGGCAACGGGAGAGAAGGTTTCTTCATAGTCTATCCCTTTCTTTGGGTAAACCCTTTTGCCACAAGTCTTGCTTCTTAGGTCTGTACCTTACCAGCTTGGTCTCGTTTTCTCTTTTAGATCCATTTGCAACCGATGGGTTTTACCCCTTTAGGTTGATGTACAAGATTCCAGACTGAATTGAAATACATAGATTCTATTTCAAGGTTCTTTAATCCATTTGTCTTTATCCACATAATTCATTGCTTGTTTGAAAGTCAATGGATCATTTAAACCATCATCTGGTATGATGACTTGAGTTTTAGTTAAACCCATGTACCGGCCAGGCTGTTGCACAATCCTACCACTACGTCGGCAATCTCTTGTGAAGGACGTAATGTATTAGTTTCATCAACAGCTCTTGTTGATGGACCTGTTCTGTCAGCAACTTTTGTTGATACATTTGTCGTTTCATTGGACATTTCTTCTATTACTAGCTTACTGTGAGGTTGATGATATTTCATGTGGTCCTTCTCTAAGAAAGATTCATTTGTCGATACAAATACCTTATCTTCCTGAAGATCATAAATGTAACCACCCTTTGTTTCTTTAGGTAGTCTACAAATAGGCATACTTTTAAACGACGTTCTAACCTTTTAGGATTTTGCACCAACACGTGTGCTGGGCAACCCCAGATTCTGAAGTGATGTAAACTTCCTTTACGCCCTATTCAGAGCTGTAAAGTGTTTCAAAAACACTTTTCGAGGGCATCATGTTCAAAATATATACCCCAGTTTCAACTGCGTGTCCCAAACAAGAATTTAGTAATTGAGCATAACTCATCATGGAACGAACCATCTTTAACAAGGTTCTATTTCTCCTTTCTGCCACACCATTTTGTTGAGGTGTGTCAGGGGCTGTGAGTTGAGACTGGATTCCATGTCCTATCAAATAGTTCTGAAATTCCAAGTCCATATACCCACCACCTCGATTTGATCGAAGTGCCTTAAGCTTTTTACTTAATTGGTTTTCAACCTCAGTCTTATATTCTTTGAACTTTTCAAATATTTCGGACTTTTGATGCATTAGGTAAATATGCCCATACCTTGAATAGTCATCAATGAAGCTGATTAAATATTCATACCCTCCTCTAGCTCTAACATCCATAGGACCACAAAGGTCTGAATGTACCAGCTCTAAGAGTGCTTTGGCTTTAAGACCTTTTCCAGAAAAAGTTCATTTAGTCATTTTACCCTCAAGACAAGATTCACATGGTGGTAATGAACTTTCTTCTAATTGATTTAGATGACCGTTCTTAACCGATCTCTTAATCCTATCGAGATTTATGTGACCCAGTCTCAAGTGCAAAAGATAGGCATTTAGAGAAACTTTTCTTTTTTCATTATGAGTTTCGACTGTTTTATGTTAGATCTTTATGTCCTAAAACTCGTAGTTTGTAAATTAATAAACATATCCTGTTTTGTTTTTCGATAAAGTTGTTATTGAAATTGTAACCTAAATCCAATAAACTAAGATCCTTGGCTATAACATGAATACTCGAACTATATGTAGAGACATATCATAGGATCAAGTTCAAGTATATAGCCAAAACTGTCTATAGTATAAGGATAGGGTTGGGTACCTTATCCTGAGGACACTATGGACGTGACCCACTTTGTATTAAGTACAAACGATGAGATCCTAAATCGTTCATGTAGAGACATGTGAGTGGGTGCGTCCTATGCAATGAGTTTACATAAGACAGGACCACGAAATTAGTCACTTTCTCTGTATAACGCCGTTTACTGAAGAAACTGACTATTTCACAAGATGACCTAGGTAACTCGATCTTAATCCTGAGCTAACTATGAACTCCTGTTTATACGAGATTATCCTTTAATCTGCATGGGTGAGAGTGGCCAGACATCGCCGACTCAACAAGCCTACCATTTTGGGGATAAGATCGGATAGATAGCTTGGGACATAGTCTTGCAAGACGGAATTCGCTCCTACCCATTTCAGGGATAGTAGAGAGGTTGTTCCCTTAAGTACTAACTCCAGAACTTGAACAAGAGGCCCCACCCTCCACTTGGCTCGAGAGGGACTTAGGTTTGATGGTTGGACCACAAACCGATTGTTCATTAGAGGATTAGTAGAACTTAAGGAACAAGAAGTACTATAGGGGTAAAACGGACATTTGACCCAGCTTTAGCTACAAACATCCTGTAAAGGATCGACTTACTGAACATGGTTATATCAAGTGGACGAAAATATATCTACGGTGAGGGGAGTGTAGCTACTGGGCTATAGTAGAGTGTCCCGATAGTTAATGAATGTTAGTTAGCTTGGTTAATGAGAACAGTCGGTTAACCTTGAATCGTTGGAGCCCATGATCTGTAGGTCCATTAGGTCCCCCTACTAGCTCATATCGGAATAAAGCCTAGAACAATTAGATAGGAAACTTTGAATCGTTCAAAATCGGGAAAGGGTATTATCGTCAATTGTGTTTGACACAATAATTTAATTATGAATTAAATTATTAAATGAGAGATAAAATATTTAAAAGTGTTTTAAATACTATATACAAGAATAAGGATTCGTATATAATGGATTGCACAAGGTTTTAATGATTAATTGGATTAATCATATGAAATTAATTGGAAAAGTTTCAAATTAATTACCAAAAATTAATTTTAATTTAGAATTGAAATTAAAATTAAAATGCAAGCTAAAATCAGATTTTGGATCAAGGATAGTGGATTTTGTTGGAATCCCACTTATGCATGGTGATTCAAAGTGGAGAAACAACTCATCCAGGCAGTCTTGCATGTAATGTTACATGAACACCTAGAATCCACTATTGCTTGCATTTCCACCATGTGTCTTTCATCTTAAGGCTTCTTGATGCATGGATTCCCTCTATAAGTAGAGGTAGAATCAGATTGAGAGCTGAACACAACCATTTCCATACTGTTATGCTGCTGGAATTTTATTTCAAACTCACCTACCTTCATATATCTCTCTAGAGCTTGAACCTTCAAGCATTCCCTTCCCATTCCCTATCTCTATAGACCCCCACAAGTCGTTCTTGGCCTGGAGAATAGTAGGGAAGATACTAAAGGTGGTCCACACACCGTTCGTGAGTAAAAGAATCAAAGGGAGTTGCTGAATTGGTCTCCAAAAAGGTTAGTACAAATTCTGCTCTCTGTTTATGGTATTTGGACAGCATGCTTTCATTTTCTAAAATTGATGTAGTTAAGTGCCTTCAATCCTAAAATTGCTTCCGCATGTGTTATATGAACACCTTCAATTGGTATCAGAGCATGAATAAGGCACCTAACATGCATTAATTTTAGCTTGGTGGGTAGCTTTTCATATGATGAAACTGTGTAGAAACTAAAGAAAATTGGTTTGGGATTGAATTTAATTCTCCTTCAATTCATTTGAATTAATTGTAATTACCTACATATTTATGGGCATTAATGTGTTCATATAGAGTCTGTAAATTTTGAGAGTCAATAGAGTCCATTTAAGCCGTCAATTTGAAGAAATTCGGAGACTGTTCAAAGCTGGCCGAAAATTCCAGCATGGTGTTTTTTTTAGTTCCAGCCCAAGTGTGTTCTTCACTTAAAGGCAAAATGGTCCAGTTCAAGCAATCCAAGGGCGGTTCGGGTCGGTTCGAATGTTTTGAGCTGTCTCTTATACACATCTAGATGTGTATAAGAGACAGAATTCCAGCATGCTGTTTTTTTAAGTTCCAGCCCAAGTGTGTTCTTCACTTAAAGGCAAAATGGTCCGGTTCAAGCAATCCAAGGGCGGTTCGGGTCGGTTCGAATGGTTCGGGAGCGGTCCAAGCCCTATTTGAAATTATTATTGTAATATTTTTAGTTTTTTTTTTTTTGTTTAAAAATCCCAAAACCAATTCACCTGTCTCTTATACACATCTAGATGTGTATAAGAGACAGATACAAAGCATGAAGCATGAAACTTCTTTAGTTTGATTATAAATGTTATATTCAAATTAGGCTTGTTATAGATTGTTTTTATAATTGTTATAAATGAGATAGAAATCTAAAATCTATAACAAAGATAAGGTGCATGCTCACATAGGGTTAATTTGAATCCAAATTTCGATCAATTTCAATTAGATTTGAATAGGTCGATATCTTGTAAAATCGAAGTTACAAGAAAACTCACCTGGCAAGATCTTGGCAAAAAGTTAGATAAAATGACTAAGGTTGAAGCTATTTAAGTTGACGGTACGGAATACCTACTACCTGGAGATCGAGCCGGCATCTGAGTTAAGTTAAACTGATTTTATGAGCATGTGTGACCGGTGTGAGATAATAAAATTTGTTTATCAGCTAGACATCGTAGGTTAAAAATCTAGTATAAAAGTTATACTCGGAAGAATCATCTAGACTTAGGATATGTTTAGTTAGCCGAAATGTATCGCTAAGTTTTTTATACCCTAGCCGTTTAGAATACTTCAGCTGGAGAGAAGTAATGTACTTTTAGCTTTAGTGTCCCTGAGAGTTCACACCGTGAGATTTATGCTCGGCTTTGGGCTGCCCTGGGAGCGGACTCCATTCAGAGAGTGTTTGCATGAGTCAATCCCAAGGTAAATAGGGGAAGTTGTTTATAATAAGTGGGAGAAGGAAGTGTGTCAACACATCCTAAGGTCTCTTCCATTAGGTCGCACCGTGAGATTCCTCTAATGCGCCTGCATGTCTGCCCTGGAGCAACCTTACCAATTGGAGGGTTGTATTATAGGATTCGGAACTCCGTGAACTCTTGAAACAGATAGGGTCTCTCAGGTCCGTTTTCATTCTTGTCTTTCCAACTTCGGGAGCATAATGATTCCGATCTTTAAGGTCTGAAAATGGAGGGTCACACTTACGAGAATCACTAAGTGTTAGTAAATTCTTGACCAAAGTAGCGATAACTGTGTTACTATAGGAATAAGAGTTATTCTGGTGATAGTATCTAGTCAAGATAGTCTTGGTTCAACGGAGGAATAGTCGATCACCCCTCAGTGGATGTTATTCTAAACCATTGAAATATCGTTGCATAATATAATAATGAAGGGTACATTATTAGTAGTTTTTGCTAAACTTGATTGGATTTAAAAGATTAATGTTTTTTACTGAAAAGGATATGTTTTTCTTTTCAGCATGACTAGCTCTTTAGAGCAACTCTTAGCTTCCGAGAAACTAAACAGTGATAATTACTCAACATGGAAAAGCAATCTGAATTCAATGCTAGTAATAGATGACCTGAGATTTGTCTTAACTGAGAAATGTCCTTAGGCCCCTACCTCGAAAGAAGCACAAGGTAAATATGATTCACTAGTTGCTGAAACATGTTTAGTGGAGGATGATACCTCAACTTGGATATTGGATTCAGGAGCCACTAATCATATTTACTTCTCTTTTCAGGAAACTAGTTCTTGGAAAAATCTTGAAGAAGGCGAGATCATCCTCAAGGTTGGAACAGGAAAGGTTGTCTCGGCTGAAGCAGTGGGAGATTTAATGTTGTTTTTTAACGATAGATATATCATACTTAAAGATGTTTTGTATGTACCTCTTATGAAGAGGAATTTAATATCTATCACTTGTATTATGGAACAAATGTATAAAATATCTTTTGAAGTTAATGAAGCATTCATTTTCAGAAAAGGTATTCAAATTTGTTCTGTTATACTTGAAAACAACTTATATAAGTTAAGACCAACAAAAGCAAAATTTGTCTTAAATACTGAGATGTTTAAAACAGTCGAGACTAAGAATAAAAGACAAAAAGCTTCTTCTAATGCCTATCTATGGCATCTAAGACTTGGTCACATAAATCTCAAAAGGGTTGAGAGATTGGTTAAGAATGGACTCCTAAATCAGTTAGAAGATAATTCTTTACCTCCATGTGAGTCTTGTCTTAAGGGAAAAATGACTAAGAGATCTTTTACTGGAAAAGGTCTCAGAGCCACAATACCCTTAGAGCTCGTACATTCGGACCTCTATGGACCAATGAATGTTAAAGCTTGAGGTGGGTATGAATATTTCATCAGTTTTATTGATGATTATTCAAGGTATGGTCATATTTACCTAATGCATCACAACTCCGATTCTTTTGAAAAGTTCAAAGAATATAAGGCTGAGGTTGAGTACCAGTTAAGTAAAACAATTAAGACACTACAATTAGATCGAGGTGGGGAGTACATGGACTTAAGATTCCAGGACTATATGATAGAACACGAAATCAAGTCACAACTCTCTGCACCTAATATGCCTCAGTAGAACGGTGTATCTGAAAGAAGAAACAGAACCTTATTGGATATGGTTCGCTCAATGATGAGCTTTGCTGAGTTACCTGATTCCTTTTGGGGACATGCATTAAGCGACTGCTGTCTATATTTTGAATAACGTTCCTCTAAAAGTGTTTTAGAAACACCTTATGAGTTATGGAAAGGGCGTAAAGGCAGTTTACGTCACTTTAGGATTTGGGGATGCCTGGCATACGTGTTGGTGCAAAATCCTAAAAAATTGGAATGTCGTTCAAAACTATGCCTATTTATAGGTTATCCAAAAGAAACAAAAGGTTGTCTATTTTACGATCCTCAAGAGAATAAGGTATTTGTATCGACAAATGCCACATTCTTAGAAGAAGACCACATAAGAAGTCATCGACCTTGCAGTAGACTAGTATTGAATGAAATTTCCAAAAAGGCTACAGATAGAGCTAGTTCATCCACTAAAGTAGTAGATAAAACTAGTGCATCTGGTCAGTCATATCCTTCTTAAGAGTTGAGAATGCCTCGACGTAGTGGGAGGGTTGTTCATCAGCCTGACAGTTACTTGGGTTTAACAGAAACAAAAGTTGTCATACCTGATGACGACATAGAGGATCCATCAACCTATAAACAGGCGATAAAAGATGTGGACTGTGATCAGTGGGTCAGAGGATCCATCGACCTATAAACAGGCGATAAAAGATGTGGACTGTGATCAGTGGGTCAAAGCCATGGACCTCAAAATGGAGTCTATGTACTTCAATTCTGTCTGAAAACTTGTAGATCAACCAAATGATGTAAAACCAATTGGTTGTAAGTGGATCTACAAGAGAAAATGAGACCAAGTCGGTAAAGTACCGACTTTTAAGGCTCGACTTATGGCAAAGGGTTATATCCAGAGAGAGGGAGTGAACTATGAAGAAACTTTCTCTCCCATTGCCATGCTTAAGTCGATTAGAATACTCTTATCCATTGCCACCTTTTATAACTATGAAATTTGGCATATGGATGTCAAGACAGCCTTTCTAAATGGCGATCTTAAGGAGAGTATCTATATGGCTCAACCAGAGGGGTTTATTGCACAAGGTCAAGAACAAAAGGTTTGTAAGCTTTAGAAATCCATTTATGGGTTGAAACAAGCTTCTAGATCTTGGAATATAAGATTTGTGATACTCCACTAGGAGTTTAGTCCAAGTGGAGTTTTTCTGGGATTTTTATGTCGTAAAAACTCGTAGTTTGTAAATTAATAAACATATTCTGTTTTTTTTTTCGATAAAGTGTTATGAAAATTGTAACC
>NC_052353.1:49266236-49275807 GCF_009727055.1 Benincasa hispida
TAAATCCAATAAACTAAGATCCTTGGCTATAACATGAATACTCGAACTATATGTAGAGACATATCATAGGATCAAGTTCAAGTATATAGCCAAAATTGTCTATAGTATAAGGATAGGGTTGGGTACCTTATCCTGGGGACACTATGGACGCGACCCACTTTGTATTAAGTACAAATGATGAGATCCTAAATCGTTCGTGTAGAGACATGTGAGTGGGGGCGTCCTATGCAATGAGTTTGCATAAGACAGGATCGCGAAATTAGTCACTTTCTCTTTATAACGCCGTTTACTGAAGAAACTAACTATTTCACAAGATGACCTAGGTAACTCGATCTTAATCCTGAGCTAACTATGAACTCCTGTTTATACGAGATTATCCTTTGATCTATATGGGTAAGAGTGGCCAGACATTGCTGACTCAATAAGCCTACCATTTTGGGTATAAGATCGGATAGATAGCTAGGGACATAGTCTCGCAAGAACGGAATTCGCTCATACACATTTCAGGGATAGTAGAGAGGTTATTCCCTTAAGTACTAACTCCAGGACTTCAACAAGAGGCCCCACCCTCTCCTTAGCCCAAGAGGGACTTAGGTTTGATGGTTGGACCACAAACCGATTGTTCATTAGAGGATTAGTGGAACTTAAGGAACAAGAAGTACTATAGGGTTAAAACGAACATTTGACCCAGCTTTAGCTACGAACAACCTGTGAAGGATCGACTTACTGAACATGGTTATATCAAGTGGGCAGAAATATATCTACGATGAGAGAAGTGCAGTTACTGGGCTATAGTGGAGTGTCCTGGTAGTTAACGAATGTTGGTTAGCTTGGTTAATGAGATTAGTCGGTTAACCTTGAGTCATTGGAGCCCATGATCTGAAGGTCCATTAGGTCCCCCTACTAGCTCATATCGGAATAAAGCCTAGAACAATTAGATAGGAAACTTTGGATCGTTCAAAATCGGGAAAGGGTATTATCGTCAATTGTGTTTGACACAATAATATAATTATGAATTAAATTATTAAATGAGAGATAACGTATTTAAAAGTGTTTTAAATACTATATACATAAATAAGGCTTCATATATAATGGATTGCACAAGGTTAGAATGATTAATTGGATTAATCATATGAAATTAATTGGAAAAGTTTCAAATTAATTACCAAAAATTAATTTCAATTTAGAATTGAAATTAAAATTAAAATACAAGCTAAAATCAGATTTTGGATCAAGGATAGTGGATTTTGTTGGAATCCCACTTATGCATGGTGATTCAATGTGGAAAAATAACTCATCAATGCAGTCTAGAATCCATTATTGCTTGCATCTCCACCATGTGTCTTGCATCTTAAGGCTTCTTGATGCATGGATTCACTCTATAAGTAGAGCTAGAATCAGATTGAGAGCTGAACACAACCATTTCCATACTGTTATTGTGAGCCCTGAATCCCAATTTCTCTACTTGAGTATGTTCCCTATTGAGATTAGTGTGATAAGTTGGTTGATGTGGAAACTAGGGTGAAATGGTAGAGAAAATAGTGGAAATTAGAAGATAAGAGGAAATTTGGAAGGTTAACTTTTGGGAAAAATTTTGGAAATTTGGCTAAGTATATAATTTTGTGTGTTGGAGTGGTGTTGATGCGTTGGTGAAGGCATGTGGCTGAAGAAGGAAAAAGGAGATGATGCATTGGAAGGCACACAGGTGGGCGAGGCAGGCATGGTAAGACAGCCATGAGTCGAGCAGCCTCGGCTAGCGCCCAGGCCATGCATCGAGCAGCCTTGGCCAGCGCCCAGGCCATGCGTTAAGCAGCCCCGGTCGGACGCATGTGTCGAGTGGATACGCCCGTGCGTTGAGCACATCGCCGAGCGGCCACGCCCATGCGTTGAGCGCATTGTTAAGCGGCCACGCCCATGCGGTGAGCACCTTGCCGAGCAGCCATACCGTGCGTCGAGGTGCCTTGCCATATAGCCAAGCACGCAGCCCATGCCATGCGCCCATGCAAGCGAGCGAGTGATGGCCAGCACATGCAACACGCCCATGCGTCGAAGCAGCATGCCCATGTGCCTAAGCACCCGACCAAGCGTCAACTGCACGCAGCCCATGCGGCCAAGCACGCCCATGCATCGAGCGGCCAGCATGCTCATGCGTCGAGCGGCTAGCCTATGCAGCACACCTATGCGTTGGTTTCCATCACCATGCGCCCATGCCAAGCAAGCTGTGCGAGTGAGCCATGCGTCAGGAATGGACGGTCACCCTATGCGTTGGCCTTTAACCAAGCAATGAATGATGTAGATAAGAACCAGTGGATTAAAGCCATGGATCTCAAAATGGAGTCAATGTACTTCAATTCAGTCTGGGAACTTGTAGAGCAGCCGGATGGGGTAAAACCTATTGGTTGCAAATGGATCTACAAAAGAAAACGAGCCCAAGCGAGTAAGGTCTAAACCTTTAAGGCTCGACTTGTGGCAAAGGGTTTTACCCAGCAGGAAGGAGTGGATTTTGAAGAAACCTTTTCCTCTGTTGCCATATTTAAGTCGATTAGAATATTCTTATTTATTGCCACATTTTATGATTATGAAATATGGCAAATGGATGTCAAGACGGCCTTTTTGAACGGCAATCTTGAAGAGACTATCTATATGGCTCAACCAGAGGGATTCATAGTCCAGGGTGATGAGCAAAAAGTTTGCAAACTTAAATGATCCATTTATGGGTTAAAAAAAGCATCAAGATCCTGGAATATATGTTTTGACATTGCGATCAAAACGTATAGCTTTGAGTAGAATATTGACGAACCTGGTGTTTAAAAAAAAATCGTCAAATCTACTGTAGCGCTTCTAGTTCTGTACGTAGATAATATCCTACTTATTGGGAATAATGTAGGATTCCTGTCTGACGTAAAACAATGGCTAGCGACTCAATTCAAAATAAAAGATTTGGGTAAGGCTCAATTTGTTCTGGGCGTTCAAATCATTAGAAATAGAAAGAACAAGATGTTAGCACTGTCTCAAGCATCATATATCGACAAAATTTTGGTACGATATTCGATGCAGAACTCCAAGAAAAGGTTATTACCTTTTAGGCACGGGGTTCACTTGTCAAAGGAACAAAGTCATAAGACACCTCAAAAAGTTGAGGAAATGAGACGTATTCCCTATGCATCAGCAATTAGTAGTTTAATGTATGCCATGCTGTGTACTAGACCCGACATATGCTATGCCATGGGAATTGTCAGCAGATACCAGTCCAATCCTGGACATGCACATTGGACTACCGTTAAGAATATCCTCAAGTATATAAGGAGAACGAGGGATTTTTCGCTCGTGTATGGTGCTAAGGATCTGATCCTTATAGGGTACACTGACTTAGATTTTCAAACCGATATAGATTCAAGGAAATCAACATCGAGATATCTGTTCACTCTAAATGGAGGAGCAGTAGTATGGAGGAGTATTAAGCAAGGTTGCATTGCTGACTCTACCATGAAAGTAGAGTACATAGCCGCCTGCGAAGCAGCAAAAGAGGCAGTATGACTAAGAAAATTCCTAACAGAGTTGGAAATCATTCCAAATATGCAACTGCCTATCACCCTCTATTGTGATAATAGTGGAGCAATTGCAAACTCTAAGGAACCTCGAAGTCACAAGCGAGGAAAGCATATTGAGAGAAAATATCATCTCATCAGGGAGATCGTGCAACGAGGAGATATGATTGTCACGCAGATTGCTTCGGAGCACAACATGGCTGATTCGTTTACAAAACCCCTCATGGCTAAAGTTTTTTAGGGTCATCTACTAAATCTAGGACTACGAACTTTGATAGACTAGGGCAAGTGGGAGAAATGTAAGGGTATGGATGATGCCCTAGTTTATTGTCTTTATGTATATTATCTCTCACACCTAACTTCCTGTACCCCCCTTGAGTTTCTAGTCCAAGTGGGAATTTTTTGGGTTTAATGTCCTATAAACTCGAAGTTTGTAAATCATTAAACATATTCTATTTCTAATAAAGACGTTATTGAGGTTATTCAGTAAAAGATGTTATTGAATATATAAGTTGCGAATATCTAACCTAAATCCAATAAACAAAGATCCTTGGCTATAACATGAATACTCGAACTATATGTAGAGACATATCATAGGATCAAGTTCAAGTATATAGCCAAAATTATCTATAGTATAAGGATAGGGTTATCCTGGGGACACTATGGATGCGGCCCACTTTGTATTAAGTACAAACGATGAGATCCTAAATCGTTCGTGTAGAGACATGTGAGTGGGGGAGTCCTATGCAATGAGTTTGCATAAGACAGGACCGCGAAATTAGTCACTTTCTCTTTATAACGCCGTTTAATGAAGAAACTGACTATTTCACAAGATGACCTAGGTAACTCGATCTTAATCCTGAGCTAACTATGAACTCCTGTTTATTCGAGATTATCCTTTGATCTGCATGGGTAAGAGTGGCCAGACATCGCCGACTCAACAAGCCTATCATTTTGGGGATAAGATCGGATAGATAGCTGGGGACATAGTCTCGCAAGAATGAAATTCGCTCCTACCCATTTCAGGGATAGTAGAGAGGTTGTTCCCTTAAGTACTAACTCCAGGACTTCAACAAGGTTTGATGGTTGGATCACAAATCGATTATTCATTAGAGGATTAGTGGAACTTAAGGAATAAGAAGTACTATAGGGTTGAAACGAACATTTGACCTAGCTATAGCTACGAACAACCTGTGAAGGATCGACTTACTGAACATGGTTATATCAAGTGGACGGAAATATATCTACGATGAGGGAAGTGCAGTTACTGGGCTATTGTGGAGTGTCCCGGTAGTTAACGAATGTTGGTTAGCTTGGTTAATGAGATTAATCGATTAACCTCGAATCGTTAGAGCCCATAATCTGAAGGTCCATTAGGTCCCTCTACTAGCTCATATCGGAATAAAGCCTAGAACAATTAGATAGGAAACTTTGAATCGTTCAAAATTGGGAAAGGGTATTATCATCAATTGTGTTTGACACAATAATTTAACTATGAATTAAATTATTAAATGAGAGATAAAGTATTTAAAAGTGTTTTAAATACTATATACATGAATAAGGATTCATATATAATGGATTGCACAAGGTTAGAATGATTAATTGGATTAATCATATGAAATTAATTGGAAAAGTTTCAAATTAATTACCAAAAAATTAATTTCAATTTAGAATTGAAATTAAAATTAAAATGCAAGCTAAAATCAGATTTTGGATCAAGGATAGTGGATTTTATTGGAATCTCACTTATGCATGGTGATTCAAAGTGGAAAAATAACTCATCCATGCACTCTTGCATGTAATGTCACATGAACACCTAGAATCCACTATTGCTTGCATCTCCACCATGTGTCTTGCATCTTAAGGTTTCTTGATGCATGGATTCACTCTATAAGTAGAGGTAGAATCAGACTGAGAGCTAAACACAACCATTTCCATACTGTTATGCTGCTGGAATTTGGTCTCAAACTCACCTACCTTCATATATCTCTCTAGAGATTGAACCTTCAAGCATTCTCTTCGCATTCCCTATCTCTATAGACTCCCACAAGTCGTTTTTGGCCCGGAGAATAGTAAGAAAGACACTAGAGGTGGTCCACACACTATTTTTGAGGAAAGGAATCAAAGGGAGTTGCTGAATCGGTCTCCAAAAAGGTTGGTACAAATTCTGCTCTCTGTTTACGGTATTTGGATAACATGCTTTCAATTTCTAAAATTGATGTAGTTAAGTGCCTCCTATCCTAAAATTACTTCCGCATGTGTTATATGAACGCCTTCAACTAATTCCTTTAATTCTAATTTGAACGCTTCAAATTAACTTATCATGCTACTCTAGAGCTAATCCATTTATGAGCTAGTAGGGAGACCTCGCGGACCTACAGATCATGGGCTTCAACGATTCGAGATTACTCGGCTAAACTCATTAGTCCAGATTAACCTCCATTCATTAACTAATGGGTCACTCCACTAAAGCCCATAGTTGAACTCCCCCAACTGTAGATATATTATGTACACATGATTTAACCATAATTAGTAAGTCGACCTTTCATAGGTTGTTCGTAATAATGGCTGGTTCAAATATTTGTTTTACCCTCGAGATTACGTCTTATTCCTCAAGTTCCTACTGATCCTCTAATGAACAACTGGTTTGTGATCCAGTCACTAAACAAAAACTCATTCAGCCTAGTGAGAGGGTGGGGCCCCTTGATGAAGACCTGGATTCAGTACTTGAGATAACAACATTTCTCCTATCCCTAAATCAGGTAGGCGTGAACTCCATCTTGCACCCTATGTCCTCAGCTATCTATTAGGTCTTGCCCCTGAAATGGGAGGCTTATTGAGCTGGCGCTGTTGAGCCAACCCTCACCTATGCAAATCTAAGGACAATCTCGAATAAACCAGAGTCATAGTTAGCTCAGGATTAAGATCGAGACCTAGGTCATATAAGCAAAATAGTCAATCTTATATAGTAAACAGCGTTATAAAGTAAAAGTGACTTATTTCTTGGTCCAATCTTATGCAAACTCATTGCATAGGACGCCCCCACTCCTCATGTCATAACATGTACGAAATAGGATCACTTCGTATGTAGCACTTTACAACTCTTTGTAATAATTACAGTGTAGGCCACATCCAATAGTGTTACCAAAATAAGGTACCCAACCTTATTCATATACTATAGATCATTTTGACTATTTTAAAGGTGCTAATGCACACTGCACATATAAATAGCTTTTTAACAAACTTCTCACTCATGCATGCGTTTAAAACATAATTCATAGCTTGCTTGGAAATCACTTTGTAAAACTAGTTGGCATGAGAATATTCTTCTTTAAAACATACTTTCTATAACACTTTGTAATCAAACATTTAAGCAAATGTTTTAGTCAAGACGTTTTAGCCACTCACCTTGATTGCTTAGGAGCTTTTCTCTCTTGTAGCTCCATTTTCTACCTCAGGCTCTCTTTTCACCCCTGGAATCCAGATTCCTATTACAGCTTAGATTACTCATAGTTCTAGACCTTATTTTGAGATATGTCCATTTACACAATTTTCTAAAATGTCTCAGGAAGCTTACTCTAAAATTTGAGCTCAGAACTCCTCGTGGTTTGGCCGAAATCATAGAATCTTCAAGACTAGCCTAAACTGATCTAACAGCTGATCCTTTTGTCTTCTTTTCAATTTCCAGCTCGATCCCTTCGAGCTTTTCTTCCGGCAACCCTACCCTGAAAACTAGACTTTCAGAGCTTTCAGGTGGCTTTAGAATCGCTCCAAACGCACGAGTAAATTGGGAGAACTTCTCGTCCCAAGTTGATGCATCCTCCTCAGACCTCACTGTCCAATACGTCCTCTATGTCTAACGCATAGACTTAGCTCCAACGCAAGGTTTGCTCCACCCTCCCACTCTTTTATGGTATTTATGAGTTGTGAAAAAAATGAAGTCTCTTGGCTCTATTTAAAGGCATCCAAACCTTCTCCGGAGTTGACACCACCTACTTGGCTGCATGGCCAAGTGTCTCCTTCTCATCCCATCAACGCAATGTTGTGGTCATCGCAAGCTAAGTGTCTTTTTCCCACGTTGCCAATGCATGGGCCTCTAATCTGATGCCACCACCATAAATTCTTAAGGCTTAAGGCTTTCTTCCCAAGAAGACACATGGTTTTGATGATGTTATCCTGATAATTTCATCCTTGTATGCGTCCAACACTTGGTTGCTCAACGCCTAGTCCATAAGTAACGCATAGCCTCTACTCAACACATAGCAAGCTAATTCACTATCATGACAATTCAACTTAGCCATCGCAAGGAGTGGATCCTCTATATCGTCATCAGGTATGACGACTTGTGTTTCTGTTAAACCCAAGTAACAGTCAGGCTGATGAACAACCCTCCCACTATGTCGAGGCATTCTCAACTCTTGAGAAGGATGTGACTGACCAGATGTACTATTTTTATCTACTACTTTAGTAGATGAACTAGCTCTATCTGTAGCGTTTTTGGAAATTTCATTCAATACTAGTCTATTGCGAGGTTGATGACTTCTTATGTGGTCTTCCTCTAAAATTGTGGCATTTGTCGATACAAATACCTTATTCTCTTAAGGATCATAAAATAGACCACCTTTTGTTTCTTTTGGATAACCTACAAATAGGCATAGTTTTGAACGACGTTCCAATTTTTTAGGATTTTGCACCAACACGTGTGCCGGGCATCCCCAAATCCTAAAGTGACGTAAACTACCTTTACGCCCTTTCCATAGCTCATAAGGTGTTTCTGAAACACTTTTAGAAGAAACGTTATTCAAAATATAGACAGCAGTCTCCAATGCATGTCCCCAAAAGGAATCAGGTAACTCAACAAAGCTCATCATTGAGTGAACCATGTCCAACAAGGTTCTGTTTCTTCTTTCAGATACACCATTCTGCTGAAGCATATTAGGTGCAGTGAGTTGTGACTTGATTCCGTGTTCTATCATATAGTCTTGGAATCTTAAGTCCATGTACTCCCCACCTCGGTCTAATCATAGTGTCTTAATTGTTTTACCTAACTGGTTCTCAACCTCAGCCTTATATTCTTTAAACTTTTCAAAAGAATCAGACTTGTGATGTATTAGGTAAATATGACCATTCCTTGAATAATCATCAATAAAACTGATGAAATATTCATACTCACCTCGAGCTTTGACATTCATCGGTCCACATAGGTCCGAATGTACGAGCTCTAAGAGTATTGTGGCTCTGAGACCTTTTCTAGTAAAAGATTTCTTAATCATTTTTCCCTCAAGATAAGACTTACATGGAGGTAAAGAATTGTCTTCTAACTGATTTAGGAGTCCATTCTTAACTAATCTCTCAACCCTTTTGAGATTTATGTGGCCAAGTCTTAGGTGCCATAGATAGGCATTAGAAGAAACTTTTTGTCTTTTATTCTGAGTCTCGAATGTTTTAAACATCTCAGTATTTAAGACAAATTTTTCTTTAGTTGGTCTTAACTTATATAAGTTGTTTTCAAGTATAGCAGAACAAATTTGAATACCTTTTCTGAAAATGAACGCTTCATTAACTTCAAAAGATATTTTATACATTGGTTCCATGATACAAGCGATAGATATTAAATTCATCTTCATAAGAAATGCATACAAAACATCTTTAAGTATGATATATTTATCGTTGAAAAACAACTTTAAATCTCCCACTCCTTTGGCCGAGACAACCTCTCCTGTTCCAACCTTAGGGTGATCTCGCTTTCTTCAAGCTTTTTCTAGGAACTAGTTTCCTGAAAAGAGAAGCAAATATGATTAGTGGCTCATGAATCCAATATCAAGGTTGAGGTATCATCCTCCACTAAACATGTTTCAGCAACTAGTAAGTCATATTTACCTTGTGCTTCTTTCGAGGCAGAGGCCTGAGGACATTCCTCAATTAAGACAAATCTCAGGTCATCTATTACTAGTGTTGAATTCAAATTGTTTTTCCATGTTGAGTAATTATCGCCGTTTAGTTTCTCGGAAGCTAAGAGTTGA
>NC_052353.1:49276766-49289710 GCF_009727055.1 Benincasa hispida
AAAAAAAAAGAGAGAAGATCACCCTCCGATTAGTAAGGTCGCTCCAGGGCAGAATGCAGGCGCATTATAGGAATCTCACAGTGCGACCTAATGGAAGAGACTGTTAGGATGTGTTTGACACACTTCTTCTCCAACTACTATGAACAACTTCCCCTATTCACCTTAGTATTGACTCATGCAAACACTCTCCGAAATGGAGTCCGCTCCCAGGGTGTTCGAAAAGCCAAGCATGAATTCACGGTGTGAACTCCAAGGACGCTAGAGCTAAAAGTACATTACTTCTCTCCAGCTGAAGTTTTCTAGATGATTAGGGTATAAAAAAAACTTAGTGATACAATTTCGGCTAACTAAACATATCCTAAGTCTAAGGTGATTCATCCGAGTATTACTTTTATACTGGATTTTTAACCTACGAAGTCTAGGTGATAACAAATGTATAACCTCACATCTCACACGCGCATGCTCATAAAACCGGGTTAACTTAACTCAAGAACCGACTCGATCCCACAGGTAGGAGGTGTTATGTAAACCGTCAACTTAAATACCTCCAGCCTTAGACAACATTTGCCTGGTGAGTTCTCTTGTAACTATGTTTTACAAGCTTATCGACCTATTCAAATCTAATTGAAATCGATTGAAATTTAGATTCAAATTAACCCTATGTGAGCATGCACCTTATCTTTGTTATAGATTTTAGATTTCTATCTCATTTATAAACAAATTTAAAAACAATCTATAACAAGCCTAATTTGATATATACATTTATAATCAACTAAAGAAGTTTCATGCTTCATGCTTTTAATATTTCTCTTTTAATTAATATAACTTTTATATCAATTAATCAATTTTGAAAATAACCATTCAAGCATGCATCTCCCTAATTAATACAACATTTATATTAATTTCATGAAACTTTATATATGCATTTAATTAATATCATAACTCTATAACATATTATTAATGCATGATTCATGCTTTCTTATGGTGAGATTTTAAATCTAAATGATATACATTATACACATAAAATACTATTTATTAAAACATACATTCAATAATGCATAATTAATTAAGTTAACTAAAGTGAATTGGTTTTGGGATTTTTAATCAAGCAAAAAAAAAACTAAAAATATTACAATAATAATTTCAAAAAGGGCTTGGACTGCTCCTGAACCATTCAAACCGACCCGAAACCACCCTGGATTGCTTGAACTGGACCATTTTGCCTTTAAGTGAAGAACACACTTGGGCTGGAACTAAAAAACAGCATGCTGGAATTTTCGCCAGCTTTAAACAGTCTCTGAATTTCTTCAAATTGACGGCCTAAATGGACTCTATTGACTCTCAAAATTTACAGACCTCTCATTGAACACATTAATGCCCATAAAAAATATAGGCAATTACAATTAATTCCAATGAATTTAATGAGAATTAAATTCATCCCAAACCAATTTTCTTTAGTTTCTACACAGTTTCATCATATGAAAAGCTACCCACCAAGCTAAAATTAATGCATGTTAAGTGTCTTAATCATGTTCTGATACCAATTGAAGGTGTTCATATAAACAATGCGGAAGCATTTTTAGAATCGGAGGCACTTAAACTAACATCAATTTTAGAAAAATGAAAGTATGTGTCCAAATACCGTAAACAGAGAGCAGAATTTGTACCAAACTTTTTGGAGACCGATCAGCAACTCCCTTTGATTCCTTTGCTCACGAACGGAAGTGTGGACACACTCTAGTGTCTTCCCTACTATTCTCGCGGGCCAAGAACGACTTGTGGGGAGTCTATAGAAGTAGGGAATGGGAAGAGAATGCTTGAAGGTTCAGCTCTAGATAGATAATATGAAGGTAGGTAAGTTTGAAGACCAAAAATTCCAGCAGCAATAACAGTATGGAAATGTTGTGTTCAGCTCTCAATCTGATTTTACCTCTAACTTATAGAGTGAATCCATGCATCAAAGAAGCCTTAAGATGCAAGACACATAGTGGAGATGCAAGCAATAGTGGATTCTAGGTGTTCATGTAACATTACATGCAAGAGTACATGGATGAGTTGTTTTTCCACTTTAATCACCATGCATAAGTGGGATTCCAACAAAAATCCAACTATCCTTGATCCAAAATCTGATTTTTAGCTTGCATTTTAATTTTTAATTTCAATTCTAAATTGAAATAATTTTTTGGTAATTCATTTGAAACACGATTCGTTTCCAATTAATTTCATATGATTAATCCAATTAATCATTCTAACCTTGTGCAATCCATTATATATGAATCCTTATTCATGTATATAGTATTTAAAACACTTTTAAATACTTTATTTCTCATTTAATAATTTAAATCATAATTAAATTATTGTGTCAAACACAATTGACGATAATACCCTTTGCCGATTTTGAACGATTCAAAGTTTCCTATCTAATTGTTCTAGGCTTTATTCCGATATGAGCTAGTAGGGGGACCTAATGGACCTTCAGATCATGAGCTCCAACAATTCGAGGTTAACCGACTAATCTCATTAACCAAGCTAACCAACATTTGTTAAGTACCGAGACACTCCACTATAGCCCAATAACTGCACTTCCCTCACCGTAGATATATTTCCATCAACTTGATATAACCATGTTCAGTAAGTCGATCTTTCACAGGTTGTTCGTAGCTAAAGCCAGGTCAAATGTCCGTTTTAACCCTATAGTACTTCTTGTTCCTTAAGTTCCACTAATTTTCTAATGAACAATCGGTTTGTGGTCCAACCATCAAACCTAAGTCCTTCTTGGGCCAAGGAGAGGGTGGGGCCCCTTGTACAAGTCCTGGAGTTAGTACTTAAGGTACAACCTCTCTATTATCCCTGAAATGGGTAGGAGCGAATTCCGTCTTGCGAGACTATGTCCCCAGCTATCTATCCGATCTTATCCCCAAAATGGTAGGCTTGTTGAGTCGACGATGTCTGGCCATTCTCACCCATGCAGATCAAAGGATAATCTCGTATAAATAGGAGTTCATAGTTAGCTCAGGATTAAGATCGAGTTACATAGGTCATCTTGTGAAATAATCAGTTTCTTTAGTAAAAGACGCTATAAAGAGAAAGTGACTAATTTCACGGTCCTGTCTTATACAAACTCATTGCATAGGACGCCCCCACTCACATGTCTCTATACGAACGATTTAGGATCTCATCGTTTGTACTTAATACAAAGTGGGCCGCGTCCATAGTGTCCCTAGGATAAGGTACCAAACCCTATCCTTATACTATAGACAGTTTTGGCTATATACTTAAACTTGATCCTATGATATGTCTCTACATATAGTTCGAGTATTCATGTTATAGCCAAGGATCTTAGTTTATTGGATTTAGGTTAGATATTCGCAACTTACATATTCAATAACATCTTTTACTGAATAACCTCAATAACGTCTTTATTGGAAATAGAATATGTTTAATGATTTACAAACTACGAGTTTATAGGTCATTAAACCCAACATTAGTAATTATATGACATATAATTACACGTTTAATTTTAGGAATTAAACGGAATTGGAGAATTAATATTTCAATATGATTTAAATATATGAAGGTGAATTTGTGTAAACTTAATTTAATATTTGATATTAAATTAATTAGAATTATTTAAATTGTTTAAATAATTATTTATTAATTTGGAAAAATTAATTTGTAAAATTAATAATTTTTTTATTTGGAAAAGCAAATTTGGAATTTGGATCAGTTGAAAAAATACACAAAAATGGAAAGCTGGATTTTTCCATTACACCTTCATAGTTGCTCACACAAAACCTATTCTTTTGCCTTCAATTACTCTAAGCATGAGTTGCATCTCATGTAACTATCTTACTTGCATGATGGTCTGCAATATATTGAAGAGATTGGAGTGAATTTGAGGCATGCAATCGATAGAATTTTTCGAATGGAGGTCATTTCCAGGGTGACACGAAGCATCATATGAATCTCACGGTGTAAATTATGTGAAGACATGACAGTTGAAATCGTATACTTGATTTCTGTTCAAACAATTTCCCCTTATTCACCAAAATCTAGATTTAAGCTAAAAAATACTTTCCGAATAGAAGTCACTTCTTAGGTGACACAAGGTACCACTTAAATCCAGACTGTGAACTCTTAAGGACGTGAGAGTTAAAAATAACGTATCGTATATGTTATTAATCTCCCACTGAAGTTTTCTAATAACTTTATCATATAGAAATTATTACTACCACTGAAGTGTTGTATTTTGGGTAAATTTATAGTTAGGTTCTTTTTCAACGAATAAAAACAACCTTAAGTTTATGTGGTTTATCCAAGTATAACACTTATAAATGGATTTCAACCTACGATGTCTAAGTGATAAACCATTTTATTACCTCACATCACTTACGTATACTCATAAAATCGGTTATCAACACTCAATAATCCGGCCATAATCCCTAGGTAGGTGTTCCGTAGACCGTCAACTTAAATACCCTCAACCTTCGATATGATTATATACCCGTTGAGTTTGTAACCTGAGTTTTACGAGTTTAACAACCTATTTTAACTATTAAAACAAGTGGTTAACCTATGTGAGCATGCAACTATTCTTTGTTATGGATTTTAAATGTCTAACTCAATTTTATAACAACTTATAAAAATTTTAGACATACTAAACATCTACAACATACATAAGGCATTCAATATTCAATATAACACTTACATTAAATACAAGAAACCGTAATATGCATACTATATATTATAATAAATTATAACATACTTTCAATGCATGCCGCATGCTTCCTACGGTGGGATTTTAAATCTATATGGAATACTATATGCACATACAAGATTTATTTAATTATAACATACATCTAATGCATAAATAATTAAACATAGACTAATATGGTTTTAGTTTTGGCAAAAATAAGCAAACAAAAGTCTATTTATTACAAAAACAGCTTTAAAACCGCTCGAATTGCTCCAAATCGCTTGAACCGGACCCAAACCGTCTGAATCGAACCAGCCAAAAACCATTTGATGCTGAACCAGACCGGACCTCAAAAGAACCGATCGAACTGGCTGCTCTCGCTCCATGCTCAATATCTCGCTAAGGCTCATCGTTTAGCAATGATGACCATCATCATGCATTTTCCTTATTGTTTAGTGTTTGCTTTGATCGTGTAGCAGCTAATGCATAGCTCCTGATCAAACTACACGATCATGTAGTGTCTTCCTACTATCACAAAGTGTCATCGTCTAGTGTCGGACAATGCTACACGATTGCTTAGTGTCTAACACTATCGTGTAGCTCCATCGTCTAGCACCAGACAAATACTACATGATTGCTTAGTGCCATCACCTAGCGCCTCATCTTGATCATTTAGTGTGCGCACAAAAGTAAACGATCGTGTAGTGCTATCGCATAGCACCTCGACGCATCGCTTAGTTGCTGCACAGAGGTAAACGATCGTGTAGTGCTATTGCATAGCTCTTCAACGCATCGTTTAGAAGTAACATCATCATGTATTGCCATCGTGTAGCTATTCAACGCATCGTTTAGCTCCCACGTGAAGCTACACGATCATGTACTACCATCGTATAGCAATACACCGCATCGTTTAGCTCCCGTAGGTACATGATCATCTAGGCACACAACACTTCAACGCTCGATGGTCGAAGCTACACGATCGTCTAGCTTTCCTTCACATCGTCTAACTCCTGAACCTAAATGATCGTCTAGCACTGAACCTCAACGAGATATGAACAGAGGCTGATAAACTTGAATATGCAACTCGGCCTCTTCACTTATTTCTTCGATTACAGCTTAATTTCAACTCTAATTACTCCAAATAAATTACAAACTCTTGGGAACACATATAAGCTCATCAAGCAAGAGCCAATTACAAATTTAATTGAGAAATCAAAGAAAAATTAAAAGCCAAAACTAAAAAAACTATATCAATGCAACAGTTTCATATAACTCATATAAAACACCCACCACACAAAAATAAACCGAATTGAATGCTTATATGTTGCTCTGGTACAAATTTTTGGATTGTATCATCACGCAACGGAAGCGATGAGGATCGATAATCTAATCCATTAATTTTGGTAGAAACGAAAGCATGCTTTTACATAAATTAATGGGTTTCTATTCATACCTTTGAAGAATTCCTGAAATCTCGATTTCCAGCTACAAATCTCTCCAAATCTTTGTGCAGACCATCACAAGATCTTCCCTACTATTCTCTTGGTGCTCCAGATTGAGTTGTGGGACTCAAAATAAGCTGGAATCAAGGGAACTTGGAGAATACTCATAGTAGCAACTCAATGAAGAACTCCTTCTTCAACCCGAATTTTCAACAAAATTCTATCGATTGCATTGCCTCAAATTCACTCCAAGCTCTTTAATATATTGCAGACCATCATGTAATGAGAATGGTTGCATGATATGCAACTCATGCTTGGAGTAATTGAAGCTAAAGATGGTGGGTTTAGTGTGAGCTACTTGAAGATGAGAATGGATGAATTATCCATTTTGTGTATTTTTCTATTTCTAAAATTTAAATTTGATTTTAAAATCACATTTGATTCAAAAATCAAAATTTATTAATTTTACAAATGAATTTCATAAATTAATTTTCTAATAAAATTAATAAATAATTATTTAAACAATTTAAATAATTCTAATTAATTTAATATCCAATATTAAATTAATTTTACACAAATCGATCTTCATATATTGAAATCATATTTAAATACAAATTCTCCAATTCCGTTTAATTCTAATTTGAACATTTCAAATTAACTTATCACGCTATTCTAAAGCTAATCCACTTCCGAGCTAACAGAGGGACCTCGTGGACTTACAGATCATGGGCTCCAACGATCCGAGATTATTTGGCTAAACTCAATAGACCGAACTAACCCCCATTTGTTAACTAATGGTTCATTCCATTAAAGCCCATAGTTGAACTCCCCTCACTCTTGATATAACCATGATTAGTAAGTTAACCCTTCACAGGTTGTTTGTAATAATGATTGGGTCGAATCTCTGTTTTACCCCCGAAATTACCTCTTGTTCCTTAAGTCCCACTGATCCTCTATGAACAATTGTTTTGTGATCCAATCACCAAAACCGAGTCCCTCTAGGGTCAGTAAGAGGGCGGGGTCCTTGTTCAAGACCCAGAATCAACACTTAAGGGAACAACCTCTCTACTATCCCTAACAGTGGGTAGGAGTGAATTCCATCTTGCACCCTATGTCTCCATCTATCTATCTGGTCTTACCCCTGAAATGGGAGGTTATTGAGCCGGTGCTGTTGAGCCAACCCTCACCTATACAAATCTAAGGATAATTCCAAATAAACAGAAGTTCATAGTTAGCTCAGGATTAAGGTCAAGTTACCTAGGTCATCGCTTTGAAATAGTTAATCTTAAACAGTAAACAAAGTTATAAAGTAAGAGTGACTAATTTCGTGGTCCGATCTTGTACAAACCCTTTTGCACAAGGAAACCCCCACTCCTCATGTCTCAACATGAATGAATTTGGATCACTTCGTTTGTAGCACTTTACAACTGTTTGTAACAACCACAGAGCAGACCGCATCCAATAGTGTTACCAGAATAAGGCACCCAACCTTATTCATATACTATAGATCATTTTGACTATTTACTTGAACCTGATCCACTTCTATGTCTCCACATAAAGTTCAAGCACTCATCCAATAGTCAAGGGACTTTTAGGTTTATTAGATTTCTAATAAGCAAAACATCTATTCAATAACACTTTATTGAATCTTCAGAATAAGTTCTATTCTTTACAAACCACGAGTTTTAGGACATAAAACCCAATAGAGCTATGCGATAGCACTACACGGTCATTTACCTTGGTGCAGCAAATAAACGATGCGTTGAAACGCTATGCAATAGTGCTACACGATCTTGTTGAAGGAAATCGTAAGCGAGATTTCCATGAGCAGCAGACCAAGACTATTCCAAATTATAATCATGAATGAACATATATTTACAGTCGATTTCTAATACAATTCAAAAGCAGAAATAATAGCATGAACATTATAAATGGATAAAGAGATCAAACTCTCCGCACAATGGCAGAAGCATCTCCACGCTCCGTCTTGCACGAAAGCTTGAACAACAGCAGCCTCGAATGCCTGATCTACACGATCGCAACACCACACGAACACTTCGTGCTCATCCTCAACGAACGCCTCGGCCATGAACTCCTTCGCAACACGAACGGCCTCCACAGCACCACGAACGGACTCCAGAAAACCTCGACGATGTTGAGTTGAATCTGACACCACCAACAAGGCTACCTTGGTATTCTCGGTGTGAGAATCCAGAGGGTGGGCTCTATTCGAACTTGCTATGAGGTAGAAAAAGGAGGAAACACTGATCGCGTACACGACTGGGCAAGTGGGAGATGGCGGAGACCTATCGTATAAGTCGACGCCTAATCATTTAGATAAAGCTAAGCGATCGTCTAACAAAAGCTATGTGATCGTTTAGCTCATTGTCTAGCTCGATCTGTCGCCTACAGACTCTACACGATCGTTTACCTTGGGCCAATGATCGTTTAGAAAAACTACGCGATCGTTTAGTAAATAATGCACGATCGTTTAGCTCTACTCTGCACGATCGTTTAGCTCGTCCAGCCGTCGCTTAGTAAATCTGTATTTACTTGACGACTAACTTGAGTTTCTTTACGCCGAGAGAAAAAACTCAAAACCTTTTTAATCGTTTGTAAAACTTCATTTTCAAAATAGGAAAACCATTTTCCTTTAAAACTCACGGTTACCATGATTCAATAATCACCCACTACTTTGGTTATTTAAAAGAAAAAGAATTAATTATCCAATAATTAATATTATTATAAATATAAATGATAACCAACTTATTCAGTACTATATTATAACCTATAGTTTTAATATTTCATCTCATGAAACATATAAACCATAGTTCTTTTTCTATTCCATGGTACTTAATGTAAATCTCATTTACATCAATCCTCAACTTTTTTTCCAGTCTTTTTCTTCTTTGATGGATTCTTCTATTTGTATAGAAAGGTATTCCCTAGATGTAACTTATACATCATATCAATTATATCATATATAATCAAAATACTCTTGTCAATTTAACATTTCAAATCAACATAAAAAACTGATCCTCAACTGAATCCATTGAGCTACCAAGGGACCTCATGGACCTGTAGCTCGAAACTCCAACGGTTTGTGAATAACTGACTAAACTCTTTAGTCACGGGATCCACCATCCGTTAACTGCCAGGCACTCCACTAAAGACGACAGCTGAACTCTCCTTACCACAGATATATTATGTGTCCATCTTAACCAATCAGTAGTGCGACAAACCCTTCACATATCGCTCGTAATACAGTTGAAGCCAATAACTGTTATGCCCTATAGTTACATCTGTCTCCTTAAGTACCACTAAACCCTCTAATGAACATAAGTCATAGTCTACTATGAACTGAGTCTTCTCTTCCAAAGAGAAGCTGTGGCCACTATGTTCAAGCCCCAGAATCACTCTTAAGGAGCAACTCTCTCTACTTATCCCTACTTTGGGAAAGGAATGAATTCCATATTGTGGATTGAGTTCCCAGCTCCCAGATCAAACAAAGTCCCCAAAAAGGTAGGCATGTTGAGTTGGCAATTTGGCCACTCTCACCCATACTAATCAAAGGACCGCCCTCAAAGGCAGGAGTTCTCAAAACACTCAGGATTGAGGTCGTGTCACCTATGGTGTTTAGGTGAGATGCAAGTCTCTAGTATCAACGACGTTATATGTAGAGTCTAGTTATCTCATGATCCAGGTCTTATACAACTCTTTGTATAGGACACCCCTGCTCCACGTCTCCACATGAATGGTCAGGATCTACATATGTAAGTAGTTTACAACACTTGCAAACCTCTACAAAGCAAAGAGCCATATCCGTAGTGTCACCAAGGATCAGGAATATCCCACCTTAATCCTTATACTACAGACCTATTTAGGTTATCAGTTAAGGCATGATCCACTTGTATATCACATATACATGCTTAAGTTCACATAAGATAACCAAGGAGCTTTGTTTATTAGATATGAGTAAATGCCAGAATTAAATAACAATTATTTTATTCATTAAACAATGTGCATCTTTACAAAACAACAAGACTCCGGGAGAATTAGGACATCAATCCCAACACTTGTAGCTATGCGCACACTAAACGATCAACAAAAGGCGCTATGCGATGGTGCTCAGCGATCGTGTAGTATTTGTCTGGCACTAGACGATGGAGCTGCACGATAGTGTTGGACACTAGGCGATCGTGTAGCATTGTCTGGCACTAGATGATGGCACTGTGCGATAGAAGGAAGACACTACACGATCGTGTAGCTTGGTCAGGCGCTATGTGTTGGCTACTATATGATCAGAAAAACACTAAACAATCAGGTAAACACAGGGCGATGGTCATCAATGCTAAACGATGAGCCTTAGCAAGATATTGAGCGTAGAGCAAGAGCAGCCGATTCGATCGGTTCTCTTGAGGTTGGGTCCAGTTCAATGTTAAATGGTTTTTGGCTGGTCCAGTTCAGACTTTGCTGGTCTGGTTCAGACGATTTGGGTTCGATTCAAGCTTCTTGGGTTCGGTTTGGAGCGATTCGAGCAGTCTGGAAGCTGTTCAGGAGCTGTTTTGTAATAATTAGGCTTTTGCTTGCTTTTTTATGCCAAAACTAAAACCATATCAATGTGTTTAATTATTTATGCATTTGGTGTATGTTATAATTAAATAAATCTTGTATGTGCATACAATATGCCATTTAGATTTAAAATCCCACCATAGGAAGCATGTTACATGCATTGAAAGTATGTTATAATTTGTTATAATATATAGTATACATGTTGGGTTTCTTGTATTTAATATAAGTGTTATATTAAATATTGACTACCTTTATGTATGTTGTGGATGTTTAGTATGTCGAAAGTTTTATAAGTTGTTATAAAATTGGGTTAGACGTTTGATGCGTTATTTTATGAATGGAAATATGGATGATATGCATTGAAGAAATTGCATTGTGCACTCAAGTTTCCCCAGTGGAATTCAAGTGTAAATTCCTTTGAGTTTACTAGTAAGTCCAGGGTCGAACACAGGGACTTGTGGAAATAGTTGCGTTGGTGATTTTTATGAAGACTTGTGGTAACCGGTTAAATAAATAAATCATTGGGTTTGTTGTTTGCATTGATGAAAATAAATAACAAATGCAGCGGAGTTTGAAAAGAGTTGGTAAATGGGAAATACGATGAATATGCGGTGAACGGGTTGAGAAAAGTTTCGGCTAACACTCTCTAGAATGTGTTCATGCTTTGCGATCATGCAACATGTATACAATAGTAAACCACCTTTCGGCGTGAATGCTACGACTTCTAAGGCTAGAAAGCATGTGATAAATATGCGATAAGTCTACAAGGTTTACACATAAACCTCTATCTCTATTTATGCAATGACAACATGACATTCACACAAATATGCGACCACATAATATCATTCCCATTCCTAGGATGCATGCGATGCAAGTTGACAAACAGAGCTTATCTCTAAGTCCCTATCTCTTGTTTATGCAAGCCTAATCTTGCTCTTTCGAGTCCATATTCTAACCTAGCCCTCTCGAGACATTAGGTTCTTTCTTTAGATTCTCTCTTGAGTAACTCTAAAGTGTATTTTGCACAGCATAAAACAAGACAATCGCAGGCAATGAACTTCCTAGGTCATGTTAGCTTAGTTCTTCTCAACTCATTCAACTAGTTTAGTTATTCATGCGTATTAAGAGAGTGAAAAGATGTAGAAATAGAACTTCCATTAAATAGATATGAAGATGAAGTACAAAATAACAATGCAAGTATAGTAAAGAGCCTGGTAGCAATTTCTTGCTGCTAGGCGTTTACACTGTTTCTACTCGTGCTCTAAAGATATTCTCGCTCTCGCGAGAGTCGACCCGCTCTCTGCTCTTACGCCCCAAGGTTCTCTCTCAAGTTGCCCTGGGCGATCTCCGGCGCCATGATGACATGCAGATATACATGTCATCTTAGGCCTTTTACTTAGAATTATGAAGGTTGTTAGGAAGAAAATGCGTCGATCATGATAGAAATTCATAAGAATATGAGCTTGCGTCGATCAACATGTCGAATCTCAACTACCCATTATTTTACGTTAATTATGCGTTCAATGTTCTATTTTTATAGCCAATGCAGGAAATGAAAGCAAACGCAGAAACCAGACCATCACATAGACGACTGCATGCGGAGAAACACTCCATCGCAAGGCAAACGCATCGATCAACGCATGGATGTTGCGGTAATCATCCGTATGCATCCATCGCATGGGAGTTGTGCTCGTCAAGCGAATGCGGTCATCATGTATAGTTGCGGTGTTAAACGAATGTGGCCATTGAATGATTGCGGCTATGCGACAACGCATTCTAATGGGATCAACACAAGGCAGGTAGAATGAACGCATCATCGCATCTACCTCGAGAAAATCCGAAGATGATGTTAACAATTCACCTACCATGCCGTTAGTGGCAGAGATTCAGAAAAGGACTAACGCACCGAACGTCAGACTTAGAGCAGTCCAGTCAATGCTGTCGGTGACCCAAGCTCTATAAATAGAAGTCGATGAGCTGAAATTCATTTCATCCAAGGTTTTCGCCTAAGGTTCGTCTATAGCGGATCCTTGCGATCTAGAAAAATGCGTGAGAAGATGGTTGAGAGTTCTTCACCTCCTTCATCCATTTTGAGTGGTGACCAGACCCTTTGACCGGAGCTAGATCTTGAGAGAGTTAGTTCCTCCGCCCATCCATGGCACCACCGGCAGCCTTGACGCACATCCGCTGGAAGCAAATCTTTGCTTCCAGTCGGTCATTTCTTTTCCTTTCTT
>NC_052353.1:49289735-49296964 GCF_009727055.1 Benincasa hispida
AGTAAAGTGAGTTGTTATTATCCTTTCGTAGTTTCCATATTATTATTTTATTTTAGTGTTGAGTTCTTCTCGAGAGTGGGAGGAAGAGGGCCATATTTGCCTTAGAGCAAACTAATTATCATATCAATAACATTCTTGAGGCCCTAACATAAACCCTCTCCATGTGAATAACAAGGACTCCTCCATCTGGAACGAGGAAGGCACTATGCTTTGAGAAGTGAAGCAAAGCGATGATGTCCTTATCCGTGCTAACTCTACTGGATTTTACCCTGCCATTCATAATTTGTAATGGGTGCTTTGAAACAGAGGTTGGAGCTATTGCCCATCTCAAATCATCGCCCCATTGCTTACTTCAGCTATACTCTTTCGGCAAGAGCGAGGTTTCAAATCAATTTATGATCGTGAATTGAATGAATGGTTTGTGGTATTTGGCTATATAAAAAAATGATTATATTTATTGTTGGGATTGAAAGTTTACACTGTGATAGCTAATTAGAGGCTATATAATTCTTCGTTGGAACAGCGAGAAAATCGAACCTCAGTATCATTTGGCAAGCATAAATCCTTTGAATCCAAAAACATAAACTCTTATATCAAAAATGAAGAAAATAGATAAAGAATAGACACTGTTGGGTGCATCGTTTGATTGTATTAGAATAGGCATCATTTATTATAAATTAGAAAGATTCCCGTAGCCCAACCAATGGGCATCCCAAATGCAACCAATTGGAGCTCTAAATTGTCTGATGAAAATTGATCAAGACTTTGATTTAATTTCTCAAGGATTACAAATGGCAGATCAAATTAAATTGAAAGATAAATGCTTCCTCAATATTTTGGCTATCCTGTGTTATAGATATATATTATAATTTCATATGTATAAAGTCGTCCATTTATCGTAATTTTGTATATCCTATACTAAGGTTCATCATTCAACCTATATTGTATTATATAGTATAATTCTTTTGTCTAAAATAAATGATAAGAATATTCCATTCTCTGAAAAATACAGAATTACATGGTATTAGAGCATTCTTTGATTTTAGGGTTTTAGAAATATTCTTTGGCGGCTTGTGAGTTAAGAGTTTGAGATTGGTCATCAACTATGAGTAGCTGGTTATGTCGAACAACTGCACCTCAAAGGAAGAAGCACTACCGTACTGTCCGCCTCTCTGGCGTTGCTGTTCATTCGAATCAGCCACACGTGAGGTACACGCACAGCCAGAATCAAGTCTGTTCCATATCGCCCAACGTGCCAACGTGTGGGATGCCCTAGGCCATTTTCTTCGCTTCTATCGGTTGGGTTGTCTCAATAGTTGCCATTTTCTGGTCAATCTGTGCCTTTGGTTCTACACATCTACTTGAGTGTGTATGGCTGTTTAGAAAAATATACCCTTTTGTTCCTAATGATGTTTGTACAATGTTTGTCTAAATTTGGGGCTTGTTTTGTCTCTTTGGTTTACCTTCCTTTTTTCGATTCTCATTTGTTTAAGAGTTCTCTTGTGGGATCGGTGTGTTTAGTATCTTTATTGTGAAATGAAGCATATGAATTGTATCCGAATGTAATTCCTTAGCATCAAAGATAACAAAACATAAGTTAAATGGAGCTAATTACCATGTATGCATTAATGCAGCGATTTAATTTTATTTACTTAGTACTTATATGGATGATCATGTGTACTAAGAACCCATGCCCAAGATGAAAGAAAAAGGGTTGAATTCGATGATGTGATGCTCGAATTTTCTTCAGATTAAGAATTCAGTTCAGAGTGAGACTATTGCTTTCGTCGTAAGAATCATCGTAATTCTCGTAAGGAACTCTTAAGAGTTCTTAAATTTTGTACTCGGCGAAAAGAACTAACATCCATCGAAATGTTTAAAGTTTGTTGCAACTTGATAATCTTGTAGCCATGATCTTTCCGTTGGTAAAAATCTTCAGTTGTCAAACAAGATTAGTCAATGTTTAGAGTATCCCGTTCATCGGTTATCATGCCTTTAGACGAGCAGTGGCTCAAGTGTAATTCGAAGGATACTAGTCTGTGGTTGAGTTAAGCACGCGGATCAAATGATTGTTTGAAGGAATGGATCGGTGGTCCTTTATTCGAGGGTAGGACAGTCTGGGTGGGAAGCGATAAAGTCCAAATTGGTTAAAATAAGGGAAATGATCTTGGTTTATAAGGGAGGATAAAAACATATCTTTCAAATGGTATAGAGGCCTTTTGGGGTGGTTCCAAAAGCAAAGCCATCATGGTTTATAACCCAATATGAGGACATACAATATCATTGTGGATGATATGTGGAGGTCTAATGTCCCCACAAAAATTGGTATGCCAGAGCCAATGCATCGTTAGTAAAAGTCCTCGTTGTCGAATCTAAGATGTAGCATATGTTCAGAAGTAGCCGTTTCGTGTTGCCCTCCTCCTTCCCGATTTGACTTTAAAAGTAAATGCACTTGTACTTACCTCTATTTCTACATTATTTCTATGATCGGCTTGTCTCGCCCACTTATTCCTTCATTATCTAATCTCTGATCCATCTCTATTCTTCAACCTGTTTCATTAGAAGCTTTTATCTCATTCTAAGGTGGCGTAGTGCAATTGATTTAAAGAGGATCGACTGCTTTGGTATGATAATAGGTACTTAGCAAATTTTAATCTCGTGTCCGAACAGGAAAGAGGCTATTAGGATGTAAATTGGTTTTGCTATACAAAGTCAATCCTGACGGAATATGTGGCTTCAGTTGAAAGGCTCGTCTTGTTGCCAAAGGTTTATGCCCAATTTATGGGAACTAGATTATTCTAATATATTTATCGTCTCATTGCTAAATTAACTTCCACTCTATCCTATTTTGTCCATGGTGGCTTACTCTCACAATTGGCCTTTGCATAACTCGACATTAAGAATGTTGGTTTCATTGCATCGGTGATCTTCAGGAGGAATTGACATGGAGCAACCACCTGGGTTTGTTGCGCAGGGGGAGAGTGATAAAGTGTGTCCCGTCTTCGAAAATCTTTGTTATGGACTAAAACAAGAGTCCTTCGTGCATGGTTTGGTAAGTTTTAAGTCAAAAGCACTTGAATGTTTGATATGAAAGAAAAAGTGCTTCTTGAAACATTCTGTAATCCTATCAACAATCTACAAAATATGTGTAATTACTTGCTTAATGTGTATGTTGACGATAATCGTTATCACTAAAATGATATATCAGTATATCTTTCTCAAGTACTTATCCCTCAAGGTTCAATTGTCATACTAAAGATTTGGGACAATTGAAGTATTTCCTGGGTATTGAAGTAACAAGAATCTGTCACAACGGAAATATGTACTTGAATTTATTGTCACCGAAGAACTAGGAAAACTAGGAGCCAAAACCATGTAGTACTCCGATGAATTACCAAAATTTGCAACTTGCTAAAGAAGGAGATATTTAATTAAAGACATGAAAGATATAAGAAGAATTATTGGAAAGTTTGAACTATTAACAGTGACACGACCAATATTGCTGTATTCTGTTGAGTATTAGTGAGTTCAATTTATGTCTTCTCCTTCAGCTGGATCATTGGCCTATCAGTAGAACAAATTCTATATTTATCTAAAAGCTGCACCTGACAATGGATCTTTTTATATAAAACGATCATGAATCATACAAGGATTATATGTTTTCAAAATGCAGAATGGGCCTAAATCTCGGAGAGGAATAGGAATCAAACCTCTAAAGAAATTATGTTTGTAGGAGGAAATATGGAAAGTAAGAAACAAAATGTAGTTTCTTTCGTTCGAGTAGCTACATCAGAATATAGACTATGACACAGAAAGATCTGTGTTGAAATAAGTGTTGAAATCAATCAACTATTACTGAGATGGGTTTCAGTATTACGAAATGCCAGTAAATTATGATGTGATAATCAAGTTTCAACTGTCACAATTGCATCCCGATGTCTTCAGTGTTCTTGTGGAGACTAAACATAATTGAAGCGAATTGTCAAACTTTTGTTCACTGATAAAATACAAGAAGGGTTAATATCTCTATAGGATATGTGAAACTGGGAAACAGTTGGGAAATATCGATTTGAGACCAAAAGCTATAGAATGGAGGCAAGAATAAAGCTATCTATTCAACAAGTGAGCCATTTGATTGACATATGTATTGCTCTTTACTTGAAGGGGATGTTTATAATATATATTTAAATTAATATGTACAATAGCCGTCTTTTATTCGAAATTTTTTGCTATATTCCCTAGATTTAGGGTTTCTCATACCTAATATTATCACTGTTATCTTTTGTCTAATTTAAATGATATAGAAATATTCATTATCCAAAAGTTATGAGTTTGCACTTCAACAATATTATTCACTTCTCAAAAAATTAGAGGTAAGCACAAACTGTGTCAAATTTCAGTCTTGAAAATTGCTAAAAGTGAACTACATTTGAAACATAGCATTTTATTATTAAAAATATAACCAAGGACATTGCACTTGAGAGAATGTAAAAGTCTCAAGGGCGGAAAGGGACAACCAAACACTAGAGGATCTCATTAAACTACAATGACTCAATAACGAAGGTTAACTGTCGTGAGGTCACAAAAATTAGAACAACTTCCACTAAAATGAGTATTCAAATTATAGATATTATTAGATTGAAAATATCATATTCACGCAAATTCATCTGGTAGCGAATTAAGCACTAGCGAGCTTCTATGCTAGATAATGAACGCTACTACGATTGTATGTGCAGTTGAGAGTGGGTGGTCACCGACACGGCGCCCCCTCTTGACACTCCAAACAGTGGACTTCTATTCTTCGTTCTGTGTGAATTACAAGGGTAACCTTATGTAAGCGATGAAAGAGTCACAAAACCCAACAACAAGAATGGTTGTGACCAAATAATATATCAATCATTCCTATTTTCCTAAAGACCAATACAGAGTTGCATAAAGCTGCGATGCAGTGTGACGAAACGGAGTGACAACCCACCGAACCAAATAATCTCTAAGCCCTATCTCTTGCTTATGGCCGATCTAATCTCACTCTCTTGAAGTCTAGATTCTAACTCTAGCTCTCCTCGAGTTCCATTAGGTTCTTTCTTTAGACTCTCTCTCGAGGGCTTTAAAAGGGGTGTTGGGCACAAACATAAAAGCAAGACAAAGACACATGAACGTGGTAACGCAAGGTTTTTACTAATCGCCTAAGTGAAACAACGCATACAGTACTTAATGCACCACACCCTTACCCTCTCGGCGTTGAATTTTTGCTGACTTCACCTTATGACAGCAATGCGTTAGCCTATAGACAGGCAATTGCATGCAGCTTCACACTAAAGGCAAATAAGGTTACCACATCTCGCGTAATGCATCATCTCGGTAGTTCGCTACCATGCTTCATATCCCTAATCCCATTCATGACTAAGTAACGCAATACCCACGCAATCCCACTAAGTTATTGCAATGAAAGAAAGATGCTAAGCAAGAAAGATGGAGATGAAGTCAAGAAAAAGAGAAATGCTTGAAGAACCAATTGTATTAAATTTCTTTAATTCCAAATGTTTACAATACTAATATAAGAAAATGATCGCATTAGTTTGTGTTGACTAGGGTTGCCCTTGCGATCATTCTTAAGTTTTGCAATGAAAACATCTTCGCATTTAATCCATTTTCCCACACATTTATTTCATGTCAAGGTTTGTCGCATCTTTACCTTTCATGCATATTCTCATTGCATTGTCTGTTAGATAGAAGTAGGAGTAGGATTAACGTAGTAATATCCCCTTCATTCTTTTATTCAACCGCTGCATGCACAATCACCGCAAACATATAGTTACAAGTCCCTGTGTTCAATCTCGGATTACTCGAGAAACTTGCATTCATGTTATACTTGGTGTGAATGCAAGAAAACTTGTGGCAGGACGCATGGTCATCGCATACATTCGTTAACGAAATTTTCATTCCAACGCATGACCATCGATGCATGACTATCAACGTATATCTTAGGAACATGCATCGCATAATGCGTCGATGGGATTTGGTTGTCGAGTAAAATTGATTTCCAATTTCCATGCATCACGCCACCACTCTTCTCTTGCTCTACCGTAAAATGGAAAAGAAAGCTATGAATAGGAGCAACTAGTTAACTCGTCAACTGATCAACCCCTTTTCTGAAGAATGCACTTGGTATTTATAGGGTATCAATGGTGAAAGGCGACTTCTCTCTCCCGGTTGTACAAATGGGACAGCTTTAATTCCTGATTGATGCACCAAATAATTATCACCGATAAAGCTGAATGTACTTCGTGATCGTTATCGGTTGTCAATTTAATTTGGATCCGACTGTCATCAGCTTTTTGTCCCATCACTCTTAATTATCCTTTCACCTGGATGCGCCCACCATGTTGCACTGACCAAGTTGTAACGATTCTTCTGGGGCGAATGTTTGCGAGCAAGATCAATGCAAAGCCTTGTGGTGAAGTTGCGCTCGACCAATGAATTCCTATGATCGCAATCTTTGCATTGCATTAACGCATATTCTGCACAAAAATATAAAGATCAACTGTTCTAATGCGTTGGATGCATGCAGCTGCAATATTATAGATTTTATGCTTAATGGATGCAATTTAATCATATTTCATCAACGCAATCCAACATTGTTTAAGAACTTAGCACTATGATAACGTGCATTTCTGCCCGTTATCACACCCCTAAATTTAAACAATGCTTGTAAGCTAAAGATTCCTTTAGCAAGTCCACTGCAAAGTTCTTTTCCTATATTTCTCAAGGATACTTCATTCAAGTCCTATATACTAGAATTTTCTTAAGTCTTATTCAAGTCTCTTCCTAAAATATTTCTAAGACTTAGGGATTGCAAGCTTAACTTTCAAAAGGACTTTACTAAATTTCAGAATATCACATGATTTATTTAAAAAAAAAAAATAAAAATCCTCCAGGGTGTCAAATGATTCATCCTTGCACAAAAATTTTCTTTATTGCTATTTTTTTTCTGACCTTGTGCTGATCCGAGTGCCTTGCCTTCGTTTTGGCTTACCCCTACGGGTGTCATGCGGACATCCAACTACTAGCAATGCACTCTTTCTTAGACTAAACTCATACCGATTTGGCATTGGAGTTGTAGTCATTGATTTATGCGTTGATCCTGGTGACTTACTTTCGTTTTGGCTTGCCCCCACGTGTGTCAAGCGGACATCCAACTACAGGTAAGTGCCTTTCACAACTTAACT
>NC_052353.1:49297057-49300283 GCF_009727055.1 Benincasa hispida
GCATTTAATTGGGGGTGAGCTATTTATTTCGCTTTGCTATAAATATGTATATATAATATATATATATTATATATATATATATATATTATGCTTTTGAAAATAACAACTCCATATAATTCGCAATGGGAAACCATATTTATAAACATAGAATGCATTGTAAAGAGAGTTTGAAAGAAAGCTAGCAAACCCCTAACTTCTAGAAATATTTCATGAGGCGACTATCTTAAGATTAAGTTGACTCTAATATATGCGGAAGAGATAGAAGCATAATTGTCATCATTGAAATCATACTTGGCAAAGAAACAGAATGCGGTAAACTACTAAATTTATCTATGTCAAATGATTGTGGTGATTAAAGAGGATGCGGTGCTAAAACTTTGAAGACTAAAATGCAATGTGATAGCGCAAAATTGGAAATAAAGATGAGGAAGAGTACACCCCCAATTTTTGCGTTGTCGCCCGCATTGTATTGGCGCATCCATCTTTGCGGTGATCTCTCTTCTTTGGGTTGCAGTGATGGACTAAGATAAGTGCTTCTTCGCGTAACATCTCCGCAATCCAGCGCCTCGATCATTGTAAGAAAAACAAAGAGAGGGTCGAATTATTTTAAACAAAATAAAAAATCGTTATCGCAATTTTTTTTTTGTTGAATAACGATAGTGATAGTAGAATAAGGATAAATCAGAATTGAAAAGATAGTGAAAATTCCAAGTATGGAGAAAAGAGTTGAAGACTTGAGGTTTCTCAAAACTTGCGTCCCTGATAAGTTGCGATCATTTGATAACACAGGGACCACCTACTTCCTTCTTCATTCAAAGTCTCTTAGTTCCACGGAGTCGACTTGGTGATGCCAGTCTTCTCCATGGTATGCCTTTACTCGCTGCCCATTGACTTTGAATACGTTGGTTCCATCGTCATTTGATAATTCCACCGCGCCATGCAGAAGTACTTGTCGAATTATGAATGGTTCGGACCAACGTGACTTTAGCTTTCCCGAGAAGAATCCCAGATGTGAATTGAAAAGCAAGACTTTTTGCCCGACTTGGAGGTTCTTACCGCATATGCATTGATCATGCCAACGCTTGGTGTGCTCTTTATAAATCTTCGCATTTTCATATGCGTTGTTCCTCCATTCTTCTGGCTCGTCCAGTTGCATTTTTCGCGCTTCCCCTGCCTTCTTCAAATCAAAATACAACTTCTTTACCGCCCATAGTGCCTTATATTCCAGCTTCAAAGGCAAGTGACACGCCTTACCAAATACCAGTGCATAGGGGGACATACCTATGGGTGTTTTAAATGCGGTCCGATATGCACACAATGCATCGTCAAGATTTTTTGCCCAGCCTTTCCATGAAGGCTTTACTACCTTCTCAAGTATCAATTTAATTTCTCGATTGGACACTTCAGCTTGACCATTCATTTGCGAATGGTATGCGGTGGCCACTTTGTGGAGGATATTGTACTTGCACAATAGCTCATTGATATTGTGATTGACAAAGTGTGATCCTTCATCACTTATGATGGCATGGGGAGTGCCAAAACGATTGAAAATATTTTTCTTCAAGAACTGGGAGACTACTGCCGCATCACTTGCGGTGCATGTGTTGCCTCTACCCACTTGGAGACATAGTCGACACTAATAAAATATAGTTCTTACCATTCGAAGGGGGGAATGGTCCCATGAAATCAATTCCCCAAACGTCAAATAGTTCCAGCTCCAAGATAGTGTTCATTGGCATTGCGTTCTTCCATAAAATGTTGCCTGTGCGTTGACACTGATCACATTTCATTGCGTAGTCAGCTGCATCCTTGAATAATGAAGGCCAAAAGAATTCACTTTGCAAAACTTTGGTTGTACTACATTGCCCTCCAAAGTGCCCTCCATATGGCGAATCGTGGCACTGTGACAATATGCGTTGTTGAGCAGCATTTGGTACACATAATCGAATGATTTGGTCTGCACCTCTTTTATACAGATTCGACTCATCTCAATAATAGTGTCTGCATTCATTCTTGAGCTTCTTCTGTTGATGATATATTTAGAAATATAGAGTACCCTTAAAATTTCAAAAAATATTGAATATATTTTTATCCTTGAGATTTGAAATTTGTTTTAAATTTGATACTAGTTAATTCAAACAATATTAACACACTCTTAAACCTCGAATTTTCATATAAATACTCACTTTTAAATTTTTTTAATTTAGTAGTATTAATATGCTTAATTAAGAAAGGAATTTAATAATATATAATTAAACTAAATTTCACAACTTATTTATCTCATTCTTCTATTAAATTAATTTTAAAATTTTACTTCATGAATAATTTTAAAATTAATTAATTAAGATATTAACAAAAAAACTAAATGAGTATTTAGATGAAAATCAAGATTAAAAGTGTAAAATTTAATTATCTAGAAGGCTAAATTGAAAACGAAAACATTCAAAATCTAATAGTAAAAATTGTAGCAATGTTTGAAATCCTATATAACTGAAAGAGTTAAAAATCAAACTCAAAACTTAAAGTTAAAAAATGTAACAAATTGAGAAATTAGAAACTAAATAGAGTGAGAATTAAGACCAAAAAATGTAATATTTTTGTTTTCCACCACTAAAGTCTTCTTCTATGTTAAGAGAACACTGAATTTTTCAAAATTTGTGGAAGGCGTTTTGGAAAAATTTGTAGAAGAGAAAAATATTAAATAATAATCAATAATCAATATTAGTTTTCCAAATTAAAAGCATCAGGTCGTCTCTTCACATCTCTTATAAGAATTTTACTACATCAAAAATTGGATAAGAGACTTCTTATAAGTATTACCCTATATACAAGAGAAATTCAATGCATGAAAATATTATACTACTGGAGTCATTGAGAATGTATGCAAGATCGCACATATAACACTCCTATTGGAACGTGCATCTAACGATCATACATAGAGGCAATTACGGCATATGGACGGCAAAATAAAAACGAATGTCCTATTTTTAAGTTTTGGGGCCCCCAGCGTTTTTTTTTTTTTTTGGGGGGGGATTTTGGGGGGATTGGGTCTGTCTATGATCTTCAAAAGAGCTATATAATACTAATGATTTAATTTATTATCCGGCATACCCATTACAAAATCAAGTAGAAATCATTCGCTTGCTCTAGATGCTGTGTCCACATATGAATTGACTGAAATGGCAAAGAAAGGAATTAATTCTTTCTTTGTGGGGCATTCCAACAG
>NC_052353.1:49300397-49302109 GCF_009727055.1 Benincasa hispida
CATTCAACTTGCGGTCGTCCATGCATATGCGCCATCTAGTGATGGTTCTTTGTGGTTTTAATTCATTGTTCTCATTTGGAACTGCCGTCATTCCGCCCTTCTTTAGCACACATTGCACGAGGCTGACCCACGTGCTATCTGCTATGGGATAGATAATGCCTGCATCCCGCCACTTGATAATCTCCTTTTTGACGACCTCCTTCATCGCAGGGTTAAGTCTACTTTGATGTTCAATTGTTGCTTTGTGGTCGTCTTCAAGACGAATGTGGTGCATGCAGTACGTAGGGCTAATTCCTCTGATGTCAGTGAGTGTCCAGCCAATTGCTCGCACATATTTCTTGAGAATGCTCATCAATGCATTCTCTTGATCTTCGCTGAGCGAAGAGGAAATTATCACTGGCAGCTTCTCATTCTGCCCCAGAAATGCGTACTTCAAATGGGTTGGTAGGGTTTTCAGTTCCAGTGTTGACGGTTTCATGAGGAAAGGTTGTGTTGTTTTTCTTTCTTCTTACGTTGCGATCATTTCTTCTTCTTTGTTTGTTTTTGCTACGATCGCATTGCAGGCAGCTACGGATGCATTGGCATCCTCTTCCTCACACTCTTCATCAAACTTTTCTTCTTCAATCAAACTCAAGTCATCATCAGAATCTTGCAGGTCTTCCTCATCCGAAAGTTTCATGGCACGAATTATATTAAATTTGAGCTTCTGTCCGTTTATACTCAAAGTGATTTCTCCCTTGTGCACATCAATTTGAGCATGACCCGTTGATAGGAAAGGTCACACCAAAATGATGGGCACATCTTTGTCCGCTTCATAGTCTAGAATGATGAAGTCAGCTGGCAAAATAAATTTATTAATCGTGATCAGCACATCCTTCACCTTACCTTCTAGATGAACCAGGGATCTGTCAGCCAATTGGAGAGTCACTGACGTGAGCATAAGTTTCCCCACATTTAATTGTCTAAAAATTGATAGCGGCATCAAATTTATGCTGGCCCCCAAGTCACACAAGGCTTGCCCAATATAGAGTCCTCCTAGAAGCAAGGAATAGTGAAGCTCCCAGGATCGCTCATCTTCGGTGGGATAATGGATTTGGAACTTTATGTTAATGCCACCGTGGCAAATTTTCCAATGCCTCTCTTCTTAGTTACCATGTCCTTCAGAAACTTGGCATAGGCAGGCATTTCCTTAATCGTTTCATTGAAAGGAATGTTACATGTAATTGCTTTAACATAGATAAGAAGCGTTGGTATTGTACCTCTTCGTTTTTCTTCTTCCTTAATCTTTATGGGAAAAGTGGTAACTGAACTTTCACGGTTCCCATTTCATTTGACTTTGAGGTCGACGCAACTTCAGGTTCCACTACTTCATTTTCTCTTTTTTCTTTTTGCGTTACCATAATCTCAGGCTCCATTGCGATGGAAGTTGTTCTACTCTAATCCTTCTTTTCTCCCTCCATAGTCTTTACATTGCACAATATCACAACCTGACATTGCTTCTTACCTGATCCCTGGGTTGCGTGGAAGTTCGGTAGAACTTGGCAACACCTCTTGCAGTCTACTTTTCAGCTCATTCACAATCTGGCCCATTTGCAATTCGAGGTTGCGGATGGACGTAGCCTGACTTTGAAGCACTGTCTCGTTTTTCTCTATGTACTGCTTCAACAGACTCTCTACATGATAGAAATTTCATTTGAGGAAGTCTTTAGTAG
>NC_052353.1:49302644-49353925 GCF_009727055.1 Benincasa hispida
AGTAGCCCATTATGCGGACAATCCTGGACCAACCTTTTAAACCTCGCCCAAGCGTCGCTGAGCGATTCGTCTATATCTTGTTCAAAATTTGTAATAAGCTTCCTTTGTCTTATGTTCTTGGTAGGTGGAAAATACTTTTTCATGAATTTCTCCACTACCTACTCCCAAGAAGTAATCTCTCCTGGTTCGAGCGAATAAGCTCATTTCCTAGCCTGATCACAGAGAGAAAACGGGAACAACGTTAGTCGAATTTCTTCAACAAAGATGTTCGGGAACACAAAAGTATTGCAGATTTCAATAAAACTTTAGAGGTTGGCGTGCGGATCCTCACCACGCCTTCCTCTGAATTGACTCGCAGTCTGGATAATCTGTAGCATCACCGGTTTCATTTGCCAATAGAATCGGATTCGCCATGACATTGTTATCATTTGGTGCTCCACCTCCAGGCTGCCCCACCATCTCTTCTTTATCGGATTGTGGTTGCTGTTGGCGGTCTCGTAGTCTTCTTCAAAATGTTCTCTCAATCTCCGAGTCGTAGTTCACCAGAGATTGAGAGTTCTATAAATAAATCACAAAAATTACCATTAACAACTATTTTTCCGAAGTCCCCAGCAACGGCGCCAAAAACTTGATGCGTTATTTTATTAAGTGGAAATATGGATGATATGTGTTGATGGAATTGCGTTGTGTACTCAAGTTTCCCCAGCGAAATTGAAGTGTAAATTCCTCTGAGTTTCTTGGTAAGTCCAGGGTCGAACACAAGGACTTATGAAAATAGTTGCGTTGGTGATTTTTATGAAGACTTGAGGTAACCAGTTAAATAAAAAAATCGTTGGGTTTGTTTTTTGCGTTGATGAAAATAAATAATGAATGCAGCGGAGTTTGAAAAGATTTGGTAAATGGGAAATATGATGAATATGCAGTGAACGGGTTGAAAAAAGTTTCGGCTAACACTCCTTAGAATGTGTTCATGCTTTGCGATCACGCAACTTGCATACAATAGTAAACCACCTCTCAGCGTGAATGCTATGGCTTCTAAGGCTAGAACGCATGCGATTAATATGCGATAAGTCTACAGGGTTTACACATAAACCTCTATCTCTATTTATGCGATGACAACATGACATTCACACAAATATGCGACCACATAATATCATTCCCATTCCTAAGATGCATGCGATGCAAGTTGACAAACAAAGCTTATCTCTAAGTCCATATCTCTTATTTATGCAAGCCTAATCTTGCTCTTTCGAGTCCAGATTCTAACCTAGCTCTCTCGAGACATTATGTTCTTTCTTTAGATTCTCTCTCGAGTAACTCTAAAGGGTATTTTGCACAGCATAAAACAAGGAAAGCAAGCAATGAACTTCCTAGGACATGTTAGCTTAGTTCTTCTCAACCCATTCAACTAATTTAGCTACTCATGTGTATTAAGATAGTGAACAGATGTAGAAATAGAACTTTCATTAAATAGATATGAAGATGAAGTACAAAATAACAATGCAAGTATAGTAAAGAGCTTGGTAGCAATTTATTGCTGCCAGGCGTTTACACTATTTCTACTCATGCTCTACAGATATTCTCGCTCTCGCGAGAGTTGGCCCGCTCTCTGCTCTTACGCTCCAAGGTTTTCTCTCTCGAGTTGCCTTGGGCGATCTCCGACACACCTTCTTCCTTGCGTCCGCCTTAAAAATGGAAGAAAACTATGGACAGAGGCGTGAACTTGTAAAGTGATGAAGTAATCGACCGCTTAACCCCTTCTTTGAAGAGTGCATTTGGTATTTATAGAGTTTCCATGGTGAAAGTCGGCTTCTCTCTCTCGGTTGTATAGATGGGACAGCTTTAATTCCTGATTGACGCGCTGGATGATTGTTACCGATAAAGCTGAATGTACCTTGACCGACCTTATATTCAAATGTGATTTGAATTTCAAGAAAATGAATGTGGATTCATGCTCGGGAGGTCAAAATTAGGCAACACGAAAAAAATCATAAAAAGTCAAATGTTGACTTTTTAGTCAAAGTTTGACTTTGACCAAATGACTATTTTGCCCTTTGACTAAAGTTAGTGGGAAAATCCAAACTTTTTTTGGATAATTCCACTAACAAAATAGTGGGCTAGGTGTTGGCTTATAGTTGAGACATTAAGCCCACTAAGATAGTGGATTATAAGTGTTGGGTTTTTATGGATTTGGTTCATGCAATTGTTGCATGATTTCTTATATAAAATGGGCTTTCATTTTTGGATTAAAGAGTTTTGCCAATTTTGCCAAATAGTTTTTCAAAATTTGGCTAAAAAAAAGGGAAAACCCAAAACTAAAATTCCATCTTATTTTTTCCCATCTCTTCTCTCTCTCGATTTCTTGCTCCACCGGGTCCCACAACCCCATTCTGAGTCCAGGGGATAGTACGTCAACTCTAGTGGTGGTTCGAAAGAGTTCGGGTCGAGATTCAGCGAGCAGAAGCGATTTTCGGGAGCTTTAAAAGTAAGATTTAATTTATATTTTTTCCTCATGAAGTTTTTTTTAGTTTAAACGCAATTAGAGTGTAATTAGATCCTAATTCCGCTGCGTATGTCTCGTGTTCCATTACGGGGCTGCCTCGGGACCAATTTTTGTGAGTGAACTTCCGGCGGGCAAAAACGCGAAAACGTACCCAGGGGTTAAGAACAAATGAAAAACATATGTATGGCAAACGATTTTGTGAACGGAGCCCTTTTGGGCCCAAGTAGGCTATTGGGCCCGGCGGGGCTTACCGGGCCCAATTTTGTGTGCGAACTTTTCGACGGGCGAAAATGCGAAAACGGACCCAGGGTTCAGAACGATGAAAAAAAGCTATGCGCCAGATGGTTTGCTGAACAGAGCTCATTTGAGGCCCAATGGCTATCGGGTTAGGCGGGGTGCCCGGTGTCTACACACCTCTCCCAAGCCGTAAACCCCAAGACTGGGAGGGATGTGTGAGAGTGACTATATAGCATCCTAAGACAATACTCATGCTCAATATGTCCCCCATGTCTCTATAAATTTTTAATAGGTTACAACATTTCCCCTATCTATCTATACATATAATTAAATTTTCTCTCTATTCTTTGTTACATGGTCTGAGTGTGCCCGAGAGTTTACCAAATCTTGAGATGGTGTGGTGGAGTGGTGGACTCCTCTTCGAACGCTCCGCTTTGCTACCTGGGCGGGGTGGGGGGGATATAAGAAAACATTTGGAAAACATGAGCTAATAAGGCCAGTGAGTGGTATATTTTCTTATAAACGAAACTTTGATTTATCAAAAATAAACTTTTGGGGAAAACAACATGCAATCAGAAACACATTAATACCATTTCAAATTCATTCCCTCAGCCAAGCCGTTGAATCATTTCCTGTTAATGGCCAACTACTGTCAACACAACAACACAACGACAATTTTATGGAAACTTTCCCTATACTCCATTTTCCCGCCAATGTGCACATCGACCATTTCTTTCTTGCTAGTTATGCTTAGGTAACTTGGCCATATTTTCTCGTCGGTCGTCACCGACTATCATTTCCCGCCGACTGAAGCCGACCATATTTTCCCGCCAAGTACCCTTTTCAAGCATACTAACCATTTCCCGGGTATAATTCTAGTTTCCATCATAATATAACATGCAATATCACGATAATCACAACAGAAATCATGCATCCCTACCCATGCACATTTGACATTACCCTCTACGTACAAGGCTCATATATACATATACATACATAAATAAAAAAAACACATAGTAACCACTCACCGTCAGGAAATCCTCCTAATGCAATTTACTCGTAAATATCTTCCCTACTAAGACCAAATTGGAATTTGAGCAGCACCTCCTTCGAATTTCCTTCCTTCTAGACCAACGGCAGCCTATTCACTAAAAACTCACTCTCTCTATAGGATTTTTACTACTGGAATTTGTTTTGGAATGAGTTTAACTTTCAGGCGGGGCCTCTTATTTATAGCTGTTCTGAGCTCCTTTCTATGCAACAACTCACCATACAAATGGCTTCTTCTTAAGCTACCCACGCTAACTTAGACTAACCGAACTTTGAGTTGTCTAATTCTTAGTTCGTCAACCAAAATTACCTTAATTTGCATGTAATCTTAGCCGTACACTACTTCTTTAAGTCTTCCTGCATAAAATCTCCCTTTGCCACATCAACCACTTAATTTTCGAATTAATTATCCAAATTATTAATGAACGCGTCTAGCCCCTTTAAAATGCATCCGTCTGTTCAATCTCGCTCTCTCCACTCTCGTGGCTCTCGCTCTCTCTGACTTTCTCGATGGTTCTGCTCTTGTGGCTCTCGCTCTCTCCCACTTTCTCGCTGGCAGATCTCGCTCTCTCCTACTTTCTCGTTCAAACTCTCGTTCTCTCTCATTTTCTCGCTCAAACCAATCTCACTCTCTCCCATTCTCTTGCTCAAACCAATCTCGCTCTCTCCCATTCTCTTGCTCAAATCAATCTCGCTCTCTCCCATTCTCTCGCTGCCTCCACTCTCGCTGGTGTCGCTCTCTTCAAACTCGCTGGTGTCACTCTCTCCTATTTTCTCTTCACTCTTGCTTGGCATCACGCGTAGGACAGTTGTTTCGTCCAACGCTTCCATCACCGCATGCCCTTCGTAACACGTAGACAATACTTAAACCATTGCGTTATTCCATACTTAAATTCATTTATCTTGGTTTTCTTGCATCTAAATTCCTCATAATTTTATTATCTATACATTTTATATCCTATTTTCTCATGCCTTCCAAATTAAGGTTAAGGTATTATATTTACCACCCATTAAATAAAATTTTGTCCTCGAAATTTGAACTGACAATATTTTATACCCACATTTTATTGATTGAATGAGTACAATTACATACCTAGCTTCTACTCTAATCCTCTAAGATTTTCTTTTTCCCTTTCTCAGCATCAAGCATATTTTCTTCCCTAGTCTGTGTTATTCCGTTTATTTGTCCAATCGTCTTTTTTCCCATTTCATCTCTTCTTCCTCCAACACTACCTTCTTCCCTTGTAGTTGTTGGCTTCATTCCCTGGTTGTTTCTTTGTTGTGTATTTTTGGCTTCCAAATTCATCAACTGGGGACATCCTCGTTTAAAGTGCTCTGGTTTGTTACAATTATAACATGTACGTATTCGTCCTTGGGTTTTCTCCCAACATCTTCCCCAGCGATACTGGTTATAGATTGTGCATCTAGGTTTCTGGTTTATACTGGCCATCGACTCCTTTATCAAATTTTCATGTTCGGAGTCCGCTCTCGTACCTGCAATTCCTTTCTTTTTCCATATACTTCTTCCTTTCGCCACCAACTCATTAAGAATTCTTTTTCCGGTCCTACTTCTTCCGCCGTTAAACTTCTTTCTATTCGCATTGCAACTTCTGTTAATTTTGAAAACTCTCCCCATTCTCTGCGATTGCTGTAATAGGAGTTTGAATTTCTTGTTTCAATCCGGTCTCAAACCTTCGACAGTGTTCCTTTTCATCCGCTACTATGTTTAAAGCATACTTAGATAATTTTGTATACTTTAGTTCATACTCTGTTATAGTCATGCTTCCCTGCATGAGCGTAGGAATTCATCTTGCTTCATATCCCTGTATGATCGGGGATAAAATCTTTCGAAAAATGCTCTTCAAAACTCCTCCCAACATATTTCCTCTTGATTGGCTCTCCTATTCTTTAGTAGCTTCCACCAATCTTCTGTTTGTTTTTGCAGTAAGAATGTGGCAAGACTTACCTTACGGTTTTCATGGTATCTCATCACCTGAAAACATTTTTCTAGTTGGTTCATCCAAGCTTCTGCGTCTACAACGTCTTTGGTTCCTTCAAAATTTGTGACTCTCAAAGCTTTTAACCGTTCTATCCCATATTTGTTTTCGGGATCAGGTTGTATATGTTCTAGGCTCGCCTAAAGTCGTTGGGTAAATTTGTCCATTTGTTCCTCCTCTCTAGATTTTTCCTTTGGATGGCTCGAGGCACTTTCACTCTCGTTTCCGGAAGGTTGCCTTGTTCTACGTTTCCCACTTCTCAGCATTTTGTCTACAATCATTCACATATAAATTAGACATATGTTGTTAACATACTATTTTTATTTATGAACATTGTTGCTATTTACATTACTAGTTTTCTTCAGTCTACATAGTTACTTGTTTACTCGTTCTCTGGTAGTCGTAAGTTTTCAAAGTTAAGGCGCATCCTCTCGTTTCTCCATACACACCTTTCTTGAACATGTCCTATTTCCTTACAGAAAATACAAAATTTATAGGATTCCGTGTTGTTAGAGTCATAGGTGGGTTGTTCCTCAAATTCAATCACGATACGTCAAGGAATATCCTTCTTTGCTGCACACGCCCATTCTTGGTCCACCATCAGTTCAGGAAATATGTTGTTACTTCCTGAACTCGAACCTCCGGCCAGTTCTCGTTGATATTTTTCCTGAATCTCTCTTGTTTTTCTCTGAAAAGTATAACAATTTTTGCGGATATGGCCAACCTTGCCACACCCATAGCAAATTCTGGTCCCTTTCAGACACAGACTGCTATGATTTTTATCACATTGTGGACATCCCATGTTAGCTCAGGATTCCACCAAATTCGCGTTGTTTAAGGTAATAGTGTTATTATTCACACTATCTTTAGATTTTTCAAGGTTATCCCCTGGGTTAGCATCGCGGGTCCCATCTTGCGTTCTAGAGTCGTTCCCCCACCAATTTCTTTCGCTCAGATCCATTTCCTACAGTAGACATTTTTCAGGTTACTACTTACTAGTTATTTTCCACTTCTCCCTTTTTCCCAGGATTTCCTATGTCCACCCACTATATTTTTTTCCTAACCTCTTTTTGATTTAATTCTAGGTTTTCCTAGTATAGTTTATCATACTTATGTTTTTTCTTTTAAGGTGGTGACTTACCCTAACTTTTCTTACTTGGCTTTTCCTACCTTAGGTAGGCCTTTTCCTGAGACCGTCGTGGCTCTAAACTTATCCCTTTTATTATATATTTTTGTCTTATTTTCCTAGATCCCATTTATGCCTAGGCTAGACTCAACTTTCATTTTCATTCCTTCCCCAAGTTTTACGTAAACCTTTGCTCTGATACCAAGTTGGTATCAACTTAAACTTTATACTCAATCTCCTCCCAGGTGTTACGTATACCTTTTCTTTAATACCAAGTTGTCACACCCTCTCCCAAGTCGTAAACCCCAAGACCGGGAAGGGAGCGTGAGAGTGACTATATAGCATCCTAAGACAATACTCATGTTCAATATGTCCCCCATGTCTCTATAAATTTTTAATAGGTTTACAACATTCCCTCTATCTATCTATACATATAATTAGGGGCCCCAAATGGCTATCAACTTTTGTGCGTGAACTTTCCAGTGGGCGAAAACGCGAAAACGGACCCGGGGGTTAAGATCGATGAAAAAAAGTTGTGCACTAGAAGGTTTTGCGAACAGAGCTCAGTAGAGGCCCTAAATGGCTATCACGCCTGGCGGGCTGCTCCGAGGCCCAATTTTTGTCCGCAAACTTTCCGGCGGGCGAAAACGCGAAAACGGACCCAGGGGTTAAGAACAATGAAAAATAGTTGTGCGCCAGACGGTTTTGCGAACGGAGCTCATTTGGGACCCCAAATGACTATCGGGCCCAGCGAGGCTGCCCCGGGTCCCACATTTTGTGCGCGAACTTTCCGGCGGGCGAAAACGCGAAAAAGAACCCAAGGGTTAAGAACGATGAAAAAAAGTTGTGCGCCAGATGGTTTTGCGAACAGAGCTTATTTAGGGCTCCAAATAGCTATTGAGCCCGGTGGGGCTGCCCTGGGCCCAATTTTTGTGCGCGAACTTTCCGGCGGGCGAAAACGCGAAAATGGACCCAGGGGTTAAGAATGATTAAAAAAAGCTGTGCACCAGAAGGTTTTGCGAACAGAGCTCATTTGGGGCCCCAAAAGACTATTGGGCCCTGCAGGGTTGCCCCTGGGCCCAATTTTTGTGTGCGAACTTTCCGGCGAGCGAAAATGCGAAAATGGACTCAGGGGTTAAGAACGATGAATAAAAAGCTATGAAACAGACAGTTTTTTTAACAGAGCTCATTTGGGGCCCCAAATGACTATCGGGCCCGGCGGGGCTGCCCCGGGGACCAATTTTTGTGTGCGAACTTTTTAGCGGCGAAAACGGACCCAAGGGTTAAGAATGATGAAAAAAGCTTTGCGTCAGACGGTTTTACAAACGTAGCTCATTTGAGGCACCAAATGGCTATCGGGCCTGGTGGGGCTGCCTAATAACTGGCAGAAATGCACGTTATTACAACGCAAAGATATAAAACAATGTAGGATTGCGACAGTAAAAATATGTAAAATCGTGTCCAAAAGCATTAAGTTTAGAACATTGCGATCGCATTCGTCCATCGCATTAAAGCAGCTAATTTACGTATTTTGTGCAGGAAAATGCGTTGGGGCAAGGCAGAATTGTGATCCAAGAAATCCAGCATCCGAGCGCATTAAAAGATTGCGACCACAAGGCTATTCGATCATATGCGTTCGCGAATATTTGCTCAAGAAAGTAGCCGTATATCGAGGTGAAAGCTTAAAAAATCATGATGGGACAGAAAGCCGATGACGGTCGAATCCTTTTTTAGTTGACAAGCCATTAACGACTGATGACATGCAAAAATGCATGTCATCTTAGGTCTTTTATTTAGAATTATGAAGACTGTTAAGCAGAATATGCGATAATTATGTTAGGAATTCATGAGAAAATGAGCTTGTGGCATTCAGCATTGAGAATCTTGGCTAACCCATTATTATGTGTTATTATGCGTGGCTATTTTTGTAGCTGACATAAGAAGTGGACGCAAATGCGGAAGCCGGACTACTGCATAGACGACCGCATGCGGAGAAACTCTCCATCGCAAAGGCGAATGCATACGAACAATGCATGGGTGTTGTGGTGATCAACCGCAAGCGTCCATCGCATAGGAGTTGCGATCGTCAAGCAATTGCAATCATCGTGTAGAAGTTGTGGTATTAAGCGAATGCAGTCACTGCACGATTGTGGCTACACGATAACATAAACTAGTGGGATGAACGCAAGGTTGGTGGAATGAATGCGTCAATGCATATCTCTTTCCTATCAACGCGTCATCCCAAAACCAAAAATTTCATTTTTTCCCATCTCTTTCTCTCTCTCGGTTTCTTCATCCACTGGGTCCCACAACCCGGTTCTGAGTCTGGAGGATAGTAGGTCAACTCTAGTGGTGATCCAAAAGAGTTTGGGTCGAGATTTAGCGAGGAAAAGCATTTCAAGAGCTTCAAAGGTAAGTTAATTACTGTTTTTCCTTCAATTGCATGCATCTTTTCCTTTAAATTAAAAGCAATTAGAGTGTAATTAGGTCCATATTCCGCTGCGTATGTCTCGAGTTCCATCACGCATGACCACCAACGCATGATAATCAATGAATACTTTAAGAACATGCATCGCATATTGCGTTCATTTAATTTTAGTTATCAAGTCCTCGACGATTTGGTAATCTAAATTTCCATCATCAAGTTTTTGTTGCCGTTGTCGGGGACTTGGCAGCTAATTGTTTGTTGAGTTTTGTGTCTCTACAGGCAACCTTTTTGTCTTGGGAGTATTGTAACTTGTTGATAACTTGCAGAAATACAAGTTATTTATGCTGCCTTATCTAGATATTGCGGCCAAAAGAGAAGAAATATGCGCCAATTGTATGAAAATTAGCTTAGAAAGACAATAATTCTGAATTATCGCAATTACACCCACTAACATCATTAAGATGGAAGAAAAGGAGATTTCTACTCTGTTTTGCAGGAAACCAAGTCACCGCTTGCGATCAAGGCTCAACGAGAAACTGAATGACGCATCTCTGTCACATTGCGCTTGTCAATCAACAATGAAGACGATTAATGCAATGACGGTGCAATGCGACAGTCGATCCAGAGCTGACTTTCAACCGCATGCGGTAATAAAAACAATACCGCATGTGAACACTCGATCGAAAGATGCAGTTGAGCAACGAAAATGCGGAGGATTGTGCCACGTGTATGCCTAACGGTAGTGCAGATTTGACGGTCTGATTGCATAACAGAAGGAATAATATCCCTCCATCTTCGAAATGTCCATAACAACAAGTGGGGACCACAAAGTCGGAGTCAAAGATCTTCACCTATAAATACCCCATAGAATTCACAGAAAAAGGATATATACGGGGCTAATTGTTGCTATTATATTGAGAAAAAAGGCTGAGCTGAGTGTTAAACTGAAGAAATCCAGGAAGAAGAAGTGACAAGGCCAAGAGGTGAGTTTTAGTGTTAATCTGCCAGATCCCCGCCGCGAAGCTCTATACTCAGATCCTTGCTACTGGTTGAGCAAGCCTGAGAGGGAAGCTCATCCTTCCACACGATCCATCCATTCCGGCAAGCAAATCTCCATCCAAATCGGTGTCGAGATGTTGGCACTTGTTTGTATTTTCTTCCATCTCTTTTCATCATTGCATCTCATCTTCTTTATCTCTTCATTCACACACCATGTATCAGACGCTAAATAGATATATTGAATGTCTCGATCGTTTTCATTACTACTTCTCTGTCTATTTCCGTTCCTCCGTTTATCGTTTTCTTCATGAAGTGTTCTTAATCCCCTGGTAGTCAATATGAATTAAACGAGTACTAAATCTGTGTTAAAGAGATAATTGTGTTTAGCTAGGGCATGCTAGACGGAATCTTCACCTGTGAGAGCAGAAGTGAAGATGTTATTCTAATCTATCGAGAGAAGGTCAGAAGAATGCGTTAACTAGAGCGAGAAGTACTTCCAGATATGGAAGCAACCTTGCGTTCATTACGTTTGTCTCTATTTCACCACAGACATGTGGGAACGCGGCTGATCACTGAAAGGTGTACGCTAAGGGAAAAATGGAACCGTACTTATGACTTTAATGCAATTAAGGAGCTTGCGATGTTTATATTAGTTATCTTTCTCTTTTTGCTTCATACATAAGACTTTCCATCGCATCACATGATCTGTGTATAATCTTCATAGCCAGCCTTGCCCTCAGTATTTTGTATCATGCCACCTGTATCTTGTACCATCTTAGCTTAGGTTTACTGCAGTTTATTTTATTATCCCATTTTTACTGCTTTCCTTTACTTTATCGCAACTTTATATACTTGTACACAAATACTTTTATTAAATTGAAAAACCTAGTCGCATGTATCACAAGCATAATGCAATAACCTCAAACAGTCCCTGTGTTCGACCTCGAATCACAGCGAGAAACTTGCGGTGAAATTATACTTGGTTTCAACGTAAGGAAACTTGTGACAATGCACAACATACTACAAGAACATTGTTAATTAACGCAAATCTAGAAGTAATATCACATGGACTTGTATCATGCATCATATATCGTAGTGCGTGTGCTTAAAATAGAAATAATAAAAATTCTGTCCAACAAGTTTATGGCGTCGTTGCCGGGGAAGTGGTTAACGGTTTATTGTTTGAGTGTGTTTGTTGTATTTGCAGGACAGATCTCATTGTACTGGTTGTTCAACATGGAGAGCAGCTTGACGATTTATGAGTACTGGTGCTGAACCAGAATTCAAAGTTGACCCTGAGATCGAGCATACCTTTCGCACATAGGCTTGTCAGAATCGAATTAGGCGTAAGAAGGCAGCAAGCATGGCGGACAATAACGATAATGCGATTCTTGTAGTAAATCAAGAAGCTGTGAGGCCAGTGCAGGATTCTGCTTTCCTTGCTGCTGACCGTAACATCCTCATAAGGAATTATGCGGCACCCAACTTATATGATTTTTCGCTTGGGATTTCGAGGCCTATTGTTGAGGAGAACGCAAGGTTCGAAATAAAGCCAGTCATGCTACAAAAGATCCAGAATGCAGGGCAATTTGGGGGTCTGCAAGGTGAAGACCCACATGCCCACTTGACCAGCTTTGTCGAAATGTGCGGTAACTTCTCATTACCAGGTGTAACCCTGGAGAGTATAAGACTATATTTATTCCTTTACACCTTTTAGATGAAGCCAAGAGGTTGGCTCACTCACTAGAGCCAAAGAGATCACATCATGGGATCAATGGAGCGATTCATGAAGAAGTTCATCCCACCGGCCGTCAATAAAAAGAAATGAAAAGACGTTTTGAACTCAAGCAGGTGAAGAATGAGACCCTGAGCACCCCCTGGGTACGATTTAGAAGATTGGTGAAAAACTGCCCGCATATCAAGATCCCGGATTGCGTTTTGATGGAGACCTTTTATAACGGCCTGAATAGATCAACGCAGGTTGTTGCTGATGCCTCCACGGCAGGAGGATTTATGGACAAAATGTATGCTGAGGCTAAAGTCATTCTTGACCGCATATTGTGGAACATGGATGACTGGATTGATGATGGCTATGGAGGCTGAGGCGCCGAAAGAAGAAAGAATGAAACTGTCATTGTCCCTGCGGAGACAATGACCACGTTGGCTGCACAGATGGTCGCGGTGACCTCCATCCTCCAATCGATGGCAATTAATCAAGGATCCATCTCCCAAAAATCAGCACAACCCGCTGCATCGACTCAAGTGGCCACAATAAGTAGCGTTAATTGTGGGGGGCTCATGTAGCAGAAAATGTGCCCATCGAAATCTCTAAGCAAGTATGCGCCATCCAGAATAACCCCTTCAGCAACACCTATAATCCTGGCTGGAGAAGCCATCCAAACTTTGGTTAGGGAGGTAATCCCAACCAAGGGGACCAATCAACCATCAAGGTAGCGGACGAGGGATTCCATCTTTTTTCACCAAAATTCAAATCAAGGGCAGTCGAGACAGTCGCATCACTAGCAACCCTCATCTTCTAACACTTCTGAAAGCTCTTTGGAGACCCTGTTGAAGTAATATATGGATAAAAACGACGCAGTGATGCAAGCGCAGGCGTCTTCAATTAGAAATTTGGAGATCCAGGTGGGCCAGCTGGCTTTCGAGTTGAGAAGCAGAGCACCAGGAACGTTGCCCAGCAATTCAGAAGCCCCGAGATCTATAGGAAATGAGCAATGTCCCTAGGACATTGGGCAGGCAAGTAGGACTTCCTGAAGATGTGGATTGCACTCATTCAAGAAACGCATCTGTCGGTCCATATCTCACCACTATGTTGAATGCTTTCTTAAATTCCTGTCTCTTTGAATTCTTGAATTTTATCTTCACTTGCTTATTTAATTCATTCTTGACTTTATGAATTTAATTCTTCATTTATTTCCTTGGCATTTATTTCTGTATAATCTTTAATTCTTTAAGCTTTTCTGTAATTAATGCGTTGAGCTTTAAATGGTGAATGATTGAGTAATAAAGAAAAATTTATTGCCGCAAGTCATAGAACTTGCGTTGATGAAGAAAAAAAATAATAAATAAAAATAATATCATATAATCAATCGGTATGTAAGGCAATAATGGACGCATCTTAAACCAATAAGATGCGCTTTGCGTTCACCCAACTCAACTGTATTGAGCTGAGGGGTGTGTTGCACTTGTATATGCCCTTTGCCCGTCCTTAGCTAAATGCACTATGTTGAGGTATCCTCCAGAAATGTGTTTGGTTAAGGGGTGTGTTATGGGGATGTATGCATTGTTGCCCGTCCTCTGCGAAGATGCATTTGTGTTGGTGAGCACATTGGGTTAATCTTTTATCTTGCGTCCATTCGAATAAAATATTAAAGAAAATTCTTTTTGTATTGTGGGGATGTCCAATCGTTTTGTATTCCAAAGTAATGATGATTCGATAGACGAAAGGACATTTTTTTTTTCTGAAATTCCATAAATGAGGGAAGTCGAACGACGTGGCTTTTGAGTGTCTCGAGGCCTGTCGCCGCAAAAATTTCATTGGGCGCACTACGGCCCAACCTATAAATAGAACCCTTACCTCATTTTGGAAATGTTACCTAATCTTTGCAATCAGAAATCCTAGCGCCTTAGCATACAAACTTCCTTCTTCCTCAGCATCCCAGCGTTTTACCAGTTCTTCCGAGCTTAGCTTCCATGGCTAACCAAACTTCCAACCACTCTGCTTTACCATCCACCCCTACCTCTGACCAAGTAGCCATGCGAGAGGCAGAATTTCTGGCTGCCAATCGCAGACTCGCCGCCTAAGCCCACGCTGTCCCCAGACTCACTGGGAGAGCCCGGAGAAACCCCTAGGCCGTTAGACCTCTTCTGTTCAAAAGGGGAGGAAGCACTGAAAGCATACTTGCTCCAACACCTGTCGTCTCAACTGAGAGTGAAAGGAAGAGACATGATGATATGAAGGTGTTTGGAAACATTCTGAGTAACCTAGAGCTAGGAGGTGGACTACTCGAGGTAGGGGTTATAAATCAACCACTATCTACAGCAGAGGAGACAGTGGTAGTGACGGAAGGAGTGGTGGAAGAGGAGGTAGTGGTGACTGAAGAAGAAACCGGAAGAGGTGTTCTGGCCTCAGAGATTCCCGAGGTGACTGTCAATACAAAAGTCTATGACGGATCTTCCAGAATTGCAGAGGAAGAGATTGCAGTGGAGGAGGCCAAGGAGGCTGAAGTTGCGTTGGAAACCCCTGACGTTGCATTAGAGGAGGTTGTAGGGGAGGCGCAACTAGAAGTGGCTGAGAAGAAAAATAAGAAGAAGAAAAACAAAGGAAGGAAGGCTAGAGAGGCTAAATCTTCCCATCATCGCAAGGAGAGAAAGAACAAAGAGAAAAAGGATGATGATGAAGATGAGGAGGCTAAGAAGGAAAGAAAGAAGAAGGAGAAGGAAGAAAAGAAAATGCAGCAACATGAAGAGAGGCGCCTAAAAAGAGCAGAAGAAGAAAAGCAGAGGGCTGCGAGCCCATAGAAGGATGGAAAATCAACCTCTGTGAGGGAGGATAGGGGGGAAACGACACAGTTGATGGAATCGGTGCAACCCGAAACAACGCAAAAGGTTGCAACCGATGAAGGAGAAGAAGCAGAAGGAACCCCCCTGATGCAGCGTCGCAGGGAGAATGCACCATAAGGGTCCACTATTGACCCGCAAAGATTAATTATCGCGATGGAAGAAAAAGAAAGAAAAAGAAAAGAAGAGGAGGAAAAGTAAGAAAAGATGGAGAGGGGAAAGCTCATCATCGCAGAAGGAAATAAAAGAAGAAAATTGGAGTTCAAAAAAATGCGAAGCAATAATAAGCTTGCAAGACTTGAAGAGATATGGAGGTGCAAGGAGGAACAGCATCTGTTGCTGGACTTTGAGCAATTTGAAGAATAATTTGTGAGGGAAGAACAAGAAGAAGAAGAAGAAGAGAGAAGGAAAAAGGAAGAAGAGGAGAGGACATTGTTGGAAGAGAAGGAGAAAAAGCGCGAAGCTAATATGCGGCGCTTAATGAAGAAAAATAGCAAAGAACTCGCAAGCGCGAGAAGGAGGAACAACGCAAAGAGTGGGAGAAGAAACAAAGACAAGAAGCCTGCCTTGCATTGACTAAGGAAAAAGGCAAGGAAATCGCAGAGAGCAGCGAGCCCGCATCGGCCAGGAAGCATTCATTAAAAAGAAAGGAGAATGATGACATGTTGATTGAGATGGGCTTCTATCCTACACCGACACCACTACCTGACCTCATCATGAGCGTGATTGTGGAACATGGGTGGGACACATTTTGCCAGTGCCCATTCATCATTGTGCCTCAGGTGGTGAGACTTCTACTGCGGGCGTCTACATGGAAAAAGGGATACGGTGACCTTTTAAAGAGAAATAGTATCCTTCAACGCAAGGAACATCAATGAAATATATTAGGTGAAGGACAACCCTGATGCATCAGGGAACAAGATTATTTATGATCCCACAGAGCAACAGATGGAAGATGCGCTGAGGGTATTAACGCAACCGGGGATGAAGTGGTCGGTTTCGCTCAAAGGCATCCACACCCTTGAGTCCAAGTCCTTGCTTCCGGAGGGAAGGCTTTGGGTTTACCTGGTCAAGAAGCGGTTGATCACAACAACACATGACAAAACTATATCAAGGGATCGGGTCATGGCCGCGTACTGCATCGCATGCGGCATTCCTATCAACGTAGGCTAGTTGATCGCAAGGTAGATCAGATCATTGGTGGGGCATATTTGAGGGCAATACTTCTTCCTATGGATCGTTTCAAGTCTGTGCCTATCTATGGGCGTAGGCATTGATGAGGAGCCCATGCCAGAAGTCCACATCCTCATCAACATCAAAATCTTGAGGCTACTCCTCAAAGACTCTCCATACTACCCCGAGCTGCCAGCAAAGAGGCCCGCGATTGATTTGAATGCGCCGCAAGAGCCCAGGCAAAAAAGACGATGTGGAGAAGATAAGGGAAAAGAAAGGGTTCAAGAGTCACCAACGCAAGATCCAGAACCTACGAACCTTCTTCCCTTAGTCATTCACCCTCCAAGTCCTCCTAGCCTACCCGCACCACCTTTTTCTCCACTACACGAACATTTTACCAATCTCCTCCTTGTCCAAACCTCCTCACCTGTTTACCTAGCAGCCCCACCTTCACTAATAGCATCATCACCGTAACCCCCCATTCCACCCCTGCAAGTTGATGACCCACACGATTTGGGTGAAGGCACTTCTACCAAACCCCAAAACGATGCTGGCGAGACATCGCAGGCACAACCCTCCATCATCTCCATGGCTACTGAGTTAGCAAAAATGAGATCCCTCTTCTCTCAACAACAACAACTTTTCTCTCAACAACAACACTTCTTCAACCAAAGATTTGAAGTGGTAATGGAGCAGATGCTGCCACATCAAGAGAGGCACTGATCAACATGCTGCGCAACATTTATAAGGTCCATATGAACCAAAGACTGATTGTGGAGCGTAATCAAGAGTACTTCAACTTTCTCACTGTATATCTTCATGGTCCAATGGTACCTCCACATCTCTGGCAACACTTAAATTTTGAAGAAGCTCCTCCAGCACCACCTCAAAATCCTCCTCCAGACCCGCCAGCCCTTCAGCAATAATCCTCTCATATTTTTTTCTTTTGTCTATGCGACCATTATGTATTCTTTTCCATTCATTTATTCTTTGATGAGTTAAATCTATTCTTTGATTCTTGTACAGGCACAAATTTTGTATTGCGTTAATTTGTAATTATTTGTATACTTTGTTAATATTCAATACAATTGAGTACATATTCATTCCTTTCTACCTATGCCTTTTTCTTTATCATCCTTTGTCAATATTTGCGATGTTTTATTCTTTTATTGTTGCGTTATTCATTGCGCTGCCATGATGTAATATATGTTTATACTTAGAAACATTTCTCGTACTTTGTAAATTCTGACCAACACTTAGTTAATTCTTAGTTTAGCAGTACTTTACCTTTTATCTTTCAATGTTCTGCTCAAACCTTCTTTTTGAAATTTTTATTCTAAGTGTTTTTCTAGTCTATCCAAAAAATGCAATGAGGATGTCACACCCCCTCCCTAGCCTTAACCCCCAAGACCGGGAAGGGAACGTGAGGGTAAACCAGTAGTATTCCAAGACAACATTTAAATTTAACATTCCCCCCATATCTATTAAGGATTTCAACATGTTTACAACACTCTATCTATCTTTCATACACATAGTTTAATTTCCTATATTCTTTATTACATGATTCGAGCCGTGCCCTGAGAACTGTCTCTTATACACATCTAGATGTGTATAAGAGACAGGTGTGAGCTATTAAACCCAGTGAGTGGTTCTTTTAAAATAATAATCACTTTGCAAATCATATTTTCTGGAAATCAATCACATAATCATAATTCCAGTATAATTTATGCATGATCATGTATATGTTCATTCAATCAACATTATCTAGTCCCATGCTATACGTGGCATGCTCATATCATGGACACATTATCAATCATCATAACTTTTTATGGAAACTTTCCTATAACCCACTTTTCCCGCCAATGTGCACACCGACAATTCTTTATCCCGCTAGTCATGCTTAGGTACTTGACTATATTCCCCTCCGGTCGTCACTGACTATTATTTCCCACCAACCGAGGCCGACTATATTTTCCCACCAAGCATCTTTTGTTGAGCATGCTAACTATGTAATCTGGGTATAATCTCAGTTTCCATAGAAATTTCACAAACAATATCATGGCAATCATCATAACATCATAAGCATGTATTTTGCACTTACATATGCATTTATTCACATATCAAGCATAAAGCTAAGTAAACACTCACCGTCAACAAGTTTTTCCACTAAAATCACCTTCAGACTACCTTTTTTAGAATTCCTCCATATCAATGGAAATTCTTCAATTAATGCTTATTATATCAATAAATAGTGTCAAACTTAGCCAAAATATCATTATATATTGAAAACACCAGCTTACCCTACTCAAAATTAGCCAAAATACCAAAGTTAGCCTCTTTAGAGGTTATTTGGACCAAGATAAGCAGTTGGGCGTTAGCCAATAGGCAGAGTGGGTATGTTGTGCCACACAAGGGCTAGCGCGTTTGGGCATGCGTTGGGCGTGATGCGCCGCACGGGGAAGGTAGCTGCATTGGGCTAGCGCACGGGATGCGTCAAGCGATGCGCGTGCAGACGGACGGATGGACGCAAGGCGTGGGCTGGCTGTGCGTCTAGCTGCCTCAATGCCTCACCAATGCAACCTTGTTTCTTTTGATCTCCAATCAACTTGGCAGCCTAATAACTCAAACGTCACTCTCTAAATATGCTCTCAACACACGATTTAGGTGCTAGTATGAATGACTTCCCCTTGCCCAACTCCCTTATTTATAGCCATTTCAAACTCACCTCATGTTGACAACACAACTCCCATTTGTCTCACTTTAGAGCTACCAACATTCAGTCTACCCAGCCTATCCTTAGCCTAGCCTTGAGTTGTTCTCCTTCCAGCTTGCTAGCCAAAATCCCTTTTGTTGCATGAAATCTCCTTCACCCACCTCATGCTTGGGTGATAAGACTTCAATTTGCATGAAATCTCCTTTAGCCACCTCCGACTTGAATATTATGTGATCTTCCTTTTGCCACCTAAATCCCTTAAATACCTCACATATTTTTCTACTTACATTGTTTAAGTCTTATATTCGTATACCCTTGGCATTCTTCCTTGAAGTTTTCCATCAATTAGCCTCACCTTTTATCCTTAACACATAGCAACTCACCTTTCCTTCATCAAAGTTCAACTTAGCCAACGCATGAGTTAATCATCACCAACGCATAGGGTGGCCGCTCATCCTCGATGCATGGCTTGCTAAGTGTGCTTGCTCGGCCTATTAGGCATGAACGGATGGTGCTGACCATCGACGCATGGTGTGCTGCCTAGAAGCTTGCGCGCTTGCTCGGCCGCATGGGCATGCTCGGCCACTTGCCCGTTTAACGCATAGGCAGGGCGTTCATCGACGCATGGGCTGCGCGCTTGGCACATGGCCTATGCGCTTGGCCTCATCTAGATGTGTATAAGAGACAGCGCTCGACTCATAGGCAAGGTGCTCAGCATATCTGCTCGACACATGGGCTGCTTGCTTGGCCTCGATGCATGGCCTGTGCACTTGGCCTCGACGCATGGCTGGCGCGCCTAGCATGCTCACTTCGATGCATGCTTGCTGCCCGTGTCCTCATGTATGCCTTTGCGTTGGTTGTGTGCAACCCTTAGCCATTTTTCAAGTCTTCTAGCTTCCATTCTCCATGCCTTCTTGCGTCCAACATGTTTTAAGCCCTTCATAGGTGTTTGGATTTTGGTCACCTTTTTGGATAATTTTGATGTTTTCCTCCCTTTGTTCCAATATCCTTACTTAGAATTTTTCTTCTCTATTTAACTTCCCACTTTAGATTTAATGTTAGGGTCTTATAGAGGACCTTGCTCATCTTTAAATTTGGGGGTGGGGAAGGTCTGAGCAGATAAGATCAAGAATATGTAGTATTTAAGAAAATACGTTCATTTTTCATCAAAAAAAAAAACTTTATGCAAAATTCCAATGTCAGCGCAAGGGAAATCCTTAAAAAATGTTCCCAACCTGATAAGAGTTTAGTTGTGAAAGGAGTCTGCTCGTAGTTGGATGTTCATATGACACCCGTAGGAGCAAGCCAAAACGAAGGTGGGTTTCCAAGAACAACGCAATAAAAGAGAAAATAAAAGAGTGTAAGAGACAACTCCTCTGATTATCATGAGTTAAAGTTGAGATTGGCGCACAACCGTAGTTGGATGTTCGCATGACACCCATGGGAACAAACCAAAACGAAGAGTGTAACCATGACAAACAGTCTCTATTAAATAACACAAAGTTTGACCGTCACATATAGATATATCATGTTGTTTTGACAAAGAAGAGATAAACATTCTATTTTAAAAGAACTAGAAAGGCATCTTTGAGCAGAATTTTGTTATATAGAAGAATAAAGTAGGGCTTTGTTCAAAATTAGCAAGGATAGAAGGAAATTGCATTGTTAAGTAATGTGCCTAAGTGTAACATTTGGAGCAGCCAATCGATGCAAAAATATAGGAGAGGAATTTAGCTCTATTGCCTTAGTAGAAGATATGCTTAAGGACAAGCATATATCTAAATTTGGGGGTGTGATAACTTGCAGAAATACAAGTTATTTATGCTACCTTATCTAGATATTGCAACCAAAAGAGAAGGAATATGCACCAATTGTATGAAAATTAGCTTAGAATGACAATAATTCTGAATTATCGCAATTACATCCACTAACATCATTAAGATGGAAGAAAAGGAGATTTCTACTCTGTTTTGCAGGAAACCAAGTCACCGCTTACGATCAAGGCTCAACAAGAAATTGTGCCACGTGTCACATTGTGCCTGTCAATCAATAATGAAAACGATTATTGCAATGACAACGTAATACGATAGTCGATCCAGAGCTGACTTTCAGTCGCATTCAGTAATAAAAACAACACCGCATGCGAACACTCGATCGAAAGATGCAGCTGAGCAACGCAAATGCGGAGGATTGTGTCACGTGTATGCCCAACGGTTGTGCAGATTTGACAGTCTGATTGTATAACAGAAGGAATAATATCCCTCCATCTTCGGAATGTCCATAACAACAAGTGGGGACTACAAGGCCGGAGTCAAAGATCTTCACCTATAAATACCCCATAGAATTCACAGAAAAAGGATATACTGAATACGGGGCTAATTGATGCTATTATATTGAGAAAAAAGGCTGAGCTGAGTGTTAAACTGAAGAAATCTGGGATGAAGAAGAGACAAGGCCGAGAGGTGAGTCTCAGTGTTAATCTGTCAGATCCCCGCCGCGAAGCTCTATACTCAAATCCTTGCTACCGGTTGAGCAAGCCTGAGAGGGAAGTTCATCCTTCCACATGATCCATCCATTCCGGCAAGCAAATCTCCATCCAAATCGGTGTCGAGATGTTGGCACTTGTTTGTATTTTTTTTCCATCTCTTTTCATCATTGCATCTCATCTTCTTTATCTCTTCATTCACACACCATGTATCAGACGCTAAATAGATATATTGAATGTCTCGATCGTTTTCATTACTACTTCTCTGTCTATTTCTGTTCCTCCGTTTATCATTTTCTTCATGAAGTGTTCTTAATCCCCTGGTAGTCAATATGAATTAAATGAGTACTAGATCTGTGTTAAAGAGATGATTGTGTTTAGCTAGGGCATGCTAGACGGCATCTTCACCTGTGAGAGCAGAAGTGAAGATGTCATTTTGATTTATCGAGAGAAAGTCATAAGAATGTGTTAACTAGAGCGAGTAGTACTTCCAGATGGAAGCAACCTTGCGTTCATTACGTTCGTCTCTGTTTCACCAAAGACATGTGGGAATGCGGTTGATCACTGAAAAGTGTACGCTAAGGGAAAAAACATAACCGTACTTATGACTTTAACGCAATTAAGGAACTTGCGATTTTTATATTAGTTATCTTTCTCTTTCTACTTCGTACATAAGACTTGCCATCGCATCACATGATCTGTGTATAATCTTCACAGCCAGCCTTGCCCTTAGTATTTTGTATCATGTCGCTTGTATCTTATACCATCTTAGCTTAGGTTTACTACATTTTATTTTATTATCGCATTATACTTTATCACAACTTTATATACTTGTACACTTATACTTTTATTAAATTGAAAAACCTGGTCGCATGTATCACAAGCATAACGCAATAACCTCAAACAGTCCCTGTGTTTGACCTCGGATCACAGCGAGAAACTTGCAGTGAAATTATACTTGGTTTCAACGCAAGGAAACTTGTGACAATGCACAACATACTACAAGAACATTGTTAATTAACGCATATCTAGAAGTAGTATCACATGGACTTGTATCATGCATCATATATCTAGTGCGTGTGCTTAAAATAGAAACAATAATAATTCTGTTCAACACTTGTACGACCAAGTTACAACCAATATTGAAGTGTAGGCGATGCACCGAAAGCCAGTATTGACCCCAAGGTAGAAGGGCAATCGGTCGCATAAGTTGAAGGTAATTCTAAGCAGATGATGGCCGCATGCGCCCAATAATTTTCGGAAGTTCCAATGGTCAAGGCATCTTGACCTAAACAGTTGAGAGAAATCTGCTGCGTGGGAGACTCCTTGCAGTGACAACACTCCAATTTCTCCAAGGACGTCTTCTACTCTATATTTTCCTTGCTTTTATAGTTTAGTTTATTTTTATTTTTATTGTTATTTTGGATATGCGACTGCTTCCTTGGTTGTGGTGCGTTTGTTTCTTGTAGGTGCAACAATAAGTCTCCTCGGTGTGCAATAAAATGGAAGAATTCCCTCCATCCTTCAACGTATGGCTTCGATCACGTGAATTCCAACACATGATCGCATGCGTTATTCCGCCTAAGGTTTTTTCTTGTTATCTTTTATGCATTATCCTTTTGAAATTCTATTTTCCCGATTGCGCTCCTTTGCGATGTTTCTATGATGGTACGTACAATTCACCGCATCTGCTAACTAAGCATCGCAAGGTGCTCCCTACTTTTATTAGCTTTTTCAAATTTTGAAAGTCTTGAGTTTTATTTTGTGCAAACCTTCGCTCAAACGTTTATTACTGCATTCCTGTAATTTTTCTTTTAGCTTTGCGGTGAGAACGCTGCCAACCTCTAAGTTTGGGGGTGGCAGCTATCTCGTAGAATTGTGTTCATTACATTGCGATCATTTTAAAAAAAGTGAGAATTTTGAGAATAACAACTCCATTGTCAACGCAATATGGAAACTCATGTTGATAAGAGTTAAGTTGTGAAAGGCACTTACCCGTAGTTGGATGTCCACATGACACACGTGGGGGCAAGCCAAAACGAAAGTAAGTCGCCAGGATCAACGCATAAGTGCAACTTCTCAATCTGGCACAAGCCAAATCAAGCAAGACAAGAGTTTATTTGAATATGGAACGCAACCGAAGTTGGATGCCCGCATGCCACACGTGGCGGTAAGCCAAAACGAAGAGCGTAATCAGGTTCAACGCCGCATTTGAATAAGTCATCGCAAAATTTTGAAGTGTTTTGAATGAACGCATTCTCAAAAGCTAAATGCAAATTTACGATGAATGAATAAAAAGTTTTTTTAGCAAAGGCTTGCCGGATATAAACTTAGAAAAAATATTTTTAAAGAAGCAGCCAAAGTGGAGGAGAGCATTGCGACGATGGTTAGAGGTATGATTAAATTATATTCTGAGAAGCTGGTCATCGCAAAGGAAAGTAAGAAGGTGAGTTAGAATTTCTTAAGTATAATGCATGCTTGAGGACAAGAATGATTCTAAGTTTGGGGGTGTGATGACATGCAGAAATGCATGTCATCTTAGGCCTTTTATTTAGAATTATGAAGACTGTTAAGTAGAATATGCGGCAATTATGGTAGGAATTCATGAGAAAAGGAGCTTGCAGCGTTCAGCATTAAGAATCTCGGCTAACCCATTATTATGCGTTATTATACGTTCAATGTTTTATTTTTGTAGCTAATGCAGGAAGTGGACACAAACGCGGAAGCCGGACCACCACATAGACGACTGCATGCGGAGAAACTCTCCATCGCAAAGGCGAATGTGTTCGATCAACGCATGGGTGTTGCGGTAATAAACCGCATGCGTTCATCGCATGGGAGTTGCGCTCGTCAAGCGATTGCGGTCATCGTGTAGAGTTGTGGTATTAAGCGAATGCGATCATTGTATGATTGTGGCTACACGATAACGCATACTAATGGGATCAATGCAAGGTTGGTGGAATGAACTCATCAACGCATATCTCGAGAAAATCAAAAGATGATGTTGACATTTCACCTACCATGCCGTTAGCAGCAGAGATTCAGAAAAGGACTAACGCACTGCGAATGTTGGAATCAGAGCAGTCCATAAATGCTGCCAACGATCCAAGCTCTATAAATAGAAGTCGCTGAGCAGAATTTCAACTTATCCAGGGTTATCCCTGCGATCCAGACAAATGCGTAAGAAGAAAGCTTGAGATTTCTTCATCTCCTTTGTCACACCCCCTCCCAGATTACCCACATAATCTAGAAAGAGGCGTGAAGATGATAAACATCACCTCCCCCGATGACATTTAGCATTTTACTAACCAACTTAACCTGCGCTTAAATCTGAATAGTTACACAATAATCCTTTAGTACATTTAATTTCCATTCAGCATATTCCATATTGCGATATCCACAAACAAGTTTCATAAACTTTCTCTCTCTTGTTATATACAAACCATGAACAAAGTTTAGACACAACGAAAACATTTTCAGACATTACACAACAAAACAACTCCTCTTGTCCCGTACTTCCAAAACCATGACACATAAGGTTCGTGATATGCAATCTATTTACATCAGTGCAAGGCCTACAATGTAGCAGGAGACTCTTGTCGTGTGGCAGTAAACAACTCAGCGTGTTTCCGGAACTTTAACGCTACCTGGGGGGGAAAACATAAAACATTGAAAGCATGAGCTAATGCCCAGTGAGTGGTAATTGAATATAAACATAAGTTATCGCTTTCTAAATCATCAATAAAAGTAATTAAATCATTCAATAAAACATTGGCCAAGTATAAAAGATTCAATAACATCTCAAACACGTGCTAGTAAAACAGTGGCATGATCAACTCTCATAAGCACATTTTAAAGCATTCAATCGTTATAAAGAAAAAAAAAAAAAAAAACCACACCAACTCTGTACCCAAATACTCGTTTACAACGGCGGGTTACTCTGGACAAAGAATGCCCCCCACGGTGCAAACCAAATCACAAGGTCATACGTGCACGCAGAGCTGCCTCAAGGCCAAGCATAGATACCACCACAAGCCCAGGTTACTCTGGACTCCCCAGTATACTCTGGCCACATCTGACCCGGTGGTAGCCCCCTGATAGCCTGAATGCGCTACAGGCGCAGGTTCCTCTGGACTTTCCGATATACTCTGGCCACATCTGACCCCGGTAGCCCCCTAATCACCTGAGCAGTACTACTGAAACACATTCAAGTAGCACGGGAACATAACCATCTCTCGAGTACAAGAATCAGTAGTTTGAAACATTTCACAAACCATTCAACAACCTTGATTCCACCATCAAGAAGTTTTCATAAAAACCATACAAAATCACAAGTATGTAAACTCTGATTTCAAACTACATTTTGATAAATCAAGATTGTATAAAACCAATCGAGAGTTTAGAAATCATGATTTAAAACATTTTTGAAATATCAGTCAAGTAAAACAGATCATGCCATCACATTTCATAAATCATAGCATACTATCATATATAATTACTTTCTATATGAAAACATTCGAAAATAAACCACTCACTATCACCGACATGAGCTCCTTGGGTTGTAAGCCTTTCCAACCTCAATTTGACCTGAAATAAAGTCCCAAGGTTACTAGACACTCACGATAGGTAAAATCAACCAAAACAGCCATAGTGATTCAATGTACCACTTGAACTCATTTAACACCTAAACATTCACATTTTGCTCCTTAAGTCCATTTTCCTCACATCACCCTAAATGGCCCAAAAAACTAGTTTTTAATCTAAAAGTTTCATTCTAGGGTCAAAATATCAAGAAAATCTTATTGGGATTCAAAAATGCTCAAACACCCAAAATGCTAAAAAACAAGCAATTGGGCAATAGAAATGGGCTTGCGCGCGGGCTGTGGGCATGGGTGGGCGAGGCTGGCCGTGGTAGGTAGGGCTGAATGAGTTGAGGCGTGCTGAGGGGCACTGGCATGGAAGGAGGCGCACTGGTGGGGCTTGCAGCCTTAGGGGGTGGCTGGCTTGCTGCTACCCTATTCGAGAAAACACTGGTTTCACTTTAACCAACTTTTAACCAACTTAAAGCAAAAATTTGCACATACTTTCTTCATGAAATATGTTAATAAAACTTTAAGCTAATTAACCTCAAAATTAAAGCTCTTAACTCTATTCAAGAGCTCAGAATCTCTCCTGGACTACACCTTACTCGGATTTTCCCGTTTTCCCGGGAACATTCACTATTTTCACAATTTCTTTAGTTTTCTGATCCCAAATCTCTCAAGTAGCCCTAGAATAGACTCATAACTCAATAAGCTTTAATCTAGTTTAAATATAGAAGCTTTTGCACGAGTATTTTGGGAGAACCATCACATTCTTCAGACCTTAAATTTCTGGCCGAAGCTGCACACTTTTTTCTCCAATCAAAGTCCTCCACCCAGCTGCTTGTTTGCCCTACTACGTGGCTTTTTATTTATTTTCCTTATCCTTTGTAGCCTTACAAGACTTATCAAGTTAAATTAATTTTAGATTTTAGCAAATTAATCCAATAATTTTTTTTTAAAAAAAAACAAACAACTTCAATGCCCCTCTCGGCTAACTTGCATTTCCTACAAAATTTGTTCTTTCTTTCCTTGTAAGCCTTAGCCAATAACAAATCATGTTCACTATACAATTGCCCAATCATGAAAAATTGTTCCAATAATAAAATGTATTAATACATTTCTAAAAGAACTTGCATTTGTTAAGTAATTTCCAACTTTCATTCCAACACTCAAAATTAGAACTTTCTTAGGTCATATAATCCAAGTTATTCATTTAGGTACATAAGCTCACTTATCTAGGTTGATGCTAAGAATAAACAAGAGAAAAAGGGACAAGGGCTTACATCCTTCCTCCATTCCGAGTGACGACCGGAGCCTTCGACCGAAGCTAGATCTCGAGAGGGTCGGTTCCACTGCCCATCCATGGCACCACTGACAGCCTTGACACACATCCACTGGAAGCAAGACATTGCATCCAACTGGTTCTTTCATTTTTTCTTCTTTTCTTTCATTGTATTGTAGTGCATTTTGGGATTAAAAAATTAATACATTATGTGTTCAATGCATTTCTGTGTTTCCTTCGATTCCATCTCTATCTTTCTTTACTTAGCATCTTTAACTTTCATTGCATCACTTAGTGAGATTGCTAGAGTATCGCATACTTAGTCATGTGGATTAGAGATATGAAGCATGTAGCAAACCACCGAGAGGTGTGCGTTGCGTGAGTGTTGTGAGAAAACCTTATTTGTTTAGTGTGAACCTGTAGCAACGCCTGTCTAGAGGCGGACACAACGCTTGTCTATGAGTAAAATCAGCAACAACTAACTGCTCAGGAGGGTAAGTGGTTGGTCGCATTAAGCATTATAAGCAAGTATTCACTAAAGATAGGAATAATCTTACGTCAGCCAAGTTTATGCGGTTACGTTGTCTTATGAGTGCATCATTCATCATTTAGGCATACTTGAGAGAGTAGTCTAAAACCCAAATCTAAGACTCGAGAGAGCGGATTGGAAAGCATAAGCAAGAATGGGGAACTTAGAGATAAGCTTTGTTTGCTATTACACATCGTATGCACCCTACGGATAGGATATTGCATGCGTCCAGAAGTAGGATACGGTGGTATACGGCTATCACGCTCATGCGGCGAGAGCACGTGAGCGGGTTATGGAGGTTTAGGCATAGGCTTCTCGGCACTATCGCATATACATCGCATACATCCTAGAATTAGGCTTAATTGTGTGCAGCATGATCACATAGCTTGCATTGGTTGAGGTTGCCCTTGCGGTCAAGCTCAGTGTTGCAGTGAAGACATCCTCCCATTTTATCTATTTTTCCATGCATTTACTATGCGTCAACAGTTGTTGTGTCTCTACCTCTCATTCATACTTCTCATTGCGTTGTCTGATACTTAGGAGTAGGAGTAGTGTTAGCATAGAAACCCTTCCATCATTCTTTTATTCAACCGCCGCATACACATTACCGCATAGCATTTATTACAAGTCCCTGAGTTCGACCTCGGATCACCCAAGAAACTTACATTCGCGTTATACTTGGCGTGAGCGCAAGAAAACTTGTGACAGGAATGCATGGTCAGCGCATACATTCGTTAATTCATAGTTCACTCCAACGCATGACCACCAATGCATGATAATCAACGCATGCTTTAAGAACATGCATCGCATATTTCCATCATCAACGACACACTGTAGCAAGTACACTCAACTTTTCGGTGACAATTAATCAGTGCATCAGACAGAGATTTAATGACATCCCATCAGTGTAATCATTTGAGAGAAAAGCCTCTTCTCCTTGATCTCTATAAATACCGAAGGCCACCATAAAAAACCAGTTTTAGCCATATAGAGAGTTCACCATATAGAAGATAGTTAGTCGTTGTTCATAGTTTTCTTACATTTAGAAGGCGAAGGCGAGCGAAGAGAGAAGATGTTGGACGATCGTTTCTGGTTAGCTCGAGAGAGTGATGGGAATCGTTTAGAACGGAGAGAGGGCCAACTCTTGCGAAAGCAAGAATATTCTTTTGGGTAGAGTAGAGAAAAATGCAGTGTAAAAGCCTTGAGAAGCAAGAAATTACTTCCAGGCTCCCTATCTTTATTTCCATTGTCATTCTATATTCTGATTTCATTTATAGCATGGAACTTGCATCTTTACATCTATTCACTCTCTTTACATCACGTATGAGTAACTAAACCTCTGAATGGGTTGAGAAGCCTTAGCTATCATGACTTAAGATCTTCATTGGATGCGATCATCTTGTCTTATGTATGCGTCCATCACCCCTTTAGAGCTACTCGAGAGAGAGTCTAAAGAAATAACCTAGACTTGAGAGAGCTAGGTTAGAATCTAGGCTTGAGAAAGTTAGATTAGAACTGCAAAAGCAAGAGATAGAAACTTAGAGATAAGTTCTATATGCTAACATACATCGCATGCACCCTAGAAATAGGTTATGGTAGTATGCGGTCGCCTTGTGTATATGTGTGTCATTCGTCATCGCATAGACAAGAATGGAGGCTTAGACGTAAGTCCTATAGACATCATCATATACATCGCATGCGTCCTAAAACTAGGAGCTGTAACATTTGCCTTGAGAGATGATTTACTGTTGTATGTGTGTAGCATGATTGCATAACGTGAACGCAATCTTAGGAAGTGTTAGCTAAATCCCTTCTCAACCTGTTCCCCTGCATACTCATTGTAACTTTCGTTGTTATTAACTCTTTTCTCAATTCTGCCGCATAGAATCTATACCTTAAACAAACATACCAACCAACTCATTTTCTTATTTGTCACCGCAAAGAAATCTAAAATCACCGTCGCATATTGTCTCCATAGTCCCTGTGTTCGACCCTGGGCTTACCAGGCAACCTAGTAGGATTTATACTTGGATCTTGCTAGGAAAACATGCATGCACAATGCATACATCACCATCACAATATACACCATTATTTCATCATATTCACAACGCATCAAGTTTTTGGCGCCGTTGTTGGGGACTACGGTAGTACATATTGTGCTAACGGTAACTTTTTTATTTTCTTTGTAGACTTTCCATCTCTGTTCACTGCCTCTCCTTAGGTAAGGGAAGAAGCGGGCATCGTATGAGCGAAGGACAAACTTTTGAGCCCAATTACGACCCAGAGATTGCGAGAACTTTCCGAAGAAGAAGAAGAAACAGCCACCAACAACAATAAGGGAAAGATCCCAACATGGCGGAGCAACCAGAAGACAGAGCACCAAACACAAATAATATCATGGCGAACCCCATCCTCTTGGTGAACGACCGTAATAGGCCCATCGGGGACTATGTGTCGCTCAACCTCTATGATTTCTCACCAATAATCATGAGGCCAACTCTGGATGGATCGAGGTTCGAGATGAAACCAGTGATGCTACAGATGATTCAAACTGCCGGACAGTTTGGTGGTAGAGATGGTGAGGATCCACACGCTCACCTCTGGAGTTTTATTGAAATCTGCAATACGTTTGTGTTCTCAAACATCTCCGTTGAGGAGGTTCGACTAACTGATGACATGCAGAAATGCATGTCATCTTAGGCATTTTACTTAGAATTATGAAGGTTGTTAGGCAAAATATGCGGCAATCATGATGGGAATTCATGAGAAAATGAGCTTGCGTCGATCAGCATGTTGAATCTCAGCTAACCCGTTATTTTGTGTTATTATGCGTTCAATGTTCTATTTTTGTAGCTAAAACAGGAAATGGACGCAAACGCGAAAATTGGACCACCGCATAGACGATCGTATGCAGAGAAACTCTCCATCGCAAAGCCGAATGCATCGATCAATGCATGGATGTTGCGGTAATCAGCCGCATGCGTCCATCGCATGGGAGTTGCGCTCGCCTAGCGATTGCAATCATCGTGTAGAGTTGCGGTATTAAGCAAATGCGGTCATTAAATGATTGCAGCTACGCGACAACGCATACTAATGGGATCAACGCAAGATTGGTGTGATTGAATACGAGACATACGTAGCGAAATTAGGATCTAATTACACTCTAATTGTTTTTAATTAAAAGGAAACTAACATGCAAAATGAAGGAAAAACAGTAAATTAATTTACCTTTGAAGCTCCCAAAAACTGCTTTTCCTCACTGAATCTCGACCCAAACTCTTACGGACCACCACTAAAATTGACCTACTATCCCTAGACTCAGAACCGGGTTGTGGGACCCAATGGATGAAAAACCCGAGAGAGAGAAAAGAGATTGAAAATAAGAATGAATTTGGGTTTGGGTTTTTAATATTTCAGCCCAATTATGAAAACAATTTTTTGCAAAAAATGGGAAAAGTCTTTTATCCAAATTCAAAAGCTCATTTAATAGAAAAAACCATGCAACATTTGCATGATCCAAATCCATAAAAACTCAACACCTAGAATCTACTATCTAAGTGGGCTTAATGTCTCCACTATAAGTCAACACCTAGCCCACTATTTTGTTAGTGGAATTATCCAATAAAAGTTTGGATTTTCCCACTAACTTTAGTCAAAGGGCAAAATAGTCATTTGGTCAAAGTCAAACTTTGACCAAAAAGTCAACATTTTGACTTTTTATGATTTTTTCCGTGTTGACTAATTTTGACCTCCCGAGCCTGAATCCGCATTCATTTTCTCGAAATTCAAATCACATTTGAATATAAGGTCGGTCAAAGTTTGATTTTTTAAAGTCAAAAAGTCAACTCTTTGACTTTTTACATCTTTGACCATTTCCATTATTTCTGAGCTTCCGAATATGAACGTATTCCGATCTTCTTGATATTTAAATCACATTTAAATATTAAGTTGTATTCTCTAAGCTGAAAAATCGACCATTAATATCACATATACTTGTCGGTTTCTCTCTCTTCACCTAATTCGAACAATTCGAATTATTCTATCATACTGTTCTAAATTTATTCCATATGAGCTAGTAGGGGAACCTAAGGGACTAAAGATCATGGGCCCCAACAATCTGAGATTAATCGATAAAACTTTTAACCTAATTAATCAACATTTGTTAACTAATGGGTTCATTCCACTAAAGTCCCGTAGTTGCACTCCCCTCACTGTAGATATAATTGTGTCCATTTGATATAACTATGATTAGTAATTATTCCTTCACAGGTTGTTCGTAATCTCGGCTGGGTCATATAACCATTTTACCCCCAAGACTACATCTTGTTCTTAAGTTCCACTGATCCTCTAAATGAATAATTGGTTTAAGGTCCAACCTATAAACCGAACCCTTCTCGGGCCAAGGAGAGGGTGGGCCCTTGTTTAAGACCTGGATTCAGTACTAAAGGGAACAACCTATCTACCTATCTCTATAAGGGTAGGATGTGAATTCTATCTTGCATCCTATGTTCCCAGCCTATCCACCTGATCTTACCCCTGAAATGGGAGGCTTATTGGGCCAACGATGATGAGTTGCCCTCACCTATGCAGATCTAAGGATAATTCTGCTAGTGAATAGGAGTTCATAGTTAGCTCAGAATTAAGATTAAGTTACCTAGGTCATCAATTAACAAAATAGTCAGTTTTATACATAGAACGATATTTAGAACGTAAAAAATGACTATTTCATGGTTCAGTCTTATGCACTCATTGCATAGGATACCTCCACTCACATATCTCTATATGAACGATTCAAGATCAACATTCGTTTGTAACTAACTACAAAAGTGGGCCATCTCATAGTGTCCCCAGAAATTAAGGCGCCCAACCTTATTCATATACTATAGACACATTTTGGCTATATAATTTGAACTTGAGTCCACCTTTATGTCACTACATAAAGTTCAAAACTACGTTAAATAGCCTCAAGGACCTGAGTTTATTGGATTCAAGATTACAATTTCAATAACAACTTTATCGAAAAAACAAAACAGAAATGTTTTATTAATTTAACAAAACTACGGTTTTAGGACCATAAAATCCGACAAACTCCACTTGGACTAAAACTCCTAGTGGAGTATCACAATGTTGAATTTAAGTGAGAAACATATGAGTACAATAAACATATGAATATAAAAACCAGGGCATATACCCAAAAGTTTCCCCACTTGTCCTAGTTTAACAAACTTCGTAGACCTATACTTCTGTAGGTGACCTCCAAACACTTTAGCCGTGATGGCCTTTGTAAAGGATCAGTAATGTTTTGCTCAGAAGACATCTGGGTTACTACAACGTCTCCACGATGTAACAGATCTCTCAGATCAGATGGTATTTGTGCTCAATATGCTTGTCGCACTTGTGGCTTCTTGGTTCTCTTGAATTTGCAACTGCACCACTATTATCACAATATAGGGTGATAGGCAGATGCATATTTGGAACAACTTCCAAATCTGTCAAGAATTTTCTCAACCATGCTGCTTCCATACTACTTTCTTTGCTGCTTCACATGTAGCTACATATTTGGCTTCCATTGTGGAGTCTGCAATACAGTTTTGCTTCACACTTTTCCACACTACTGCTCCTCCATTCAGAATGAACACTGATCCCGATGTAGATTTTCTTGCATATTTATCGGTCTAAAAATCAGAGTCAGTGTATCTAGTAAGGATCAAATCCTTAGTACCATACACGAGCATGTAGTTCCTCATTCTCCTAAGATACTTGAGGATATTTTTAACGGCAGTCCAATGATCATATCCAGGATTGGACTAATACCTACTGACGATCCCTACTGCATAGCTTATGTCAGGTCTAGTACATAACATTGCATACATCAGGCTCCCTACTGTGGAAGCATAGGGAATGCGTCTCATATCCTCAACCTCTTGAGGTGTCTTAGGACATTGATCCTTTGACAAATGAATTCCATATCTGTAAGGTAACATACCTCTTTTGGAATTATGCATCTTATACCTAGACAACATTTTGTCTATATAAGTTGCTTGAGACATGGCTAGTGTTCTGTTCTTGGGGTTCCAAATAATCTGAATCCCGAGAACATACTGCGCATTTTCTAAATCTTTCATTTGGAACTGCGTTGTTAGCCATTTCTTGATGTCAGTTAGGTAACCTACTTCATTCCCAATGAGTAGAATATCGTCAACATATAAAACTAAGAACACTATAGTAGAATTGACGATCTTCTTGTAAACACAAGGCACGTCAACATTCTGTACAAAGCCATAAGATTTGATCGCAGTATCAAATCTTATATTCCAAGATCTAGAAGCTTGTTTCAACCCATAAATGGATTTTTGATGCTTACAAACCTTTTGTTCTTGACCCTGTGCAATAAACTCCTCTGGTTGAGCCATATAGATACTCTCCTCAAGATCGCCGTTTAGAAAGGCTGTCTTGACATCCATCTGTCAAATTTCATAATCATAAAAGGTGGCAATGGATAAGAGTATTCTAATCGACTTAAGCATGGCAATAGGAGAGAAAGTTTCTTCATAGTCCACTCCCTCTCTCTGGGTATAACCCTTTGCCACGAGTCGAGCCTTAAAAGTCTGTACTTTACTGGCTTGATTTCGTTTTCTATTGTAGATCCACTTACAACCAATTGGTTTTACATCATTTGGTTGATCTATAAGTTCCCAGACAAAATTGAAGTACATAGACTCCATTTCGAGGTTCATGGCTTTGACCCACTGATCACGATCCACATTTTTCATCGCCTATTTATAGGTCGATGGATCCTCTATGCCATCATCAAGTATGATGATTTGTGTTTTTGTTAAACCCAAGTAACGGTCAGGCTGATGAACAACCCTCCCACTACGTTGAGGCATTCTCAACTCTTGAGAAAGATGTGACTGGCCAGATATACTAGTTTTATTTACCACTTTAGTAGATGAACTAGTTCTATCTGTAGCGTCTTTGGAAATTTCATTCAATACTAGTCTACTGCGAGGTTGATGACTTCTTATGTGATCTTTCTCTAAGAATGTGGCATTTGTCGATACAAATACCTTATTCTCTTGAGGATCTAAAATAGACCACCTTTTGTTTCTTTTGGATAACTTACAAATAGGCATAGTTTTGAACAACGTTCCAATTTTTTAGGATTTTGCACCAACACGTGTGTGATAACTTGTAGAAATACAAGTTATTTATACTATTTTATTTAGATATTGCGGCCAAAATAAAGGAAAGTTGCGTCAATTGTATAGAAATTAGCTAAGAAATGCAAGAATTATAAATTGTCATCAATACACCCACTAACATCATTGCGATGGTAGAATGGAATGTTTCAAGTCTATTTTGTAGGAAATCAAGTCACCGCATGCGTTCATGGCTCAAGATAAATTGAATAATGCATCTACATCGCATAGCGCCCATCATTCAGAAATGAATAGACGATCAACGCAATGACGGCGCATGCGACAATCGATCAAGAGCTAAGCGGTCAACGCAATCTCAACTGCATGCGATAATAAAAAAAAAACAACATCGAATGCGTGTAAATGATCGAAGATGTGAAGAGCAACGCAATTGCGGAGGATTTTGATGCTTGTACAGCTGACCGCTATGCATTTCTGATGGGATTGATTGCGTAACAGAAGGTATATTCACTCCACCATTTTCGGAACTGCCTTAACAATAAAGTGGGGACCACAAGTCAGAGAGTCAAAGCTTAGCCTATAAATAGCTCCAGCCATTCCACTGAAAAAAGGATGCTTGAATACAGAGAAAAGTGTATATACTGATCTAAGGGAGAGACTGGTTGAGCGACTAATCAGAGTAGATCCGGGAAGAATTAAGAGATAAGGCCGAGAGGTGAGTCTCCGGGCAAAGAATTCTTCCGATCCCCACTGTTGAAGCTCTGTACAAAGGTCACCTTTACCAGATGAGCAAGTCTGAGAGGGAAGCTCTTCTGTTCATCCATTCCACATGCCAGCAAGCAAAACCACCGTCCAGATCTATGTCAAGACGTTGAAACTCTTCTGTATTTGTGTCTATCTCTTCATCATCACATGTATTCATCTTCTTAGTCTATCATTCACACCATGTATCAGATGCTTAATTCTATAATTAAATGTTATGATCATTTTCATCTCCATCTCTTTGCCTATTTCCATTCATCCATATTTCACTTTTTCCACTATGTTTTCTTAATCAATTGGATAATTAGCAATAATTGAGTAAGTAAATTAATTGGGTTAAGGAAATAATTATGTTTAGCTAAAGCATGCTAGACGGCAGACGGCATCTTCACCTGTGAGAGCAGAAGTGAAGATGCCATTCTGCCTATCGAGAGAGGGTTGGAAGAATGCGTTAACTAAAGTGAGAAGTACTTCTAGAGATGGAAGTAACCTTCCGTTCACCACGTTCATCCCTATTTCACTATAGAGATATGGGAACGCGGCCGATCACCGAGAGGTGTACGCCAAGGGAAAGTGGAACCTTAGTTGTATCTTTAACGCAATTAACAAACTTGCAACATTTGTACTAATTATTCTTTATCCTTCTGATTCATCCATAAAGCCTTGCCATCGCATACCACGATCCTTTATATAAACTTCACAGTCAGTCTCGAACTCAGTATCATGTATATCATGTATCTTGTATCCTACATCACATTAGCTTAGGTTTATTTTCATTGCAATTTATTTTATTAACGCAACTTTAGTTTATCTGCACAATTTTACTTTACCGCAATTTACTGTCCTGTACAAACACACAATCTTTATTAATTGTAAAAACCGGTCGCATATATCGCAAATGTAACACATTAATGACAACAATCCCTGTGTTCGACCTCGGATTACTCTGAGAAACTTGCGTTGGAATTATACTTGGTTTCAGCGCAAGGAAACTTGTGAGAACGCATAGCATACTACAAGCATTTCATTAATAACGCATACATCTAGAAGTAGTATCGAATAAAGTGTAAATAAACATAACACAGCATCCACACTCCATCTCCATCTTTCCAAGTCATCAAGTTTATGGCAACATGAGCTTATATCATTCACATTCATATTTGTCCATATCCATATAATGCTTATTTAGAGAACATTAAGATTACATTTTTGCATTACAAGTTTATGGTGTCATTGCTGGGGACATGAGTTTGTAGCACATTATCTATCAATACAGTGCATGCATAACAAGGAATTAAGATTTTAGAGTTACAAGTTTATGGCGCTATTGCCGGGGATTGCTAACGGTTAGTGTCGAGTACTTTTGTGGTATTTTGCAAGACAAATCTCTTTGTACTGGCTGTTTATCGTGAAGAGCAGTCTGATGGTTTATAAGTACTAGACTTGATCCAGAAATTCTAAGCTGACCCAGAGATCAGGTGTATTTTTCGCGTAGGAACACATCAGAACCAAATTAAGCGCTGGACTTTCAAGACCTACGGTTGCGGACAATGCAAGGTTTGAGATAAGGTTGGTCGTGCTTCAAATGATCTAACATGCGGGACAATTCGGATACAAGGAGAAGACTTGCATGCTCATTTGACCAGCTTCGTAGAAATGTGCAACACATTCTCCAGACATGGTGTGACTCCCGAAGAAATTAGATTGTATCTCTTCCTATACACACTGCGGGATGAGGCAAAGAGGTGAACAATGTCCTTGATGACATTGTGCAGGCAAGCTTGACTGCCTGTAGGGGATTCTATTATGGTAACTCTGAAAAATTCTTTCAATCAGCATCTCTATATCTATGTTTATTTGCTTTGTTTACAGCTTTCATTTACTGCTTTCTAAATTGCGTTATTTACTACTTATTAGAAATAGCCTTTAATGCTTTATGTATTTCCATGTCATGTTTAATTTCTTTAATTTGTATGCATTAGTAGCACTGTTCTTAAAATTTCTGTGAATGACTGAATAAAACGATGAACACCGCAAAGTCTTCCAGACTTGCGCTATTGATGAATTCAAAAGGAAAAAATAAAAATTTATATGCAACGCGATGATGGGTGCATTTCATGATAAAAAATACACTTTGCGTCCCTTATACCCAAATGCATTGCATTGAGGGGTGTTGTTTCGCTCATATGTATTGTTAGCCCGACCTTAGCGAAAACGAACTATGTTGAGGTAGTGTTGCGCTGGTAGAAATACCGTGTGCCCGTCCTCCAGAAATGTGTTGAGTTAAGGGGTGTGTTACGGTGATACATGCATTGTCGCTCGTCCTCAGCAGAAATGTATTTGCGTTAATGGAAGCGTGGTGTTAATTTTTATTCGTGCACCCGTCTGAATCAAAAACAAAAGATAATTTCATTCATTATTTTCTAGGTAAAGAAGCTGATTACTTGATTCTTTGTACATGATAAAAGTTTTGTATTGCGTTAATTGTAATTCCTTGTATACTTAGTTAATTTTTAATACAACTAAGTAATAATTCTTTCAAGTATGCAATAGCCTCTTCTTTATCATCCTTTTTCAATTATTGTGATGTTCTTGATCTTTTATTTTTGCGTTATTCATTGCGCTGCCATGATGAGTTATATGCATACACTTATAAACATTTCCCACACTTTGTACTTTCTAACTAACACTTAGTTAATTCGTGGCTATAGCACTATTTTACCCTTTATCCTTCAAAATTCTGCTCAAACCTTCTTTTCGAAATTTTGTCTAAGTGTTTGTCTATTTTGTCCAAACAACGCAATGAGAACCTTGCGCATCTCTAACTTTGGGGGTGGGGAAGGTCTAAGCAGATGAGATCAAGAGTGTGCGGTCATTAAGAAAAATGCATTCATTTTTCATCTCAAAAAAAAAATTCAATAAACTCAAATTTCAGCGCAAGGGAAACCTCAAAAACATTACCAACCTGATAAGAGTTAGTTGTGAAAGGAGTCTGCTCGTAGTTGGATGTTCGCATGACACCCGTGGTAGTAAGCCAAAACGAAGGTGGGTTTCCAAGAACAACGCAATATGAAAAGAAAAAAATGCAAAAGAAAAATAAATAAAAGAAACAAGAGACAACTCCTCNAGGTGGGTTTCCAAGAACAACGCAATATGAAAAGAAAAAAATGCAAAAGAAAAATAAATAAAAGAAAAAAGAGACAACTCCTCTTAAACTCATGAGTTAAAAGTGAGATTGGCACACAACCGTAGTTGGATGTTCGCATGACACTCGTGGGAATAGGCCAAAACGAAGGGTGTAACCATGATCAATAGTCTCTAATAAATGATGAAAAGTTTGACCACCGCATCCAGATGCATCAAGTTGTTTTGACAAGAAGATGTAAACATTCTTTTTAAAACTAGAAAAGCATTTTTGAGCAGAAATTGGTAGTATAGAAGAATAAAGTAGGGCTCTATTAGGAATTTTCGAGGATAGAAGGAAATTGCGATGTCAAGTAATGTTGCTTAAGTGGAGCATTCGGAGCAACCAATCGACGCAAAATTTAGGATAGGAATTTAGCATTATTGCCTTAGTAGAAGATATGCTTGAGGACAAGCATATATCTAAATTTGGGGGTGTGATAACTTGTAGAAATACAAGTTATTTATACTGCTTTATTTAAATATTGTGGTTAAAAGAGAGGAAAGTTGCGTCAATTGTATGGAAATTAGCTAAGAAATACAAGAATTATCGTCAATACACCCACTGACACCATTACGATGGTAGAAAGGAATATTTCAAGTCTGTTTTGTAAGAAATAAAGTCACCGTATGCGCTCATGGCTCAAGAGAAAAAGAACAACGCATCTACGTCGCATTGCGCCAATCATTCAGGAATGAATAGACGATCAACGCAATGACGGTGCATGTGATGATCGATCAAGAGCTTTGCGATCAACGCAACTTCAACTGCACGCAGTAATCAAAAACAACACTACATGCGAGCACACGATCGAAAGATGCAAATGAGCAACGCAATCACAGAGGATTTTGACACGTGTACAACTAACCGTTGTGCATTTTTGACGGATTGATTGCATAACAGAAGGAATATTTATTCCACCATTTTCGGAATTTTCATGACAATAAAATGGGGACCACACGACAGAGAGTCAGAGCATTCATCTATAAATACCCTCAGAGAATTCGCTGAAAGATATACTTGATATGAGGCTATTTTGATATTTGTATATTGAGAGAGGGACTGATCTGAGTGCTGATCAAAGAAGATCCAAGAAGAAAAGAGGCAAGGCCAAGAGGTGAGTCTCAGGGCGAATCATTCCAAATCCTCACCGTGAAGCTCTATACCTTGATCAACTCTACCAGTTAAGCAAGCCTGCGAGGGATGCTCATCCTTCCATTCACTCTATACGCCGGCAAGCGAATTCTCCATCCAGATCTGTGTTAAGACGTTGGCACTCTTCTGTATTTGTTTCTATCTCTATCATCAATTGTATCTCATCTTCTTAGTCTAAATCATTCACACATGTATCAAACGCTTGATTCTATAATTAAATGTCATGATCATTTTCATCTCCATATTTCTGTCTATTTCCGTTCCTCCATTAATCGCTTCCTCCACGATATTTTCGTAATCCCTTGGTAATTAGAATGAATTAAACAAGTAAATTAATTTGTGCTAAAGGAATAAAGATGTTTAGCAAAAGCATGCTAGACGGCATCTTCACCTGTGAGAGCAGAAGTGAAGATGCCTTTCTGATCTGTCGAGAGAAGGTTAGAAGAATGCATTAACTAAAGCGAGAAGTACTTCCAGAGATGGAAGCAACCTTGCATTCATTACGTTCATCCTTGTTTCACCACAGAGATGTGGGAACACCACCGATCATCGAGAGGCATACGCCAAGTGAAAGCAAAACCGTAGTTATATATTTAACGCAATTAATGAACTTGCGATGTTTGTACTAATTATCTTTTCTCTTTTTTCTTCATACATAAAGCCTTGCCACCACATAACACGATTCTTTGTATAATCTTCACAGTCAGTCTCAAACTCGGTATCATGTATCATGTAACCTATATCTTTTATCATCATAGCTTAGGTTTACTTTTATCGCACTTTACTTTACTGCACAACTTTATTTTATCGCAATTTTACTTTAATGCATGTTTTACTTTATCACATGTACAAACCTCACTTTTATTAAATTGAAAAACCCCGGTCGCATATATCACAAACGTAACACATTAACCAGGCAATCCCTGTGTTCGACCTTGGATCACTCCGAGAAACTTACGGTGGAATTATACTTGGTTTCAATTGTGATAAAGCATAGCATACTGCAACTATTTTTTAATACGCATACATCTAGAAGTAGTATCGCATAAAGTGTGCATGAGCAACAACACAACATAAGATTACCTTTTGCATTACAAGTTTATGGCAATATGAGCTTGTAGCACATCATCATGCATGCACATTACGAACGTTCAAATCCCAAGTCATCAAGTTTATGGCGCCGTTGTCGGGGATTGGTTAACGGTTATTGTTTGAGAATGTTTGTGGTATTTTGAAGGACAGATCTCTTTGTACTGGTTGTTCAATACGAAGAGCAGTCTGACAGTTTATGAGTATTGGTACCGAACTAGAATTTGTCGTTGACCCAGAGATCGAGCGTACATTTCGTGCACGGGCACACCAGAACCGAGCAAGGCAAAAGAAAGTAGCTGATATGGTAGATAATAATGATAATGCGGCTCCCGTAGGAAATTAAGGGGCATTACGGCCAGTGCAAGATCCAGTTTTCCTTGCTGCTGTTCGCAACATTCCCATGAGAAATTATGCGGCGCCCAATCTGTACGATTTTTCACCTGGGATTTCAAGGCCGATGGTCGAGGAGAACACGAGATTCGAGATAAAGTCGGTCATGCTCCAAATGATCAAGAATGCAGGGCAATTTGGGGGTCGACAAGGTGAAGACCCACATGCTCAACTGACCAGCTTTGTCGAGATGTGCGGCAACTTCTCAATACCTGGCATTACCCCTAAGGGTATTAGATTATATCTCTTCCCTTACACCTTGAGGGATGAAGCTAAGAGGTGGGTTCACTCACTGGAGCCAAACGAGATTACTTCATGGGATCAGCTGGTTGAGCGGTTCATGAAGAAGTTCTTCCCACTGGCTGTCAACGCAAGGCGATGGAAGGATGTGGTGAACTTTGAACAAATGGACAATGAGACCCTGAGCACTGCCTGGGTGCGATTTAGGAGACTGGTGAAGAACTGCCCGTATATCGGGATACCCGATTACATCCTGATGGAGACATTTTATAATGGCCTGAACAGATCAACGTAGGTTGTTACTGACACCTCCGCGACAGAAGGTTTTATGGATAAGACGTATACCGAGGCTAAGGTCATCCTTGACCACATCTTGCGGAACATGGATGACTGGATTAATGATGGTTATGGTGGCAGAGGCTCCGAAAGAAGAAAGAATGAATCTTCCATTGTCCCTACAGAGACAATGACGACTTTGGCCGCACAGATGGCGGCAGTGACCTCTATACTCCAATCGATGGCAATCAATCAAGAAGCCATTCCCCAACAATCAGCGCAACCTGCTGCACCGGCTCAAGTGGCCGCAATCAGTTGCATTAATTGTGGATGGGCTCATATAAAAGAAATGTGCCCATCGAATATCCAACAAGTATGCACCATCCAGAACAACTCCTTCAACAACACATATAATCCTTGTTGGAGGAACCATCCTAACTTCGGTTGGGGAGGGAATCCTAACCAAGGAGAACTAAGCAACCATCAAGGTGGCAATTCAGGGAATCGGGGAAACCCTCCTCCCTTCCACCATAATTCTAATCAAGGGTAACAAAGGCAATCGCACAATCAGCAACCCTCATCTTCAAACACCTCTGGAAGCTCATTGGAGGTCCTGCTCAAACAATACATAGACAAAAATGACGCAGTGATGCATGTGCAGGTGTCTTTAATTCGAAAGGGCAGCTAGCTTCTGAACTTAGAAATAGAGCACCTAGAACGTTGCCTAGCAACTCTGAATCCCCCGGATCTCATGAAAAGGAGTAATGTCCCTGAAGACATTGGANAAGGGTAACAAAGGCAATCGCACAATCAGCAACCCTCATCTTCAAACACCTCTGGAAGCTCATTGGAGGTCCTGCTCAAACAATACATAGACAAAGAGCACCTAGAACGTTGCCTAGCAACTCTGAATCCCCCGGATCTCATGAAAAGGAGTAATGTCCCTGAAGACATTGGACAGGAAAGCTGGACCGCCTACAGAGGTGTGGATTGTGCTCATTCAAAGAAAGTCATCTTTCGGTCCATATCTCACATCTATGTTTAAATGCTTTCTTTAATTTCTATCTTTACTTCATTCAATTTGTTTCATGACTTTATTCATTTATTCTTCAATTAACTCTCTTGCATTTATTTCTGTATTTTCTTTAATTCATGTAACTTTTCTGTATTTAATGCGTTATTCTTTAACCTGGTGAATGATTGAGTAATGAGAAGAAATTTATTACCGCAAGTCATAGAAACTTGCGTTGATGAAATAAAATAAAATAAAATGAAATTATAATAAAATAAAACACATTCAGTATGCATGGCGATAATGGATGCATCTTGAACTAACAAGATACACTTTGCGTTCACCCAACCCTAATGCATTGCGCTGAAGTGTGTGTTATGCGCATGTGTGTCCTTTGCCCGTCCTTAGTGAAAATGCACTATGTTGAGGTAGTGTTACGCTGGTAGAAATACCGTGCGCCCGATCCTCCAGAAATGCGTTTAGTTAAGGGGTATGTTGCGGGGATGCATGCGTTGTTGCCCGTCCTCTACAAAGATGCATTTGCATTGGTGAACTCATTTCGTTAAATCTTTACCTTGCGTCCATTCGAATAAAACATTAAAGATAATTCTTGTTGCAATTTGAGGAGAACAATCGTTCCGTATCCTAAAGAAATGATGAGCTACAGACGAAAGGATGTGTACTCTGAAACCTCATAAATATGGGGAGTTCAAACAGTGGGCCTTTTGAGTGTCTCGAGGCCTGCCACCACAACAATAGTGTTGGGCCCACTAAGGCCCAACCTATAAAAAGGACCCCTCCGTCTGTGAGCACACTTTGCCTCATTTGCAATCTTAATCCCTAACGCCTCTACATACCGAGCTTTCTTCTTCCCTGAGACCCTAATGTTTTCCCACTTTCTTTAACCTCAGCATCCATGGCCGATCAAACTTTCCAACCTTCCACTTCACCCTCAACACCTTTGACAGACCAACTCTTCATGCGAGAGGCACCATTCCTTGCTGCTCAACCTCACACTGTTCCTAGAATCGCTGGAAGACCCCGGTAAAACCCATTAGCCGTCAGACCACTTCAGTTCAAGAGGGGGTAAAGTACTGAAAACACCCCACTCCCAACTCCAGCATTCTCCACTAAAAGCAAAAAGAAGAGACGAGGTGACAAGAAGGTATTCGGAAACATTCTGAGTAGCTTGTAGAAAGGAGAAGGACTGCCCGAGGCTGGGATTGTAAACCAACCACTACTTCAGAGGAGGCGACGGTGGCGATGACGGAGGAAGTGGTGGTGGCAGAGGAAGTGGTGGAAGAGGAGACAAGGAGAAGCACTCTAGCCATAAGGGATCCTGAGGAAACTACGCAAGTAGAATCCTATGAAGGACCCATCAGAGTTGCATTGGAGAAAGTCGTGGCAGAGAAGCAACCAGAGGTGGAAGAGGAGAAAAAAAAGAAAAAGCAGAGCAAGGGAAAAAAGGTTGGAGAAAGTGAGTTATCCCATCATCGCAAAGAGAAAAAGAATAAAGAAAAGAAGAAGGATGAAGAAGATGAGGAGGCCAAGCTAAGGAAGAGAAAAGAGAAGGAAGAAAGGAAAGAACGCAGCCGTAAGGAAAGGCGCCTGAAGAAGGAAGAAGAAAAGAAGAAGAGGGCTACAAGCCCAGAGATGGATGGGGAATCCACCTCCCTGAGGGAGGACAAGAGGGAACCAGCACAACCTGAAACAACACAAACTGTTGCGACTGAAGAAGAAGAAAGAGGAGATGTTACCCCCTTGATGCGGCGTCGTAAGGAGAATGCGTCGCAAGGGTCAACCATTGGCTCGCCAATTTTGATTGACACATTAGAAGAACAGAAGAGGAGGAAGAGAAGAAGGAAAAAATGGCGCGGGCACAACTCATCATCGCAAAAGGTGATAGAAGAAGAAGATTACAAGATGAGGAGGTGCGCTGCAATAATGAAATCTCGAGGATCGAAGAAATAAGGAGGCTCGAAGAGGAGCAGCGCATATTGCTGGCCTCTGAGCAGTTCGAGAAAGAGTTGGAAACAGAGAAGAGAGAAGAGGAAGAAGAAGAAAAGAAAAAGAAGGCAGAAGAAGAAAGGAGAATGAAAGAAGAGAAGGAAAGGAAGCACGAAGCCAACAGGCAGCGCTTAAGTAAGAAGAAGGGTAAGGAACTTGCCGAATGAAAGAAGGAGGAACAATGCAAGGAATGGGAAAGAAAACAAAGGCAACAATCCCACCTTGCGTTGGCCAAGGGAAAGGGAAAAGCAGTCGTAGAGAGCAGCAAGCCCGCATTGGCAAAGGTGCATCCATCAAGAAAGAAAGAGAACAATGACTTGTTGATGGAGATGGGCTTTTTCCCTGCACCAACGCCACTACCAGATCTGATCACAAGTGTGATCGTAGAACATGGATGGGACACATTTTGCCAGTGTCCAGCCATTGTTATTCCAGAGGTAGTGCACAACTTCTACCACGGATGGCTACATGGCACCAAGGATGTGGTGACCATAAAAGGGAAAATGGTGTCTTTCAGCGCAAGGGACATCAATGAACTATACCAAATGAAGGATAACCCAGATGCATCGGGTAACAAAATCATTGATAATCCCACTGAAGAGCAGATGGAAGATGTGCTGCGAGTATTAACGCAATCGAGCACTAAGTGGTTGATTTCTTTAAAAGGCATCAAGACCCTGGCGTCCAAGACTCTGCTTTTGGAAGCACGGCTTTGGGTTTATTTGGTCAAACGACGGCTGATCCCAACTTCTTATGACAAGACAATTTCAAGGGATCGAGTTATGGCTGCATATTTCATTTCGCGGGGCATTCCAATCGATGTAGGCCAATTTGATCGCAAGACAAATCAGGGGTTTTGTGGGGCACATAAGAGGGCAGTACTTCTTCCCATGGACGGTTTCAAGTTTATGCCTATCACTAGGTGTGGGCATTGATGAAGAGCCAATGGCAGAAGTTCACGGCCTAATAAACGTCAAGATTTTGAGGTTGCTCCTCAAAGATTCCCCACACTGCCCTGAGTTCCCTTTGAAGAGGCCTAACATTGATTTAAATGCACCGCAAGAGCCCAAGCCGAAGAGACAGCGCAAAGATGTTAAGGAAAAGGAGAAAATCCAAGAAGAACCAACGCAAGATCTAGAACCCTTGGACCCTTTACCCTTGATAATTCTCCCTCTAAGCCCTCCCGCACAACCTTCTTCTTTCCTTCCTGAGCACTTTACCAATCTTCTCCTTCCCCCAGATTCTCCAACCGCATATCCAGCAGCCCCATCATCACCTTCAGCATCATCACCGCAACTTCCCCTTCCACCGCCGCATGTTGATGACCCACACGATTTGGGTGAAGGCACCTCTACCCAACCCCAAAACGTTGCTGGCAAAACATCGCAGGCACAACCCACTATCGCCTCCCTAGTTGCTGAGTTAGCAGATATGCGGTCCCTTCTGGCTTAACAACAACAACTCTTCTCTTAATAGCAAGAACTCTTTTCTCAGCAACAAGCCTTCTTCGGCCTGAGAATTGATGCGGTAATTGAGCGAGTTAATGATTTACAATGCACTGCTAATATGACCAGGCAGGTGTTAATCAATATTCAGCAAAACATTCTTATGATCCATCTGCATCAAAGATAGATAGCGGAGCGCAGCCATGAGTACTTTAATTTTTTGACAGCATATCTTCATGGACCCATGGTTCCTTCGCATCTCAGGTAGCACTTGATTTTTGTAGATGCTCTTCAAGTACCACATCCGAACCCTTCTCCAAACCCCCCTGCTCCTCAACAATAATCTTTCCATTCATTTTTTTTATGCGGCCATTCTTTTATCTCTATTTCATTCATTGTTTAATTAAATTCTTTGATTCTTTATACAAGCCAAAATTTTTGTATTGCGTTATTGTGATTATTTGTATACTTAGTTAATTTTCAATACAACTAAGTAGCAATTCTATCTATGTGCCTATGACTCTTCTTTATCATCCTTTGTCAACTTTGCAATATTCTTAATCTTTCTTTTTACGTTATTCATTGCGCTGCCATGATGTATAATATGCATTTACTTAGAAACATTTCCCATACTTTGTAATTTCCAACTAACACTTAGGTAATTTGTAGCTTAGCAATGCTTTACCTTTTACCCTTCCAAATTATGCTCAAACCTTCTTTTTGAAATTTTGTCTAAGTGTTTGTCTATTCTATCCAAACAACACAATGAAGACCTTGCGCATCTCTAAATTTAAGGGTGGGAAAGATCTGAGCAGATGAGATCAAGAGTATGCGGTCATTAAGAAAAATGCGTTCATTTTTTGTCTCAAAAAACAAAAAAATTCAATAAACTCCAATGTCAGCACAAGGGAAACCTCAAAAACATTCCCAACCTGATAAGAATTAAGTTGTAAAAGGAGCCTGCTCGTAGTTGGATGTTCGCATGACACTCGTGGGAGCAAGCCAAAATGAAGGTGGGTTTCCAAGAACAACGCAATATGAAAAGAAAAATAAATAAAAGAAATAAGAGACAACTCTTCTGAAACTCATGAGTTAAAATAGAGATGGCACACAACCGTAGTTGGATGTTCGCATGACACCCGTGGGAATAGGCCAAAACGAAGGGTGTAACAATGATCAATAGTCTCTAATAAATGACGCAAAGTTCGACCACTGCATCCAGACGCATCAAGTTGTTTTGACAAGAAGAGGTAAACATTCTTTTTAAAACTAGAAAAACATTTTTGAGCAAAAATTTGTAGTATAGAATAATAAAGTATGGCTCTGTTAGGAATTTTCAAGGATAGAAGGAAATTCCGATGTCAAGTAATGTTGCCTAAGTAGAGAATTCGGAGCAACCAATCGACGCAAAATTTAGAATAGGAATTGAGCATTATTGCCTTAGTAGAAGATATGCTTGAAGCAAGCATATATCTAAATTTGGGGGTGTGATAACTTGTAGAAATACAAGTTATTTATACTGCTTTATTTAGATATTGCGTTTAAAAGAGAGGAAAGTTGCATCAATTGTATGAAAATTAGCTAAGAAATACAAGAATTATAAATTGTCGTCAATACACCCACTGACACCATTGCGATGGTAGAAAGGAATATTTCAAGTCTGTTTTACAGGAAATAAAGTCACCGTATGCGCTCATGGCTCAAGAGAAAAAGAACAATGCATCTACGTCGCATTGCGCCAATCATTCAGGAATGAATAGACGATCAATGCAATGACGGCACATGTGACAATCGATCAAGAGCTTTGCGATCAACGCAACTTCAACCACATGCGGTAATAAAAAAACAACACCGCATGTGAGCACACGATCGAAAGATGCAAATGAGCAATGCAATCGCGGAGGATTTTGACACACGTAGAACTAACCGTTGTGCATTTTTGACAGATTGATTGCATAACAGAAGGAATATAAATTCGACCATTTTCGGAATTTCCATAACAATAAAGTGGGGACCACACGGCAGAGAGTCAGAGCATTTAACTATAAATACCCTCAGAGAATTCACTGAAATATATACTTGATATGAGGCCATTTTGATATTTGTATATTGAGAGAGAGGCTGATCTGAGTGCTGATCGAAGAAGATCCGAGAAGAAAAGAGGCAAGGCCGAGAGGTGAGTCTCAGGGCAAATCATTCCAAATCCTCACCGTGAAGCTCTGTACCTCGATCAACTCTACCGGTTGAGCAAAGCCTGAGAGGGATGCTCATCCTTCCACTCACTCCATACACTGGCAAGCGAATTCTCCATCCAGATCTGTGTCAAGACATTGACACTCTTCTATATTTGTTTCTATCTCTATCATCAATTGTATCTCATCTTCTTAGTCTAAATCATTCACACCATGTATCAGACGCTTGATTCTATAATTAAATGTCATGATCATTTTCATCTCCATATTTCTGTCTATTTCCGTTCCTCCATTAATCGCTTCCCCCACGATGTTTTCGTAATCCCTTGGTAATTAGAAGGAATTAAACAAGTAAATTAATTTTTGCTAAAGGAATAAAGATGTTTAGCTAAAGCATGCTAGACGGCATCTTCACCTGTGAGAGCAGAAGTGAAGATGCCTTTCTGATCTGTCAAGAGAAGGTTAGAAGAATGTGTTAACTAAATCGAGAAGTACTTCCAAAGATGGAAGCAACCTTGCATTAATTACGTTCATCCCTTTTTACCACAGAGATGTGGTAACACGGCCGATCACCGAGAGGTGTACGCCAAGGGAAAGCGAAACTATAGTTATATCTTTAACGCAATTAATGAACTTGCAATGTTTGTACTAATTATCTTTTCTCTTTTTGCTTCATACATAAAGCCTTGCCATCACATAACACGATTCTTTGTATAATATTCACAGTCAGTCTCAAACACGGTATCATGTATCATGTAACCTATCTCTTGTATCATCATAGCTTAGGTTTACTTTTATCGCACTTTATTTTACTGCACAACTTTATTTTATCGCAATTTTACTTTAACGCATGTTTTACTTTATCGCATGTACAAACCTCACTTTTATTAAATTGAAAAACCCGATCGCATATATCACAAACGTAACACATTAACCAGGAAATCTCTGTGTTCGACCTCGGATCACTCCGAGAAACTTATGGTGGAATTATATGGTTTCAACGCAAGGAAACTTGTGACAATGCATAGCATACTGCAAGTATTTTGTTAATAACGCATACATCTAGAAGTAGTATCGCATAAAGTGTGCATGAGCAACAACACAGCATAAGATTACCTTTTGCGTTACAAGTTTATGGAAATATGAGCTTGTAGCACATCATCATGCATGCACATTACGAATGTTCAAATCCCAAGTCATCAAAAGATAAGAATGAAAACGGACTTGAGAGACCCTATCAATTTCTAGAGTTTGCGGAGTTCCGAATCCTATAATACAGCCCTCCGATTGGTAAGGTCGCTCCGGGGCAGACATGCAGGTGCATTATAGAAATCTCACGGTGCAACCTAATGGAAGAGACCATAGGATGTGTTGACACACTTCCTTCTCCCACTTATTATGAACAACTTCCCCTATTCCCCTTGGTATTGACTCATGCAAACACTCTCCAAATGGAGTCCGCTCCCAAGGCGGACCAAAGCCAAGCATGAATCTCATGGTGTGAACTTTTAGGGACGCTAGAGCTAAAAGTACATTACTTCTCTCCAGCTGAAGTGTTCTAGACGGTTATGGTATAAAATACTTAGCGATACATTTCGGCTAACTAAACATATCCTAAGTCTAGGTGATTCATCCGAGTATAACTTTTATATTGGATTTTTAACCTACGAGGTTTAGGTGATAAACAAATTTTATTACCTCACACCGTTCATGCATGCTTATAAAATCGGTTTAACCTAACTCAGATGCCGGCTCGATCTCCAGGTAGTAGGTGTTCCGTGAACCGTCAAGTTAAAAACCTTCAACCTTAGTCATCTTATCTAACTTTTTGCCAAGATCTTTCTGGGTGAGTTTTCTTGTAACTTCGGTTTTACAAGATATCGACCTATTTTCTATGAAGATTGGGATTGCTCGATGGTTAACCCTAAGTGAGCATGCATCTTATCTTTGTCATAGATTTTAGAAGTCTGGGTTATTTTATAACAATTATAACCCTAGACCATTCATCTATAACATGCTTCCTTCAATCAAACATGCTTTAATATAACACTTATATTAAAACTAAGCATGCATAGTATATATTTTATAACACTTATAACATATAACAAATGCATGTCACATGCTTTTCCTATGGTGGGTTTTTAAAACTATATGGCATACTATATGCACATATAATCAAACAACATTATACATCACATGCATAATAGGTAAACAACACTAAAGTGGACCGATTTTCGCATTAGAAAAAATAAATAACTAATTTATTGCATAAATCAGCAACCAACTTCCCGGAACCAGCTTCAAACACTTTGAACCATCTGAAACCGATCAGAAACCACTCGAACCGGCCCAAAAACACCAAAAATCAAGTTGAACCAGTCAAACCGGCTCAACCAGGTCAAACGGACTGGTCAAGATCGTCTGGACCGACTGTTCAACGCTCGCTGGCACGATCAATGGAGGCACGGGGTTGGTCGGGTCAAACTGAATGCGCGGGTCGCGGAAGCGGGAGGCGCGTGGGTCACGGGTTGCGGGTTGCAGGCGAACGGCGCACGCAAGGCAGCTTCGGGCTGAGAATCAGATTAGGTCGCAGAACGGGCTAGAGCATTTCGTCGACAGCTGACGCGCACAGGTTGCTCCAAACCGGGTCGAATTGCGGGCTGCGAGTCGGGTCTGGGAG
>NC_052353.1:49355385-49358146 GCF_009727055.1 Benincasa hispida
GGGGATTCCCCTACTAATTCCCTGCGGGGAATCCCCTATTAGATCCCCGTGGGGATTTCTCATTTTTTTCTTTTAATTTTTTAATTTTGGGCTTGACTTTTGGGCTTAAATTTAAAATTTGTATATTCAATATTGGGCTTACAACATAAGTCTATAGTATACATTATAAACATATATATAAATAAGCTATTTTATATATTATAAATATATATTTATAAAATAATAAAAATATAACTATATAAAATCGGGGTCAGGGTTAGGGCGGGGATACCATCCCTGTCCCCGCCCCATCCCCGGACGGGACTCCGAAAAAATTCCCCAGTTTGACCCTATCCCCGGTCAAACCGGGGATTCCCTGCCCCGATCGGGGCGGGGCCCCGGAATGAATTTTGCCAACCCTAAGTCCCGTAGTTGCACTCCCCTCACTGTAGATATTATTGTGTCCATTTGATATAACCATGATTAGTAAGCTAATCCTTCACAGGTTGTTCGTAATCTCGGCTGAGTCATAAAAACCGTTTTACCCCAAAGACTACATCTTGTTTCTTAAGTTCCACTGATCCTCTAATGAAAAATTGGTTTAAGGTTCAACCTATAAACCAAACCCCTCTCGGGCCAAGGAGAAGGTGGGGCTCCTTGTTCAAGACCTGGATTCAGTACTAAAGGGAACAACTTATCTACTATCCCTATAACGGGTAGGAGTGAATTCCATCTTGCACCCTATGTTCCTAGCTATCCACCTGATCTTACCCCTGAAATGGGAGGCTTATTGGGCCAGTGATGATGAGCTGCCCTCACCTATGCAGATCTAAGGATAATTCCGAGTGAACAGAAGTTCATAGTTAGCTCAAGATTAAGATTAATTTACCTAGGTCATCAATTAACGAAATAGTCAGTTTTATACATAAAACGGCATTTATAACGTAAAAAGTGACTATTTCATGGTTCAGTCTTATGCAAACTCATTGCATAAGATGCCTCCACTCACATATCTCTATATGAACGATTCAGGATCACATCGTTTGTACTAACTACAAAGTGGGTCACATCCATAGTGTCCCCAAAATAAGGCGCCCAACCTTATTCATATACTATAGACCATTTTGGCTATATATTTGAACTTGATCCACCTTTATGTCACTACATAAAGTTCAAACTACATTAAATAGCCTCAGGACTTTAGTTTATTGGATTCAAGATTACAATTTCGATAACAACTTTATCGAAAAACAAAACAAAATATGTTTATTAATTTACAAACTACGAGTTTTAGGACATAAAATCCAACATGGTGGAATGAACACATCAACACACTTACCTCGAGAAAAACCAAAAGATGATGCTGACATTTCACCTACCACGCCGTTAGAGGCATAGGTTCAGAAAGGACTAACGCACCGAATGTCAGACTCAGAATAGTCCAATTAATGCTGTCGGCGACCCAAGCTCTATAAATAGAAGCCGATGAGCAAAAATTCAGGCTATTTAAGGTTTTCGCCTGAGGTTCGCCTAGAACGGATTCTTTTGATCTAGACAAACTGCGTGAGAAGATGGCTAAGAGTTGTTTACCTCCTTCATCCATTTCGAGTGACGACCAGAGCCCTCGACCGAAGCTAGATCTCAAGAGAGTCAACTCTTCCGCCCATCCATGGCACCACCAGCAGCCTTGACGCACATATGCTGGAAGCAAGCCTTTGCTTCTAGCCGGTCATTTCATTTCCCTTTCTTTTCTCATATTGTATTGTTTGACATTTTGTGATTAAGGAATTAATACAACTTGTTTTCAATGCATTTGTCTATCTCCTTCGACTCCATCTCCATCTTCTTTACTTAGCATCTTTACTTTCATTGTAACACTTAGTGGGATTGCTTGGGTATTGCATACTTAGTCATGTGAATTAGGGACATGAAGCATGTAGCAACCCACCGAGAGGTGTGCGTTGCATGAGTATGTGAGTAATCTTATTTGCTTAGTGTGAAGCTGCTGCAACGCCTGTCTATAGGCTAATGCATTGCTTTTCTATGAGTGAAATCAGCAACAATCAACTGCTCGGAAGGATAAGTGGTTGGTCGCATTAAGCAATGTATGCATTGTTCACTAGGAATAGTAACAATCTTAGGTCAGCAAAGTTCATGCGGTACCTTGTCCTATGAGCACTTCATTCATCATTTAGGCATACTTGGGAGAGTAGTCTAAAACACAAATCTAAGACTCGAGAGAGTGGATTGGAACGCATAGGCAAGAATGGGGATCTTAGAGATAAGCTCTATTTGTTTCACACAGCGTATGCACCCTATAAAATGGATTTGCATACGTCCAGGAAGTAGGATAAGGGGTTATGCGGCAGCCACGCTCATGCGGCGAGAGCTAGTGAGCTGGTTATGAAGGTCTAGGCAGGCATAGGCTTCTTGGCAATATCGCAGATACACCACATACATCTTAGAGTTAGATTCACGTATGTGTAGGATGATTGCATGGTTTTCTTTGACTAAGGTTGCCCTTGCGGTCACTCTTAAGGGTTGCAATGAAATCATCTCTGCATTTTATCTATTTTCCCATACTTTTATTTCATGTCAAGTGTTGCCGTATCTCTACCTCTCATGCATATTCTCATTACGTTGTCTGTTAGATAGGAGTAGGAGTAGGGTTAACTTAGCAACCTCCCTTCCATTCTTTTATTTACACCGCCTCATGCACATTACCGCATACATATAGCTACAAGTCCCTGTGTTCGACCTCGGATTACCTGAGAAACTTGTG